>NC_052147.1:27123718-27423718 GCF_902713615.1 Scyliorhinus canicula
AGTGGCGCCAACCACTCAGGGGTCGAGCCTCCCCAAAGGTGAGAATTCTCCCCACCTTTGGGGGCCAGCCCCGCGCCGGAGCGGTTGGCACCAGAAGACTGGCGCAAAAACCCGGCGCCCCCGGCAGCGGGGCTGGCCGACAGGCTTTTGCTGGTCGGGCGCATGCGCCGGCGGTGACGTTAGCGGGCAGCTGCCGCTGACGTCACCACCGGCGCATGCGCGATGTGGGTTTCTCTTCCGCTTCCGCCATGCCAGAGGCCGTGGCGGCCGCGGAAGAGAAATAGTTGCACCCAGGGCACTGGCCCGGAGTCTGAGTGGGGGGCCCGATCGCGGGCCTGGCCAACGTAGGGGCACCCTGGGGTCCGATCGCCCCCCGCGCCCCCCAAGGACCCGGGGGCCCCAGTCGCGCCGCCGATCCCGCCACCACCAGAGTGGTTCCAAACCTCGGTGGCGGGAGAGGCCTCCCAGCGGCGGAGACTCGGCCCATCGCGGGCCGAGACGGAATCGCCGAGGGGCCTCGCCGATCGGAGTGGCGTGATTCCCGCCGCCGCCACTTCCCGGATGGTGGAGAATCCTGCCATGGCAGGGGCCGGAGTTTTGGCATCCCCAGGCGATTCTCCTACCCTGCTGGGGGTCGGAGAATTTCGCCCCTTGGGCGGGATTCTCCCATCGGGGGACTAAGTCCCCACGCCTGCTGGGAAACGGGTGAAAATCACTCCGGACTTTTTCCTCGAAAGTCCGGGGTGATTCCCCGTTCTCCAGGGGACTAACAGACCTCCAGCGTGCGTCCCGGAGCTCTGGCTGCTGGCGGGGCCCTGCTGGACAGACTGCGCGGCTGCGCATGGTGGCCCACCTCGGTGCGGGTGCCGCTGACATGGCGGAACCACACAGCGGGCCCATGCAGAGGAAGATAGGTCACTCCTAGATCGCAATGGCCCGCCGATCGGTGGCCACCGATCGCGGGCCTGCCCATCGTCGGGACCCCCCTTGGTGTCCGATCCCCCCGCCCCAACCATAACGCCCGCATCAGCCACGACTCTGAGTTCCCGCTGGGTGGAACCACATTTAAAACCAACTGCCCCCAACCGGCGCAGCATCGATCTCGCGCGCACCAATGGCGGCGATTCTCCGGTCGCTATTATGGGGGCCTATTTTGGGTCATTCTCTGCCCCCGTACCAAGCGGAATTTCGGCACGGAGGGTCGGAGAATCCCGCCCCTTACCTTTTTGATTTTCCCATGCCCTCCTCCCCACATGCTGCTGCCCCCCCCCCCCCCCCCAAACTCCCGCCCCACGCACCATTCTTTCCAAGGCTCAGTACTTCTAAACTGCAAATCTCTAACTTCTCCAGTTCTGACAAAGTTGTCAACGTGGAATGCAAGTGCCATTTCTCTCTCCATGGGAGCTACCAGACCTGCTGAGTATATCCAGGAGCTGGTGCTGCTTTTTATTTTACAAACTACTTGCTTCACCCTGCGCAGAGGAACCGAGCAATCAATATTCGGGAAAGGTGACCCAAATAAAGTGACACAAATCCACCTACAAGGGAATCCCTGAACATTTTGTCGAGCAACGCTGATATTTGGAGAGGCTGGGGAGAGGAAATTGGAGCAGAACCTGGTTTTGCCGGTTCCTCGATCTGCCTGTAACGTACGCCTGCTTCCTGTCTCTGCCGCCCCTGTGCAGGTGTCAGCACTAAACTGGCAGAAGAATTCAACCACCCACATTCCTGTCAATCCTGTCTCATTGGTCCTGATGAAAGCAGGCACGGTTGCTGATAGAAACTGATGTTGATAGCAGTGGGATCAGCAATCATTTAAAAGCCTACTTTCCCAATGGCAATTCCTCAATGTCAATGGCAGTGGAGGAATAAAGGTGCTTCATCCTGTGAAGTATCTTGGAATGTTTTACTACGTAAAAGGTATTATCCAAATGCAAGTTATCATTCTTTATCATATGTCAGCTCTTCATCTAAAATAGCCAGATCGCTAACACAGTGGCTGAAGAACAAACTTTGGTCTTTAATGTGGGTGCCACAGATGACAGAGATATCCACCTATCCAATGTATGCAGGCTCTAAAAAGTGACACAGACTTAGGAAGCACAGCCAAAGGGATGAATGGGAGTGCTGGGTATAGAATCATAGAACCCATAGTGCGGAAGGAGGCCATTCGGCCCATCGAGTCTGCACCAGCCCCAGGCAAGAGCACCCCACCTAAGACCACACCGCCACCCGATTCCCACAACCCCACCTAACCCTTTTGGACACTAAGGGCAATTTAGCATGGCAAATCCACCTAACCTGCACATCTATGGACTGTGGGAGGAAACCTGAGCTCCTGGAGGAAACCCATGCACACATGGGGAGAACGTGTAGACTCCACACAGTGACCCAAGTCGGGAATCGAACCTGGGAGGGACCCTGGAGGTGTGAAGCCACAGTGCTAACCACTATGCTACCGTGCCGCCCTCGGTGGGAAAGCTGGGAAATGGGGCTGGAGAACCCAACAGAAGGCCCAAAATATTTTTTATGCTGGTGGGATTTCTTGTTGGGATTGTCCCTGCGCGTCACCAATGACAGAATGGATGAAAGGTCAGGAATTTAGTAGGCCTCCACTCTTATCATCCCTCTCACATAGGGAATTTTTTTTTTCTTTATTCGTTCATGGGATGTGGGCATCACTGGCTGGGCCAGTATTTGTTTTCCATCCCTGAGGGCAATGGTTTCATGGTCCAGAATGTTATTGAATTCAAATTCCACCATTTGCCCTGGTGAGATTTGAACCCATGCCCCCAGCACATTACCTTGGGCCTCTGGATCACTCGTCCAGTGGCAATACCTCTACGACACTGCCCCCCCCCCCCCCCCCCCAAATTCCCCAGTGGAATTTACAACAGTTCTTGATAAATAGGGACCTCCAAACAGATCCCCACAGGAGAGTACAATTAAGTACAGCCCCCAGGAGGGAGAGGGTTATGCCCAGGTATATACCAAGGTAGGACTCCCCCCGGCACTGTCCCCTGGGGCACTGCCAGGTGGGCCGACATTCGGGTGGTTCAGGGTTGAGGCAGGTGGTTCTTTGGTTGAGGGGGCGGTCCTGTGTTCATGGATGGGGGTGGGGTGGGGTGGGGGGGAGAAAGAGGGATCTATGGATGGAGGTTCCTGGGTGGGCGGGGTAGGGTCCCATGTCTATCGGGGGGGGGGGGGGAAGGACGGGTTTCCTCATTCAGACCCCATGCTGACCCTTCCGTTTTTATCTCGATGTATTTAAAAAACGTGGCGGCAAACCCGGCAAGGCAGCTGGCGGGCTGCCGACCGCTTTTCCCACCCGATACAACACTCGGAGAAAAGGTAAAAAAATTCCACCCTTCATTTCTGAACTCTCTGGATGGGATATTCTGGCGCATCCGCAGCTTGATCCTGCAGGATCCCGCCAGCGGCAAGAGTCAGAAACTCTCACCCTCTGTTACCAAGTTACCCAATTGAAGCAATACTGTAAAAAAATTCCTCACCCTTCCTCCTTTTTCAAACTTTCTTATCAATGTTTCAGGGCAAATATGATTGGCAGTAAGGCCCACCTCACGAGGTATTAGCTACAAATACAGATAAAAATAATTTCACACTGAAAATCAAGGGACAATTTGCTATTCATAGAATCATGACTGTGCAAAAAGGAGGCCATTCGGCCCATCGATTCTGCACCGACCCTAGGAAAGAGCATCTTACCTAGGCACTCCCTGTAACCATACTTAACCTTTTGGACACTAAGGGGCAATTTAGCATGGCCAATCCTCCTAACCTGCACATCTTTGGACTGTGGGAGGAAACCGGAGCACTCGGAGGAAACCCACGCAGACACGGGGAGAACGTGCAAATTCTGCACAGACAGTCATCCGAGGCTGGAACTGAACCTGGGTCTCTGGCGCTGTGAGGCAGCAGTGCTAACCACTGTGCAGTGCCGATTATTAACTTTCGTTATTTAATTGATGGAGTAAATTGAACTTCGGCAACAAAATCCATTTAAGCCGACTACCTATGTCAACTGAAAATCAGAAAAACCCTTACATTAGGAATTGAAATATTTGCATGCTCACAATTTAGGATTGCAATCTAATTATAATTTCCCTAACATCTAAAAAGAGTCCCATTCCTGGGACAGTTTGAAATAAACATGCTTGTTCGCTTTAATTAAAATCCAGGGAGCGTTCCTCACGGACAAAAGTATAATATCGCAGCAGGGTGTTAATTCCAAGTACTGGTTGCAGCAATGAAAGTACTATAATGTCACTCTTCTGTGATTAACAATCATCTACAGAGCAGTTAGAACTGTGGACCTTTTTAGGCACTTTTTTTTCCCCCGCTCATTAATCTCTCCATGGGAGCAATTAATGTACGCTGCACTATATATATTCATTTTCTGTAATAAGTTTGTCGGATTTCTTAGGACCATAAATTGTTTAAACTACAGCTCCGATATTGCTACTACCATTGCACCATGTCCCATAAGAATATGACTTCATATCAGTCAGACATCACATATGTTTTCAAGGTTATTACCCTGTTATCTGGGAAGGGGGCTTATTGTGATGAATCTGTCAATAATGAAATAAACCTGACCATTACCAACCAACAGCAAGGCTGTCCTTAGTGCAATCCATTCTATTTATTTCTCCCCCAACCTCTCTCTCTGTTTGGACGCCTTCATCTGCCTTTGGAAGCGTCAGCAGTAAACAGCACTCCAGTCCCTCAGTTGGATAGTTGTTAGTTCAAGTACCACTCCAGAGGCCTCAGCAAATAAAGTAGGCTCACACTCCAGAACCTAACTGTGGTGTTTTTTTGGAAGAAACAATGAACTAAAGCCCTGTCTGGCTCAACAAGAACAATGATACATTTGCTACAGCTGTGCCAATTTAATAAATAATAATTTTTAAGTCTTACTAAAAGCCTGAGTGTTGAAATGCAATATAACACAATAAGGGAACCATTGAAAAAATGAAATTAAAATCGCTTATTGTCATAAGTAGGCTTCAAATGAAGTTACTGTGAAAAGCCCCGAGTCGCCACATTCCGGCGCCTGTTCGGGGAGGCTGGTACGGGAATTGAACCGTGCTGCTGGCCTGCCTTGGTCTGCTTTCAAAGCCAGCTCTTTAGCCCTGTGCTAAACAGTGGTAATTCAACATTGCTCTGCCTGTGACACAGTGTAAAATGGGCACAACATTGTCAGATTAGGAAGGGCCGCACCCAATTTCTACTCCTGCTCTTTCGAATTCTGGAGGCGACAACACATTGGCCAAGACGCAGGGGAGAACCCACTTGCTCTTCTTCAAATAGTGGTGTGGGATTGCTTATGTTCGGTTTGAAAGGGCCATGTGTTAATGCCTCAGCAACCGCAACAGTGCAGCACCCCCTCATTCCTGCTTAGGAGGCTTGGCCGAGATTTTGTGCTCAAGTCTTTGTAGTCGGGCTTGAATATTCTGATTCAGAGGGGAGAATGCCACCAGAGAATCCTCCGCTCTGAGGTACCCACCTCCTTCAAGAGGACCACCATAACACCAGTTCCAAGGAGAACAAGGTAGCCTTCTTCAACGACTACCGACCGGTGGCCCTGATGTCTGTTACCGTGAAATGCTTCAAGCGGCTAGTCATGAGACGGATCACTGCCAGCCTCCCAGACGGTCTTGATCCACTGCAGTTTGCCTATCACTGCAATCGGTTCACAGCAGATGCTATCTCCCTGGCTCTACAATCAACACTCGAACACATTGACAACAAGGACACCTATGTAAGATTGCTGTTTATCGGTTACAGCTCTGCCTTCAACACCATTATCCTGACAAGACTAATAACCAAACTCTGCAATCATGGACTTGACCCCTCCCTGTGCAGCTGGATTCTCGACTTCCTCACCAATAGACTGCAATCTGTCAGGATAGGCAACAGCACCTCCTCCACAATAGTCCTCAACACTGGAGCCCCACAAGGATGTGTGCTCAGTCCTCTACTGTACTCCCTATATACACATGACTGTATGGCAAGATTTAACTCCAACTCAATCTATAAATTTGCGGATGATACGACTGTGGTGGGCCTTATCTCAAACAACGACGAATCAGACTACAGAAGGGAGATAAATCACTTGGTTGCATGATGTACTGAAATTATCTCTAAATATTGGAAAGGCTAAGGAACTGATCATCGACTTCAGGAAGCGCAGCACGACACACACTCCCGTCTGCATCAATGGCTCCGAAGTGGAGATGGTCGATAGCTATAAGTTCCTGGGGGTCACCATCACCAACAGTCTGTTCTGCTCCACTCATGGTGATGCAACAGTCAAAAAAGCTCAACAATGTCTCTATTTCCAACTGACGCTAAAGAAATTTGGCATGTCTGCATCAACTCTCACAAATGTCTACAGATGTGCGATAGAGAGCAGCCTATCCGGCTGCATCACAGCTTGGTATGGCAACTGCTCAGTCCAAGATCACAAGAAACTGCAGAGTGTGGTGAACTCAGCCCAACGCATCACACAAACTTGCCACCCTCACATTGATTCTGTATACACCTCCTGCTGCCTCAGGAAGGCAGACAGCATTGTCAGAGCCCCATCCCACCCAGGCATTGCCTTCTTCCAGACCCTACCATCAGGCAAAAGGTACAGAAGTCTGAAGCCCTGCACATCCAGACATAGGAACAGCTTCTTCACCACAGCTACAAGACTCCTCAACGACTTCCCCTCGGACTGATCTGTTTCCTGTAAGAACACTATTCACGATGCCCTAATCTGCCCTTGCTCGTGTATTTGCTTTGTTTGGCCCCTTGTTCCACACTGTAACCAATCACTGTTTGTCGAGGTGCCATTTGTCATTGTTCTCTGTTGATTGCTCTTTTATCTACTATGTATGTACTGTGTACGTTCCTCTGCTGCAGAAAAATACTTTTCACTGTACTTTGGTACATGTGGCAATAAATCAAATCAAATATACTCTCCTTGGCTGGCGGATTTGAAGACCGAGGGGTGGGGATGGCACTTAAATCAGCGGGAAGCCTGCCCGACCCTGCTCCCACCACAGTGTAGGAGATGGCATGAGCGGTCTCTCCACCATTGAGCCAATTGAGGCCCTTAAATAGCCAATTAATGTCCAATGAAGGGCCTCATCCTGTTGTGTCTGCTGGGATTTAACCAGCAATGGAGGACGCTCATACCACACAGCCTCTCAGCAAGCTTCCCTGACTGAGCGGCTGGCAAGTGGTGTTTGTGGGGCTCCCTCCTTATCGGGTCCTGTGGACCAATCAGAGAGCTCCCGGCAAGGTGTAACTCCCCCACAGGCTCCCCTCAGCTCAATGGCCTTTCAAAAGCCAGAATCCCCTTTCCCATTCTCTTCACCAGACCCCAAGCATCTACAGAGCCTTCTAGGTTATGAAGCAACTCACCTCTTCAAGCCGCAAGCGCAATACTAACAGAGGTGGTGCTGCCGGAACCGGAAGATGTTGGCCTCTGATTGTGGACCGCTCTGAGGTGGAAGTTCCTCTTCCTGAGGGATGGAAGTCCTGCCTCTTGTCTATTAGAGGCATTTGGTTGTAAAGTGGCTGCAGGGCTGTCATTCATCCCTGGCCGATCTCGTCCCCTCCCTCCGACGTTTTAGCTGGGGGAGGGGGGAGTATGCAAGGTCACCACGGCGACCTAAATGCCATGCTCCGACCCCTTGTTGGTGGCATGAACGGGTTCCACGCCGCACACCAGTGGGAGCATGGAAATAAATGGAAATGGGTGGTAATAACCCATTTATTTAGTGGGCCCAGCGCCCTATGCTCCGCCCTCCCGTGATTTCCCCGCAGCCAAGAATCACGTGGGCGAGATTCACTTGTGGTCTCTACAATCACGAGCCTGACGTGGTGGGCCAAAGAGGCAACACCACAAAGTACACCACGCCAATGCCATGATTGTAGAAACCATCTGAGGCCAACCCCACCCCCACTGCAAATCCCCCCCCCCCCTTTAATTGGGGAACCCCCCCCCCCCCAGGGACCCTTGTATTAGGGGGAATTCCCACAAGGAACCCATGCCTAAAGGAACCCATTCCACAGACCCCCGCCCAATATACAGACCCCTACCCACAGGAATCCACTTGGCAGGTGTGAAGTGCTTACTGAAGTACAATTGCCAATTCTCTCTTTGCAATGACCTTCAGCTGCACGGCCAGAGGCCTCCACGGTTAGTGGGAGTAAAGGGTGGTCAGTGGGGCAGACAGGCAAATGCTGGGGTTGTTCCCTCAATTGGTTCATGATTCATGATTCATGGCGGACCCGCTGGCACGGATACACCCCCCCCCCGATGGCATCCAACCCCTACCGAGGCTGGCCCTTCTGGGCGCTCCCCCATCCCACCCACCCACCCCCCCAACCCGCCTGAGCACCGGGGCAGCAACCCAAGTGCCCCCAAGCTCATTGACCTCTTTGGATCCCGCAGTAGCCCTTCTGCCAGCTTCACATTTTTAAAAATATGTACTAATTTGCCCCCGTGACCACTTGCTGGGGCGACGGTTAGATAACAGAGGGCCGTTAGATAGGGAGTTGCTCCTGTTAAGTATGGAAATTGTCCTTCAGTGGTGATTATTGGTTTTTCACCATGCTCTGGTGGGATCCTGATTTTGCCTATGTGAGTGAGCCGATTAGATCGCTGACCAATCGGGCTCTCGATCTTGGTCTCTCCATCCAATGGCCTCATTGCGTTCTCGCTCAAGCTCAATGCAGCCTTTACATCGTGTCCAAAGGGTACAATTCCAAAGAAAATGCAGAAGCAGAGGGACCTAGTTGTATTTGTGCATAAATCATTGAACGTGGCAGGACACGTTGAGAAAGAAGTTAATAAATTAGACTGAATCCTGGGTTTTATAAAAGCAAAAACAAATAAGTCACGAACCTTCATAAGACACTCCTTCAGCCTCAACGGGAAGGATGTGAAAGTTTTGGAAAGGGTGCAGAGAGGATTTACAAGAATGGTTCTGAGGAAGAGAGACTTCAGTTAAGTGGATAGATAAGTGAGGCTGGGGCTGTTGTCTGAGGAGAAGAGAGGGTTGAGAGGACTTTTGCCAGGTATGTTCAAAATTGTGAAAGTTCTGGATGGAATAAATGGGGAGAAGCTGTTCTTGGCGGCCTGAACAAAAGAACCAGTGGCGGGCTCGCATGATGTGAGCACGGGAGCGGCCGTGTTTACACGAGCGCCGCTCTGCTTATCCTTTCATCCGTCATTTTACCCTGCTGCACACTTCATTTTTATGTTTCTGGGAGGTGCATGGCATGTGCTATGTCACTGGAAGTTTGTGATTGGTGTTTCTGTGAGGAAGAGCCAAGATAAAATGTTAAAAATCCTTACTTATTCATGGCGGTCAGAATGGGCCGAGGCGGGGCCTGGCTTGCAGTGGTATAATTGCTGCTGAGCGGGCCCCCTCCCTGGTGGCACTGCATGCATCTGGATGAAGGCCGCCATCGAAGATGTTACCATGGCTGAAGATTATGTTGCTGATTATTTGTTGTTGTCTTTTCTTTTGTACTGTAAGGAGGTGCGAAATGTGAGCGTGATGGCCTTTTATCGTTGATTATCCTGATCGAGCAACATCATATTGAGTCAATTATGAGGAATGTCATTTGTGCACAGCTTCGCTCCCTTTTGGTTATTGGGAGGTTGGGTGGGGCTGGGGCGGGGAGAGGGGTGGGTGGTTAGGTGGTAGGGTTAGTGCAGTCCTTGCAAAGATCAAGGAGAGCCCCCCAGTTAGAATTAATCTGTTTTGGGTTATTTTGTAGCTTTATTTAATCATCTGTTTCTTGTTGTGTTATTAAAATTATGAATCCATGTATTTATCCTGCCACGACTTGGGCAGATTTCTTTATCTTGGGGAAGACTGGAGTCCTTCTGACTCACCGTCGAGGTTGAGTTTTGTTTCGCTTTCTCCACGCTTGGGTCTCTTTTTATTCCTCCCTATCAGAATGTATTGATTTATTGTTGCCGCAGGTCACAATGATCAATCCCACCTCATTGTGAAGGGGGTGGATATGGGTATCCTTTCTATGATGTTGGTGAACTTGAGTTTTACATAGAATTTACAGTGCAGAAGGAGGCCATTCGGCCCATCGAGTCTGCACTGGCTCTTGGAAAGAGCACCCTACCCAAGGCCAACACCTCCACCCTGTCCCCATAACCCAGTAACCCCATCTAACACTAAAGGCAATTTTGGACACGGTGGGCAATTTATCATGGCCAATGCACCTAACCTGCACATCTTTGGACTGTGGGAGGAAACCGGAGCACCTGGAGGAAACCCACGCACATACGGGGAGGATGTGCAGACTCCGCACAGACAGTGACCCAAGCCAGAATCGAACCTGGGACCCTGGAGCTGTGAAGCAATTATGCTATCCACAATGCTACCGTGCTGCCCATAGTCCAGGCGTACACTCCCTGGAGGTTTTTTTGTATCTTTTCTCCATTGGCGTGAAGAGTGTTGTGGCTCTTATTCTGCTCTCTCCCGGTGGGAGTTTCATTTTGCCTGGGGGAGGAGGAATTGGCC
This sequence comes from Scyliorhinus canicula, assembly GCF_902713615.1. Taxonomy (NCBI): domain Eukaryota; kingdom Metazoa; phylum Chordata; class Chondrichthyes; order Carcharhiniformes; family Scyliorhinidae; genus Scyliorhinus; species Scyliorhinus canicula. Next base: position 27,134,287 of record NC_052147.1, read on the forward strand.
CTCGCTCCCAGAGCACCCAAGTGCTGGATGTCCGAATGGTTCTTTTTCCCCCTGGGTTATGGCCCCACATTTGGCTGGGGCTGTAGCCATCATCCTCTCTTTTAATGTGAGTGGGACGGTGTTTTGTCCTGGAAGGGTATGGGCTTGGCTGGGGTGTAGGTTTTCAGGGAAATTTGGAGGGCAGGGGAGCATAGTGGCTGGTGTGTTAAGTGGTGTTGAGCTCGGCCAGGCCTGGTGCCATGGAAGTAATCATGATGCCCGGGGGGGGCTTGGGATGCCTCCTTTTTGTTTGTGCTGTTGGGGGGAGGGGAGGGTGTTCTGAGGGGCTGGGTTTTGCTCAGGGACCTGGGGTTGAGCTGAGTTCTGTGCCTTGGTGGATATCTTTTCATTCCCCTGGCGGTGGGGTTGGGTGGGGGGGGGGGGTGCTGGAGGGATGCCATCCTTTTGATTGAGCTGCTTGCTCTGCTTTTCGTTGGTGCCCGGCAGACGCCAGGGGGAAAGTGTGAGGTCAAGGTTGGGTCCTGATCCTCTGCGAGGTCTGCGTGTACTCATTCTCTCTTCCTTCTTTTTCTCTTTTGGAAGGCCCTGCTGGTTATCTCCTCTCCTGGGTTTCTCGCTTTTCTCCTTCCTTTCGTTTCTCCTCTGGGAGACCGGGTCAGTTGGATCGCAATCCAAACATGTTGGCGCCTGTCCTCTCTTTACACTTAGTTCAGCCTGGAGCCTGGATTGGGGTTTAGTGTGTCGTGTGGCATGTATGTAACTTCCCTCAGGGCTGGGGTTTTTGTGCATTTTTTTTTGTCATCTGTGAGGACAAATCCGCTCTTGGCTTTCACATGGGTGCAGGTGGGTCTGGTATCCGAGGAGAGGCGACTGCGATGGGTCAGATGCACGTTTGGTATACCTGGAGCCGAGGGAGGTGTGCGTTGGTGCGTGGGTTTCCTCCGGGTGCTCCGGTTTCCTCCCACAGTCCAAAGATGTGTGGGTTAGGTGGATTGGCTATGCTAAATTGCCCTTAGTGTCCTAAAAAATATAAGGTTGGGGGGGGGGGGTTGGGTTACGGGTATAGGGTGGATACGTTGACTTGAGTAGGGTGATCATTGCTCGGCACAACATCGAGGGCCGAAGGGCCTGTTCTGTGCTGTACTGTTCTATGTTCTATGGCGTAGGAGACTCATTGCAATTCTTCATGGTGATTGTGAGGCATGGGAGGGGGTGCAGCATTTTGTCATGTTTCTGTGGCTTTACCCTGTCTATTCCTCGGTCTCCAGTGGGGTGAGAGGAGAATCTAATCCTATTTAATGATTGCCTCAAGCTGATTGTGATGACACACTCTTGTTCCACTCGTGTATATTAAGCAGTTTTCGTCTTCTTCTTACTCGTCGGGATGTTTTATTTTGTAATTTTGTTGCATTAGTCTTTAAAATGTAAAATCGCATAAATTTACTTTTGAAAAATAGAACCAGATGTGACATGAGAGCACACTTCTTCATGTAACATCCGCAGGCCATCACAGGCAAGGAATTAATAGCGAGTAGACAAACACAGTGGGTGTTGGGGGACATTAATGTTGCTTTAGGTCCTGGGAAACCGCAGTTTCAAATATGCTGATATGCCTGTTTATGAGGAAGCTGTGTGCAGGGAGTTGTAAGGTCTGTATTTTCTTACAAGCTGTGCAGGAGGGTTGCTGTTGTTGCACATTGACTCGAAGGCATTCATCAGCTGCAGCATGAGGCCTGGGACTCTGGGCCCAGCCCTGCCTCTCAAACTCTTAACCTTCACAGGCTACTGACAAGCTGACTCTTACCATCCGGCCTGAACCAACTCCAGGAACACAAGGCTACCCCACCCAATATCGCTGTCAGAAATCACTCGACATGGTCCCCGTGCTGACTGCCTCCGTTCCATAAGTCACATCCATGTGGATGCAAGAGGCCTTTCCTCCAGTTCTAATTGTTGCCATCAATAAGACAAATCCCTCTGCATGGCTTAATCCTGGAAACAAGGCCAGCAGCGCAGAATGTGGTGACTAGGGGCTTTTCACAGTAACTTCATTGAAGCCTACTTGTGACAACAGGCAATTATTATTCTTATTCAATATTGGCTGCAGTGAAGATTGAAATCAACACTGTAGTAATCCACGGGAGGCAGGAGTTCCGTCACCACACCAATATTTATTTACAATAACGATATTACAGGAACAGTTACAAACAGTGCTGCTAGCAGTCCAGTCAACTTAAGACTGGCTCACAAAGCCTACACAGGTGATTATATGGGCCCCCTCAACGAGCTATCATTGAGGGAACTCATACTCCAATTGGCCAACCAATAAAGCCAATTGGAGTTCATTACACCCCTCCCCCCCCCAAGGTCCGAGAAATTCCTGCCAGCTGGCATTCCTCTGAGCTTCTTCCTGCTCCTCATGTCTGGGTCTGTCACCTCAGTGTCGTCCGCCGGCCCAAAGTGGGCGGGGTGTACCTTATAGGTGCCCGTCTTTTTCCTTGACGACCTCCTTGGAAGTTGTTCTTCCTCCTCCTCGGGGAGAGGTGTCGCGGCGGCCTCGTCGAGTGTGTCCATCTCTGACTCTGATGACTGGATGACGGGGTCTGGAGAAATTGCTCGAGGCTGGGGTGTGGGTATCCTTTCCGTCTGGGCTATCCCAGCTTGAGGCGGTCCTGCTTCGACTGCCTCCAGGTGTGGTTCCGCTGCCCTTATTTGGTCTAGGTGTTTCTTCAGCACCTTACGTCCTATTGAAACCTCATAGGATATGGGCCCTGTTTGGAACTCTACCATGCCTTTGACCCACGTTGATCCATTCCCATAATTCTTGCCCCAACCGGTGCCCCCACCTGGAAATGTCTCTGCTGCCGACTATTATCATGCCCCCTGCGTTGGGCCTCCTGTTGTTTCTCCACTTTCCCTGTTAAATTTGGGAAAAAGAGACTCAGCCATGTTCGCAGCCGCCTTCCCATTAAGAGTTCAGCTGGCGGTATGCCCGTTGTGGAATGCGGTGTGGTCCTGTAATCAAACAGCCAGCGGGAGAGCTTTGTGTCCATTGACGCTACCGGCTGCTTCTTGAGTCCCGCTTTAAGTGTCTGGACCGCTCTCTCTGCCAGGCCGTTGGTCGCTGGATGGTAAGGGGCAGTTTTGAAGTGACGGACCCCGTTTTCCTTCAGGAATTTTCCAAATTCCCCACTTGTGAATGCCGTTCCGTTGTCCGACACCAATACCTCCGGAAGTCCATGTGTTGCAAACGAGGCCCTGAGCTTTACTATTGTCGATGCTGTGCTTGCCGTGTTTACCCGGTGGACGTCCAACCATTTGGAGTGGGCGTCCACTATCACCAAAAACATTGAGCCCATGAAAGGGCCGGTGTGGTCAATATGCAGGCGGGTCCACGGTCTGCCTGGCCATTCCCACAGGTGCAATGGCACCACTGGTGGCACTCTTTGCCCCTGTTGGCACTCCTGGCACCGACGTACCAAGGCTGCTATGTCTGTGTCCAAACCTGGCCACCAAACGTAGCTTCAAGCTAGCATCTTCATTTTAGACACCCCTGGGAGTCCGTGATGTAACTCAGTTAAGATTGCCTGACGGCCCTGAGCTGGGATGATTACCCGGGCTCCCCATAATAGGATACCGTCTTCTACGGTTATTTGGTCCCTTCTGCTCCAGTATGGGTGCATCTGGGGCTCCACTGGTCTTTCCAGTTCCCCTGTTAGCAGTAAATGCTTCATCTTGGCTAAAACTGGGTCTTTTTGTGTCCACAACCGAATATGTTGTGCGTCTACTGGTAGGGCGTCCAAAAAATCTAGAGTCATTACTGTCTCCTCTACTTTTGGTATTTGCGGCGGAGTGTCCGGGAGGGGAAGTCTGCTCAAAGCATCTGCATGTGCTACTCGCGTTCCCGGTCTGTGCTCCAGAACGTATCTATATGCCGCCAGTAGCAACGCCCAGCATTGGATTCTAGCTGATGTAATCTGGGGTATTGACTTGTCTTCTTTTAATAACCCTAATAACGGCTTATGGTCCGTCACTATGGTGAATTTCCACCCGTACAGATACTGGTGAAATTTTTTTACTGCGAATATCACCGCCAGTCCTTCCTTCTCGATTTGGGCGTACTTCCTCTCAGCCATTGCCAAGGTCCTCAAAGCATAGGCTATTGGCCGTTCTTCCCCATTCCTTCCTTTATGGGCTAAGACAGCTCCTACCCCGTAGGGGGATGCATCACAAGTGACCACCAACTCCTTCCTTGGGTCATAATGCTCTAGGACATTTTCGGATGACAGCTGTTCCTTAATGTCCCTAAATGCTCGGTTTTGGCGGGTGGACCATTTCCATTCTTGCCCCTTTTTTAGTAGCTGGCGGAGGGGTTCTAGGATGGATGCCCTATTTTCAATAAATTTTCCATAATAGGTTACCAACCCTAGAAATGATCGTAACTCCTGGACCGTGGTGGGAGCTGGGGCTTCTTTTATTGCCCTTACTCTGTCTTCTAATGGATGTAAGCCTGACTCGTCTACTTTATATCCCAGGTACGTCACTTGTGGGGCCAGAAAAACGCATTTTTCCCTTTTTAGCCGTACGCCTGCCTTTGCGAAACGCCTGAGCACTTCCTCCAGGTTCCTCAAGTGTTCCCTGTTTGTCCCACCCGTGATTAAGACATCGTCCAAATAAATCGCCACCTGCGGTATTCCCTGCAGAATATTTTCCATCGTACGCTGGAATATAGCGCAGGCTGATGACACTCCAAAAGATATCCTAGTATAACGAAAAAGGCCCTTCAGGGTGTTGATCGTAGCGAACTTCTGGGAGCCCTTGTCCAGTTTTAACTGCAGGTAGGCGTGGCTCATGCCTAGTTTCATGAACAAAAGCCCACCTGCCAATTTGGCATATAGGTCGTCTATTTTCGGGATTGAGTATTTGTCCAGCAGTGCGTATTTGTTTACTGTCTCTTTGAAATCTCCACAGAGGCGTATCGAGCCATCTGGCTTCAAAATTGGTACCACCGGCGCTGCCCATTCCGAAAATTGTACTGGTCTGATAATGCCGTCGCGCCGTAACCTTTCTATTTCGTCATCTACTTTCTTCCTTAATGCAAAAGGTACCGGCCTTGCCTTACAAAATTTCGGAAGGGCTTCTGGGTCCACGTGCAAAGTTGCTTTGGCGCCTATGATTTCCCCCAAACCTTCCTGGAAGACCTCCGGGTATTTTTGGAGTACTCCACTCAACTGCCCGCTTCCACTCTGGAAAATTTTCATCCAATCTAATTTTAGGTCTTTCAGCCAGTTCCGTCCAATTAAGCTCGGTCCGGAGCCCTCTACTATCGTCAACGGTAATCTAAGCAATTGTTTCTCATATTCCACAGGTACATGAGTCGTGCCTAGAACTTCCAGGGGTTCCCCCGTGTAGGTTTTAAGTTTTGTCGATGTTTTTGTTAGGATTAGTGGCTGGAGTCCATCTTTGATTTTTCTAAATGTTGCCACTCCCATTACTGATACGGCCGCACCCGTGTCTATTTCCATTATTTTCGGCCGCCCGTTCACCCGTGGGGTAATCCTAATGGGTTCTGCTCTCTTCGTTGCAATATTATATAATTGTTTCCCTTCGGAGGAGGATGGGGTGTCTAGGTTGTGTACTTCCCTGCGTCCCCACCTACTATTCCTCTTTTGCCACCTCCTTCTAGGTTTCTGTCGTTGTTACCCCACTCTGTCTGGTGCCAGAAACGGTCCTTCTCTGTTGGGGGAGCCTCAGCCGGTACTTCCCTCTGTCTCCAGTTAGTCCTGGCAGACTGGGGGGCAGTTCTGGGGTTTTCCTTTTTCCCTCTATTCCTCAGGTTTTTACTGAGAGCTGCTATCTGGTAGCAGGACCCGTTGTGGTAGTCCCTCTCACAGGTTTCTACCTCCATTGGCGTGCCCTGTAGTTCCTGCGCCCCACTTGCTGCCTTTTCTAGGGACAGTGCGAGCTGTAACGCCGGCCTGCAGTCTAGCTCCGTTTCAGCCAACAGGCGTTTCTGTATTGTGAGGTAGTTTATACCACACACTAACCGGTCCCAAAGCATTTCATTTAGCATCGGGCCAAACTCACATTTTTCCGCCAGCCTGCTCAGGCGGGTCAAGAAATTTATGACTGACTCCCTGTCTTCCCGCTTCGCTGTGTAGAATCTGTACCTACACAAAATGAGGGGTGGTTTTGGGTCGTAGTGCTCTTTCACCAATTCCGTTAGTTCTTGGAAAGTTTTTGTGTCCAGCGCATCGGGATAAGTCAGACTACATATAATGGCGAAAGCGGAGGGTCCGCACGCCGACAGCAGGATAAGCCATCTCCTTTCGTCCGTCAGTATATCATTTGCCCGGAAGAAGTAACACATTCTCTCCACATACTGGGACCAGTCCTCAATAGCTAGGTCGAATGCCTCTAACCTTCCAAAAAATGGCATTTTTAAAATGGCAAGGCTTACACTCCGAGCGCGGCAGCTGGTCTCCGCAAAATTCGTAGTTTACCTCATCGCCACTGTAGTAATCCACGGGAGGCAGGAGTTCCGTCACCACACCAATATTTATTTACAATAACGATATTACAGGAGCAGCTACAAACAGTGCTGCTAGCAGTCCAGTCAACTTAAGACTGCTCACAAAGCCTAGAACAGGTGATTATATGGGCCCCGTCAATGAGCTATCATTGAGGGAGCTCATACTCCAATTGGCCAACCAATAAAGCCAATTGGAGTTTATTACAAACACCAATCTTCCAGCTTGAAAATCCAATCAGACAATGAATGGAGTAGATTCGACTGAGATCAGTGGAATTAAGTGGGGCATATAACAGATGGCCAATCAGTAAAAGGAGCGCTTCCCACCCAGGGTTGAATATTAAAACATTTAAATAGAAGGTACCGGAGTGGCACTCCGGTGGGCTTCGGTAGCACCACATCACCGCCCTCCCCCCAAATCTACCCCTCCACCCAACCCCTCCAACCTCCTCCCCATCCATTCCCCAACACCCCAGATGCTCGCTCCACCCTTCCCACTCCCCCCACCCCTGTTCTCCACTCACTTGCCAAATTTCCCAACACCCACCCAAAATTCCCCAGCAGCGCATGTCAGACAGTGAAATTAACTTATCAGACCAGCTTCAAAACATCGGAACCCTTACCTTGAAAGTTCCAATTTTACTTCAGCTGCTCCGTCAGCTTCTCAACAGCTGCTCAGCGTGGATGTCGAGACTCCGTTTAAAACACCGAGCCTGGTGTTTGTAACCATCTGCGCCCCCTTCTCCCAGGCCCTGGTTGGAGGTGTTTTTTTTTTGAATGGGGACGTTAAGTGTGCTGAAGTTTCTGACTTGTTAGTCCTTACAAAAGCAGCATTTCCTTATGGTCAAATAGATTGGTTAAAATGACTCCGATTGATGCCTGCAAAACAAGCTCGAGGCGCTAAATGGCCTACTCCTGTTCCTACTTTCTGATAATACATGGATAAATTGATTATGTGACATGCACCCTAACCTGCCTAACTGAAAGCAAAGGGAGAAAACAGCCCACAATCTGAAAAGTTAATGCAAATAGTATTCATTCTGAATTGGATAGAATCATTGAAAAAGTATTGTAAAGAATCAGGTAATCTGCAGAGAGAGAGAGAGAGAAAATGCTCCAAAGTACAGACTATTGATCTTCTATTCTGTCTCCAATGTCAAAAGAAATAACAAAATACCAGAGCAAATCAATGGCATCTAACTGAAAGAATGGAATGAAATGCTCACTACAAAAGCTGATGTGGAGCGGATTGCTGCACAAAGTCGCGACTCCAATGAGTGAGCAACCACTGCAGAGGAGAGAACTGTCACAATGTTCACCTTGAGAAATGCTTGCACCTACAAATAGGCAAAACTTTTAGCTGGGAGTCAGGAGGTTGGTTGTGGGTTGTGCCTGTTCACTGTAATCTGACCTGCTCAATGGACATACCTGCATTCTATTTCACGGGAATATGCACCCTTTCCGTTGCCCCCTCGGACCTCCATTTTCTCCAGTCCACCAATCCCTCCAATTTACACATGTCATCTCGGTGTTTAAATCCTTTCACGAACTCAGCTCCCACTGTCTCCACTTCCTTCTCTCACACTTCATCCCTCCCTCGACCTGTCTATTCATTCAATTCAGACATCTCTTGCAAACCCCTCCCTTTGCCATTGGCCAGCTGTACCTTCAGCCATCTTGGTCCACTGCTCTCGAATTCTGTTCCAATTCTCATCCCCACCTCCGTCAAGACTCAAAGTTTTCTTGTTTGGCTGAAATTTTGTTCACTCCTCTTTAAGTTCCTTATTCAGCATGTCTTTCATTTATGCCTCTATGAAGAGACTTTCAAATTTCTTTCTATATGAACACAAGTTGTTCTTTCAGATGTGTGGGAGGAGATGGAGGGCTAAATCCATCTGTGTTAACTTCAATAGGTTAGCTAAAAACCTACATCGAGTTCCAAAAAAGGCTCCAAACCACACCCTTTAAGGTCAGGCAGGTTCATTTTACTGATTCTCCTTCGCGAAATGGACCAGCTGTGTCTAGGCACATTCATGACTTTCAAAGCACATTGATTCCCTCAGTTTTATCTGCCTGTGCGCCACACTACAGTTTAGCGGGATACAGCCAGAAGGTGGCATTAGTGGAGGAGGGTGCCGAGTTGCAGAACTAGTTGGCCCCTGTGAGCCTCCCCATGCAATGAGCAGCGATTCTGACAGGTTGAGGGGGGTTGGAGCCCGATGCCAGGAGGTGAGGAAGAGCAGCAGCGGCACGAAGCAGAAGTCCAGGACTTGCAGCATGGTACAAGCCAAGGCCTTGAATAAGACAATTTGAACCCTCTGATGGTGTCAAGAGAACTGGAAAGGGGAATTGGAGCAGGCATACAGTTGCCGGAGACCCTAGGTGGATCACCTGGGCAACTTCCCTGTGTCCCAGAAAACACGAGAGGAAGATCCTCTTTGTGTCTGGGAGAAAAGTTAATCTGGTTCAAATGGTCATGGGAAATTAGCAGTAGCGCTCCATCAACTGAGCTATGCTACCTGGAGATCAGGAGGTACGCTTCCATGGTATCCAGGTAGATTCGGGTTGTTGGCCATGTAGGAACAGCCATTCAGTGCTGCCAATCCCAGCCTTGTGATAGGTTCAGGGCCCTCAACACCACCTTACTTTTGAGGTTATTTAACATTGATGGTAAGACATGGGAGCAGTTTTGACAGGCTGGGTTCGCATGCGGCCGGCACCATGCTGTATGGCAGCCATGGACTCGGCCATCATGCGGCCGTATCCGCAGGTAAAGCCGGGGGCTTTACATGGTGTGGCTGCCTGCCCCCCACCGGGCGCAGGATCAGCGCGGGGGTGGTGCCGACTTTCTGATCGTAAGACCAGACGGATCCTGTGGACATAGCCACAGAATCGGATAATCCAGCCCCAAGTGTTGACGCCAACGGAGGTTACGTGGACTTTCATGACAGAAAAGTCGGCGCCACCTCTGCACTGATTCTGTTACCAGTGAGAGGCTAGCACCGGCGCTGCGTGGATCAGCATCGGATTGCACGTAAAATAGTGCGGGAATCACCGGGTCTGTAATGGACACCGCAGGGATGTCAAGCTGCAGCTGCGCTTAAGCAATACACTCCCCACACACACACTGATCGGGGCCAGAAAGAGAGGACAGGTTGTTGTGGAGCATCAATATAGCTGATGAGTCGGCTCGGGCCAGAGGGCATGCAGGGGGGGTGACCCAGGAGGGGTCACCTATATGACCCAGGGCACCAGGTTTACAGCAGGCTGTCAGCGACATGCGCAGCTGCATGGCTGTCTTGCTGCCTGCAGTAATGTGTTGTGTACCCGTTCACCTTGACCCCACAGCCCACCTCCTAGCCACCCCCCACTATGCCCCTCAGCACTGGCAGAAGCCCACCGGCATCGCTGTCGACGAAGTGCTGGACACGCCAGGTTCACCATTTGTGAGAGCACACGTGGACCGCACCATCGGGAACTCAGTCCATCTGAGGCGGAGAATCGCAGGTGGGCCCACTAATGATATGCGAACGGTGTTGCAACTACTCGCAGCGTGCATCACAATTGGTGACATTTTCGGGGAGGCGGAGCATCGCGATTCGGCATCAAACCGGCGCCTGCCGCGATTTCGGCGTCGGGGGTTATTCTCCGCCCAATTGCACGCCCCGATTTTGGCATCAGCCAATGGAGAATCCGTCCCAAGAAGGTAAGTGTGCACTTGTTTTCGTTAACTGGGGTGAACACTGTTGGAAAATTTAATTAAAAATAATATAGTTGTCTTTCTTCCACCCATCAAATAAATTACTGTCTCGTGGAAAACACTATCAATAAATTATTGAGTAGGAGAAAAGAAATCTGACATAGTTTCAAATTGTGACAGAAAGCAATCTGTTTGCAATGTGACCAGGATAAGTGATATTTGTGTTGTTGTGACAAGACGACAATTTAGTTGCATGCTGTTGTGTCCAATGTGATAAGTCATATGAACTTCTAATGAGAGGAGTGAGAGGTGTAAATTTGAAAGTGAGTTTCAGCCAATTTTCAGATGTTAAATGAGCATCACAACCTGGTTTCACAGCAAATTATAATACTTAGATAGAGGATACCTCTCTAGAGCTGTCCCACAGTTCAGCCCTGAGCACGTCTCCAGACCTATCGCAAATTGTTGTATTCCTCAATAATAGCAGTCAAACTGGCCAAGCCTTCAAGCTGCCACAGGAAGAAGGAGGTAATTGATGAAAAAGACAAGAAAACAAATGATAATGAGGATGGCTAAAGACAAATGGTGGCTGCCAAAACAGCAAAGTAACAAATTATTGAGGACAGCGTCTTTTCAGTAATCTCACCTCTCCACGCACTGACATTCCCACCTCCTATCTAACTCAATTTGCCCATGCACTTTCGTAATGCCCTTAAACGTTAGCACCTTAGTGATGTTCCTCTTCTGTAACTAAGAACATGAAGACCAGGATCAGCACAAGAAAAACCTCCCGGTTTCCCACCTTGTACAGGATTTAATATATTTTTGTTATTTAATGGTGTACAGGATTTAGTCCAAACCTCTGTGGACTTGTTTACCTATTCTAATACCCCCATTGGGTGGTGCCTGGGAGATGGAAGGATGGAGTTGGTTCTCCAAGGGCAGTTGAAATGCGAGGGGCTGGTTTAGCACAGTGGGCTAAACAGCTGGCTTGTAATGCTGAACAAGACCAGCAGCACGGGTTCAATTCCCGTACCGGCCTCTCTGAACAGGCGCCTGAATGTGGCCACTAGGGGCTTCATTGAAGCCTACTTGTGACAATAAGCGATTATCATTAAATGGTTATAGTGGGCTCCATTCAGTGGCTTTGACCCTTAAGAGACCAGTAGAGTCTGCTGTGTCCTTTAGGGAAGGAAATCATAGAATTTACAATGCAGAAGGAGGCCATTCAGCCTCTCATCACCCCATCACCCCACCCAACCTTTGGACACTAACAGCAATTTAGCATGGCCAATCCACCTAACCTGCACAGTTTTGGACTGTGGGAGGAAACCGGAGCACCCGGAGGAAACCCACGCACACAGGGGGAGAACGTGCGGATACCGCACAGTGACCCAAGCCAGGAATCGAACCTGGGACCCTGGAGCTGTGAAGCAACTGTGCTAAACACTGTGCCACCGTGCTGCCCTAATCTGCCATTCTTACCTGGTCTGGTGGACATGTAACTTCAGACCCACAGCAATGTGGTTGCCCCTTAACTGTCCCCCTCTGAAATGGCCCATGATTCCTAGGCTCCTACACATGCTCCCACATGAAAACTGGCGGGATGATATCCCATGTGTATTAGGGCAGCGCTCTTCATCATCTGGACTTTTATTTGCTTATGGGCTGTGGGTGTTATTGGCTCGGCCAGCATTTTCTGCCCCTCTCCAATATCCCTCAAGAGGGCAGTGGTGAGCTGACTTCCTGAACCGCTGCAGTCCATGTGACGTGGATACATAGGAAGGGAGTTTCTTACAGGCATAAAATGATTCATTTTCACAAAATATTTACTGAAGGAAATTCTACTGTAAAAAATAAATTTATGATTGCTCATGTTGTATTAAATAATAATTACTTTTGGTCTTGCCTTGTAAACATGAACAATAACATGAACTTAACAAGATATAATAGAGTGCTATACGTCCAGTAACAGGTATAAATCTGCCAAGCGACAGCAGTAGAAATAGTCAAAAGAGCAGCTGAGATGAATCTTAACCAGTAACAAGGTTCACAAGCATCCAGATAGAATCACGTGTGAATCACCTATTAGTAGAAACAGCTTACTGAGACACTTGGGAGATCAGGGAGGTATACACATGTTAATTTTTAGTGCCAAGCAATGTGAGAAGTGAAGACAGCCAAATACACATGGAAACACTGGTATAATCGCCAGGGCCCTCAGAAGCAGAAAGGTTAGTTTACGTCCAGCAGCCTAGAGGCCAGTTTCACATCTAACAGTCTCTAAGTTTTAAAGCCAAAGAAGTGCAGAAAACTTCTTGAAGGGACTTTAAATAGCTTCACTGAACCAGGAAAATAAGTTTCCCAGGCTTGATCATCAACCCTGTATGGTAAGTATAAGCTGGATTTGACTTACAGCTGTATTTCATTTTGGCTATTATTTAGGGAAAGGAATTCAGGGATTATAGACATATTTTGGAACAAGGGGTACATTTTACATAAACTGTGCGAGTGTTTATTAGTTAATTTACTTAATTGTCTTAGAGTAGTGTAGTCCTGTTCATGTACATTTGTCCTTTCTTTAATTTAATAAATAGTCTTTAATTATCGTTGCACGACAAAGAGGGCTGTTTATTCACACTGGGCTTTCACTTGACTTCTCACATCATTCCAAAAACAAAACTACACACCCCACGAACCGATGTTCCAAGTTGGGATCCCTTGCAGATAGTATCAGCATGGTTCATGACAATAACCAATTCTTTCTTCTATGAGCTCTGGAAATACTTTCCTATTATTGATGTGAGTGGAGCGAGGAAGGCTGTGATGTTTTTGCTGAACTGGAATCCTGATAGTAGTGTTCTTATCAAGAGGGAATCGTATAAATATTGACAATAATGCATCTCCCATTATTGTTACCAGGAAGGTTTTGCACCATGTCATTCATAATTTGACTGCATATTTCTTCACATTTCTGTCAACACCACCCATTTTCTTCAACGCAATCAGACTTAAAATGTACGATATGTACGGGGCGGCATGGTAACACAGTGGTTAGCATTGTTGCTTCACAGCTCCAGGTTCGATTCCCGGCTTGGGTCACAGTCTGTGCAGTATCTGCACATTCTCCCCTTGTGTGCGTGGGTTTCCTCCAGGTGCTCTGGTTTCCTCTCACAGTCCAAAAATGTGCAGGTTAGGTGGATTGGCCATATAAAATTGTCCAGTGTGGCTTGGTAGCACAGTGGATAGCATTGTTGCACCAGGGTCCCAGGTTCAATTCCCATCTTGGGTCACTGTCTGTGCAGAGTCTGCACATTCTCCCCGTGTATGCGTGGGTTTCCTCCAGATGCTCCAGTTTCCTCCCACAGGTCCCGAAAGACGCACATGTTCAGTGAATTGGACATTCTGAATTCTCCCTTTGTGTACCCGAACAGGCGCCAGAGTCTGGCGACTAGGGGATTTCCACAGTAACATCATTGCAGTGTTAATATAAGCTTCCTTGTGACAATAAAGATTATTATTATTGTCCAAAAAGTTTAGGTGGGGTTACTGGGTTACGAGTATAGGTTGGAGGTGTGGGCTTAAGTAGGGTGCTCTTTCCAAGGGCTGCTGCAGACACGATGGGCCAAACGGCCTCCTCCTGAACTGTGAATTCTATGATTCTCTGTACATAAAACAGTGAAGGTCTTAATCAAAATATTCCGCAATCGCTCAGGGAGGCCACAAGTCTGTGTCCATGTATTTTCTGAGTTTAAATGTAATGATTCTTTTGTAATTTGTTTTGAAAAAAATTTCTAATGCTTTCACTTTTTTTCAAACCTTCTTAATAGCTGACGATGAGGATTTTCAACTTCAAAACCAAAACATGCTTGAGGTCTGCAAAGCTATTACCTGAAACATCAGGAGGCCAACGACTTTCAGGTTGTGGACCTGGTTTGAACGCAGGCGGCATGTAGCTGAGGCCAAATAGATACTATTCTGAAGCGTGCTGATTGCAGGGATAAGAAATAAATCAGCTGGATCCTTTGCTAAACTGGTCAGATGGTAGGACCTTCATAAAGGGGAGAAATCATCCCAGAGAGCTGTGTAAATATGTATAGCCTCCAACCAGTAGGTGTCAGGCAAGTAGTAGCATGTGACACTGTAGCCTGGGGGGAGTCTTGAGGAGAAACCATCGTGATCAGTCAGCTGCCATCCATCGATGAGCTTCTTGGTTGGACGCAGTCCCAGCTGTATCCAGTTTTATATCAGTGGTTTCCTTTTTCTTATTTTTTAATATAAATCTAGAGGAGGACCCAATTATTTTTTACCAATTAAGGGGCAATTTAGCGTGGCCAATCCACCTCTGCTGCACATCTTTGGGTTGTGGAGGCGAAACCCACGCAAAAAGAATTAGCAAACTCCACAAGGATAGTGACCCAGAGCAGGGATTGAACCTGGGACCTCAGCGCCATGAAGCCGCGAGGCAATGCTAACCACTGCGCCATGGTGCTGCCCCCTTAGCAGTGGTTTCCTACCCACAATTTATTATACTATAATAAATGAACCAGTCTTGAACGAGATGTTCTTTAGTACGCCAACTCAGTAAATGTCTCTGTCCAAGAACATAACATCTGCTTTTCTCTCCACAGGTGCCTGCCAGACCTGTTCGTATTTACAGCATTATTCTGTTTGTATTTAACTTTTCACTTTTCGCCAGAGAGCTAAGAGACCGCATGGGTTAGTACCGGATGCACAAACTATGTAATTATTATAGATTGTAAATGGCTGAGGACCTGGTCTCGCCCTTGTGATACTGCACTATTCATGCCTGCCAACTTGAAAAAGTTGTGTTTGTGCCCATTCTCTGCTTCCTCTCCATTAACCAATCCTATATCCATGCTAATATATGATATAACTCCATGATCTTGCCTATTAATCTGTTCTGTGGCACCTTTATGACTGCCTTTTGGAAATCCAAGAACACTATAAAAAGTAAAATTATATACAAGGCAGTATACCATATAAAGGGGCACTGTATAGAAATGTGGAATAAGAGTGGCACAGTGGCGTCAAGGACCCGGGTTCAATGCCAACCCTGGGTCATTGTCTGTATGGAGTTTGTATATTCTCCCTGTTTCTGTGTGGGTGTCACCCATCACAATCCAATGATGTGCAGAGTAAGTGGATTGGCCACACTAAATTGCCCTTTAACCAGAAAATGTTTTTTAAAAATCATTAAAAATAAAATAAAAATGTGGAATATAAAGCTAGTCTCAATAATGGGACCAGGCAAATATCATCAATTATTGCAAAAAGCCATCTGGTTCAGTAATATCCTATGGGAAAGGTAATCTGCCATCCTTTCCTGGATTGGCCTCCATGTGACTCCCCATCCACAGCAATGGGATTGTTACTTAACTCCCAGTTGTAGTTTCTGTGCATTTTTGTAGATTTTTTTTAAACATTTATACCATCAAAACATAGGTCAGGAAATTCCTCAGAGCTGCTCACTCTTCGGTGATATAAAGTGGAGAAGGGAGAACAACTGTGTGAAATCCTTTGGCCAGAGAGTGAATGTTGGAAGGATTAATTTTAATTTAAAAGCTTGTTACTTCACGGAATGCTTTCCCACTGCCTGAACCATGTCAGTTTTAAGAAGGAATTAGATGGAGACTTGAAGCAATTCAAAGAATATGGAAGAGCACCAAAGCAATGGGATTAGACGTGATCGCTTTGAAAGGGACGCAGGCAAAAGAGCCAAATGCTCTTCTTCCGTACTGAAGATTTCTTTCATGAATGATAGGGAATGGAAGGGAGATTGCTCATCAGTCAGTTAAGTGCTTGAGGGTTAAGGTGAATTGTATTACACAGGGGATATATGGTGTGTTGAAAGCACTGGAACAGTGCCTGTAGTAATTATCTGCAATAAAATAAATGATGTGGGTAACCGCCAATTTGATTTCTAAGAAGAAATGATTAGGAGATTGCAAGATGAAGATGTCAAATTAGTGCCACGTGAGAACCTATCAGAGCTGACCTCTGGTGGTGTAAAGCAAAACAGATTAATTAACTTTTAACTTGTAGATAAGAGAGTGAATACATTTAAAATTAGAATTAGTTTAGCAAAAGCAAGCAGCAACTCACATTTATTTCCTACCTGTCAGCACTATGGGTGAAACTAATGTTACGACACTCTAGGCTAGGGTGTGGTCAATTCAAGCCCCCTTTAACCTGGAGTCACAACACAATTGAATTAACCAATAATTCTCAGAAAAATACCAGAAGTCTTTGGCTCTTGGTTGCCCAATAATTACAGTCACCTGGTTTGTAAATTTAAACACGATTACTTTTATTTATAATAAGAACTATAATGAAATATGCAGCAAGCACAAGTCATATATTATCTAATTCATAATCCCCCACTTTAACTTGCCCCCACCCTCTACATACACACATATAAGTCAAACAAACACAGAGAGGAAGAGAGGGATGAAAATAATAAGCAAACAAATAAAGAGTCTTTCTATCAGGTGGTTGTCTTGAAGCAACCTTTCCTTCAAAGTAATCTTTTAGATCATTACAGACTGTTTGGAGTCTGTAATGGTTTTCACTGTATATTCACTCATTCATTCAGGGTCTCTGTAGATTCAGGAGGACAGCAGCTCACCACATTTCTGGAGTGAGAGTTATCAAGACAGGCACCTATAGCTCCTTCTTCTACAGCGTTCAGGACCCAACTGCTTTCCATGGGTCTCTGAGTGGGACCCAATCACCGTCTGTTACCAGGCAGAATACGGCCTTTTAGCCAATTCGTTGGCCACCAGCAACCAATCAAACAGTTCCAACCCATCACTGGGGTGCCACAGAGTTTGGGTTCTCCTGTTCGAACACTAGCGTCATATAGTACGTTGTAAATTGTTGAATTTCTCAATCTCTCTGCTGCTCGACTTAAAAATACATGTCCATTAAGCATCCACGGATCAAAAATGATAACAGCAAAAATATGGAAAGGGAAAATAAAGGAATCGACAGGAAGGGCCCTTACACTACACCACATGGACTGTAATGGTTCAAGAGCGTCTCATCACCACCTTCTCAAGGGCAATTAGGAGATAGGCAATAAATACTGGCCGAGTCAGCAACACTGACATCCTTTTTGATATTCTTCTTTTTTTTTAATTCCAAGTCATTTCACCCTCGGCTGTCAATTCAAGATGGACTGGAAGAGAAATTAGGGAGGGTGGTTCAAAGTGCTTTCAAGGAAGTGGGTTTATAGGTGAAATTTAGAAGTGGGGAGAGGAGCATAGCATATGGTTAGTTGTCTGAAGTTTCCACCATTGTTAGTAAACTGGGATGAGGGATAGGTGATTACTCAGTTCACCAGAATTGAAAGATAAGAACAGGTAATTAGAACAGGGACATATTTCGGGCAGCACGGTGGCGCAGTGGGTTAGCATTCTGGCCTCACGGCGCCGAGGTCCCAGGTTCGATTCCGGCTCTGGGTCACCCTCAGGTAACTCCGTGTGGAGTTTGCACATTCTCCCTATGTTTGCATGGGTTTCACCCCCACAACCCAAAGATGTGCAGGCTAGGTGGATTGGCCATGCTAAATTGCCCCTTAATTGGAAAAATGAATTGGGTACTCTAAATTTATTTAAAAAAAAGAACAGGGACATATTTCAAAAGCACACACAATGAAGGTCATTGAGGAACTGGTCAAAGAGAATCCTTGCATCAATAAAATGGAGGACATGGTATGATTGGAGGTTGCAAGACTGGTTATGGGTGAATCAGATGTTGTGCAGGTTTAGGCCAGGATCCCACCACCCCCCTCCCCGCCCCCACAGCAGGTTTTCCTGTAGAGAGCCATGGGCCACCAGGGAGATCATTCAGTCCCAACAAAGTCTATGGGCTTTTCTATGGTTTGCCATGAAAACAGGATGCCTGGGTAAACTCTGCCACAATTGGTCCTCAAGGTTCATTGTTATAAGCGTGACCAGCTTCCAGTGCCTATTGTGCCCGCCAAAGCAGTTTACCTATTTCAACAGATCGAACTTTGGGCACTCACTCACTAGTAGCCACCCTCAGGTAACCCTTGGGGAGATTGAAGCGAAAAGAATGGGGCCCGAGCGATGGCCTGAAGTGGTCATGAATTCGTTCTGCCTCATGAGAGATACATTGCTGATTCGCCTGGCTCCACATCAGGAATTAAAGCAATGTCTCTATTTTTGATGGTGGACTCCAGCATGCAATCTTAAGGCTCGCCAATCAGGCCACTTGTAAACCAGAATTTTGCTAAGGAGAGAAAACCCAGTGACTGTTCCATTACGGATAAACACATTTTATGGATGAGTCTCTATATTGAAATGTGGCCTCTGCTATGTGGCTGCCTAAAACAGAACTTGATGAATATTATGGTCTGGGCGCAGGCACAAATCCTGCACTGATATCCCTGCCCAGTGAAGAAGTTGAGGTTACCTCGCTAAATGTTTTTAAGGGAAAGGTAGGTTGATTTTTGAATAGTAAAGGAATAAAAGGTTACAGCGAGTGGGCTGGTAAGTGGAGCTGAGTCCACAAAAAGATCAGCCATGATCTCATTGAATGGCAGAGCAGGCTCGAGGGGCCTGATGGCCTACTCCTGCTCCTAGTTCTTATGTTCTTACGTATTCACGTCGCTAATTACAATATGTTACAAGATCAACCTTCACATTTATTCCATGCTGCACTTGAATATTTGGGTGAATTATCTTTTTTAATAAAGTTAGAAATCACATTTTTATTAAATCAGCCCACTTGTAACAAATTTTTCTCTTCACTATTTTAATGGAGCTGCTAATCTATTTAAAATAAGTAGCTCAACTCATCTGTTACAATAGCAGAGGTACTTAATAAAACCATATTAAGGATTCGTACAAAATTACTAGCAGTAATTTCTATAATATGTAAGGATCATTATGAACTTATCTATATCAATATATAAAATGTTGCACTTTTAATCCAGTAACTCCAGGAACATTATTCCAGGGACTATTTGAATATTTATTAATCCAATGACCAAGCTTTCCAATTCTCTATGAAGCTTAAAGCTGAAATTGTGTTCTGAATTGCGAGTGGTTTATAATAAATGTAACTTTTTTTTAAACAAGTTGCCTTGACTTTAAGATAGTACTCCCACTACAAATTACCCGTGTTATTCAGCAGGTGCATTAACTGTTGCAGATATATGTATTGGGCACTTTCCCAACATTTTGAGACAATCCAACAATCCTGCTGCCAGAGAAAATAAAACAAGTTATCTACGCCTGAAAGGTTCTTACAGGGTTTTAGCTTTTACTGTGATATAATGAAGTCTAATTGCGTTTTGCTTTCGAAACAGTTCATGGAAAATTGAATGGTTTATGATTTATCTCTCAGAGCACGACATCGGCTCTCTTTCAAATGATGATGTCCCTACTGAAATACACATTATCAGATCTTACCCTTAATTATTTTGAGCCAGATAGATAGTCACGCACATATACTGTCAGTACACAAATTACTCTTAAAAAGATCTATGCCATCACTATGTAATTGAATATGTTTACTTTAGCCTTGCAGATAGAACTCCAGAGCGCAGTTACAAGGTGGTAAAAGTCATTGATCCATTCATTATCTGACAAAGAGGTAAATATAAAAATTATTACTCAGATTAAATGTAGCCATGTGAAGCGATGGAATAAGTTGTCAGTGGAAAGGTCACCCAGCGCATTAATGTTCAGCGACATGTCAGAGAAGATAGCACCAGCATTAGTTTCCTGAAGCTCGTTTTGCTAAAATAGTGACTCGTGTCCACTTAGCAGCCAATGAGGCTTTCCAGTAAAGAAAATACTCACGTAGGCGTCTCTGCCTTCCATTCATGGACAGTGGGTGGAAAGTTCAGTCTCGATTTTTATGGACTGTTTCTCACTGGCACCACGACAGGAAGTTTCCAAACTGGAAATGTCACCAATCTGAAAGGAAAAGAAAATCATTCAAATTTGTAGGATACAATGTATCCTAAAAAAGTACCTTTTTTTATTTTGTATCAAGATAGTGCCGTGAGTAATTTTTTTGTTTAATGAGAATCAAAATGGTGGGAGGTAAGTCCATAAATTTGCTTCGGAGCTTTGAAGAACGGTCACAGGCAGTAAAGTGAAATAATAACATTATTGCTACCTTAAAAGATAACCACAGATGATCCAATCAGTCCAAATTATCAAACATATTTCTGAATAACAAAGGTAAATCAATAATGGATTCACCAGTTAAAAAATTATTTTAAAAATAGATTTTACACACAGCAGCTTATTTGAGTGCAGATTTTTCTCACATTACCTGACATTTATGTATATAAAAAAAACATTACAGGTCAGCCTGGGACGCTTGATTCGATTAGCACAAACGTTTTAAACTTCTCTTTATGTCTAATTGCACAAATAGGGTGACGCTACAATTTTTCAACAATTCTTTTTTTTAAATATTTTTATTAGCTTTTTCAAAATTTTTTACCTAAATTACATTACACATATTTAACCAACATTTAACAATCCCTCAACCCGAAAACAAATTGTCAACTAACTAACTACCCCCCATTTAAGCTGTTGACTGAAGCTAATTCCTCAAAGTGAGGTATGAATGGATGCCATCTCCTGTTAAACCCCTCCTCATCCCTTCTTCAGCTGAATTTAATCTTCTCTAGGCCCAGAAACTCCATTAAATCTCCCAGTCATACTGAGGCACAAGGCGGAGCAATATTATCTGCCACCTCACCACAACGAGGCAAAGGCTAAGACATCTACTCCCGCACCTGTCTGGAGCTCCAGCAAGTCAGACACCCCAAACATGGTCCCCAGGGGACTGGTTTCCAGGTCCAACTGTAAAACTGTCGACATGGAGCTAAAGAAGGTGCCCCAAAACTTCTTCAGTTTTAGGCATGACCAAAACATGTGTACATGATTGGCCAGCCCCCTCCCACACCTTTCACAAATGTCCTCAAACCCTTTGAACAGGCGACTCATTCTCAACCTCGTCGAATGTGTTCTGTGAAATACCTTCATTTTATTAGTGCCGACCTTGCGCACGAGGTCGATGCATTTACTCTCCATAGAATTTCGTACCACAGCCTTTCCGCCAATGTCTTTCCCAATTCCTCCTCCCATTTGGCCTTCACCAAGGTTTTCTGATCCTGCTTCCATAATTACACCATAAATAAGCCGAAGTAACACCCCCTCTATTCCCAACACCATCATCACCTCTTCTAGCAAAGAAGGGGGTAACACTGGGAAAGTACGGGAGATCACCTTTACAAAAGCTATTATCTGTATATATCAAAGGCCTCCGTCCTCGGGAGCTAATTTATCTCCCTCAATTCTTCAAACATTGCAAACATTTCAAACAAGTCTTCCAACATGATCACACCTTTTTCCTCCCAGTCTTGGAACCAAGCGTCTATTTTTGCCGGTTCGAACAGATGGTTTTCTCGGACTGGCATCAGATTCAATCCTGCCCCTGACTTAAAATGTTTGAGAAACTGCTTCCATATCTTCAGTGTTGACACCACAAATGGACTCTTTGAGCATTTCCGCAGCACCATCAGGAGTGGCGCTGTAGCCAGTGCCCATAGCCCAGACCTCTTACTTGCCCCTTCCTCCATCTGCACCCATACCATATCTAATTCCCTACCTCAGCACCAAACCTTCTCGCAATTGACCGCCCAGTAATAGTGCATAAGATTCGGTAAGGTTATGCCGCCCAATTTTCGCCCCATCTGAAGCAACAATTTATCAATCCTAGAGACCTAGGAGACTGCAGAGGAGATTTACCTGGTATGGAGGGCATTAGCTATGAGGAGCAGTTTAATAAACTCGGTTTGTTCTCACTGGAACGACGGAGGTTGAGGAGCGACCTGATAGAGGTCTACAAAATTATGAGGGGCATAGACAGAGTGGATAGTCAGAGGCTTTTTCCCAGGGTAGAGGAGTCAATTACTAGGGAGCATAGGTTTAAGGTGCGAGGGGCAAGGTTTAGAGGAGATGTGCAAGACAAGTTTTTTACACAGAGGGTAGTGGGTGCCTGGAACTCCCTGCCAGAGGAGGTGGTGGAAGCAGAGACGATAGTGACATTTAAGGGGCAACTTGACAAATACATGAATAGGATGGGAATAGAGGGATACGGACCCAGGAAGAGTAGAAGATTTTAGTTTAGAAGGGCAGTATGGTCGGCACAGGCTTGGAGGGCCGAAGGGCCTGTTCCTGTCCTGTACTTTTCTTTGTTCTTTGTTCCCAGCCCATATAAACAAAGACATCAATCGTTCCACCCCACAAAAACGCTTTCGATAAAAAAGTTGGGAAACACTGAAATAAAACCAAAACCCGTGACAGAACATTAATTTTTTTCCCACTTGCACTCGGCCGCAAGCGACAGGAGCAGACTGTCCCATCTATGTAAGTCATCCTTAGCCCTTGCTGTTCGGCTTGTAAATTTAATTTAGGGATCTGAGCCCAGCTTCGAGCCACTTGTACCCCCAAATACCTGAAGTGATTGGTTGCTGCCCAAAACAACATCTCTCCTATGTTTTTTGTCCTTCCCTCAGTATTCAGTTTGAAAAGCACTCGCTTTTTCCAAAATTTACCTCATAGCCTGAGAAGGGTCCAAACCTTTTTAGTAGCCCCATAATGTCTCTAATCATAGATGTCGGGTCAGATATATATAAAAGTAAATTATCGTATAATGATACCGCGTTTCCCCTCCCACCCCCACATTGTTATCCCTCTCCATTTATTTGAGCTCCTCAGTGCAATGGGCTCTATCTCCTAAGTAAATAGTAGAGGAGACTGGGCAGCCCTGTCTCGTTCCCCTCTGTAGCCAACTACTCCGATCTCTTTCGTTCATCCATACACTCATCCTCGGATCTGCGTACAATAATTTGACCCATGCTGAAAAATTAGGCCCAATTCCAAACTGTTCCAAGACCACAAACAAATTATTTCTATTCGATTCTATCGAACGCCTTTGCTCCATCTAATGCCACTATCGCCTCCTGCACCTCCCCTCTGCCGGAGTCAAAACCACGTTTAAATAACGTTGTACAGTCGAAGCTCACCGTCTCCCCTTCACGAATCCGGTCTGGTCTTCCCCCACTAAGTGGCAGGCACTTCTCTAATCTAAGAGCCAACACCTTCACCAATATCTGAACAGACCTCCATACATATAAACACCTTTGTTGAGCATGAATCTAACTGTAGGTTTACCCTTCCTTACACAGAAATACTGAATTAAACCCACTTAAAATAATGGCCGCTATCTACGGGTCACGCCCCACTGGAATAGGGATGGGATATGGCCAGTAGATCATGGGAGAGGCCTCAGCCAGGATTCCCAACGGTCATTATGCCCCGTGAGACCTAACAAGATTTTGCAAGATGTCGCAATCTGGATCTAGCCCACAATGGGCGGGACCCAGTCTCAGCCAGTTAAGTAAGTTTTTGGGGGTCTCCCAGATGATCAGAGGCCATCAGGTGGTCGGTCTCTGGGCAGGGTGTCACCTTGGCACCGCTGATGCCACCTGGACACTTTGGCACTGCCAGTCCAGTTGGCACTGGCAGGGGAACTGGAATCAGGCCAGGCTAGCAATGCTAAGGTCTGGCATTCTGCTCGTACCAGGGATTGGACCCAGTGGTGACCTACCGGTATGTGATGGGGTGTTGGGGGGCTCAGGGTCACCCCTGACAGGTGAGCTGGGGCATTATGAAGGTCCGGGGGTCACATTGGTGAGGGGAGGGGGTCAAGAGAAAAATGGTACCCCGATCTCTTCCTGTACTGAGGAGCTCCGTACAGCCTAGACAGAGTGTCCCCCACTGGGGGTCAAAAGAAAAAAATGCTTTGCTCGAGCGCAAGCGAAACGAGGCCAGTGAATAGTGGGAGAGGCCGGAAACGAGACCCAGGCCAGGCGGCAACAGTTTGCAATGCAACCGGCCCACTCCCCCAGGCGAAATCGGGAGCTCGCCATAGCGTGGCGGGAAACCAATTAGCACCACGTAAACCCTATTTCCATACATTTAATGGCAGCCATTCCTTATTCAACGGCCTTCCGTCATTCATCAACCCCCCCACCAAGTGGTTACACTGGAGCTGATTAGTACTCCTTTTAGAAATGTGAATCAAGCGGAAGGGCTTTTGTGGGAAGCCAAAGAGGTGCTCACAGGCAAAGAGCACGGGGGCGCTGGACTTGCCACCCCAATGCTCGGTGGGGGGGGTGGGTGGACCTTTTGCTAGGGGTAAGGAATCCTCTGCAGAGGAGTGCTGGCATGGGAGGGTGGGTGAGGCAATGGTGGGGGTGCAAAAGGGGGGCAACCGCATGCTGGACCACCATGCCAACCCCTGGATCGTGTGTGCCCATTCCGGGAACAACCTTTGCCCCTGCCAGTCTGTCCCACTGACCACCCATAACCTCCATCAACTGCCGAGACCTCTGGCAATGCGGCTGAAGGCTATTGCTGATAGGTAATTGGCAACCGTGGTTAAGTGAGCATTCTAAGTGGATCACCGTGGGTGGGTGGGCCATGTAGCATGTGAGAGTCATTGCCGAGCATCTCAGTCACACATTGATGCTTGGGCACAGCGGGAGGCGACAGCATGAATGCAGCAGCCGAGATCCAAACACTCAGGGATGGAACACAGCTCCGGGGACTTGTCCACGGCTGGAGATGGGTGAGTGCCATGGGGAGGGGAGGAATGCCTGGAGAAATGGACAAAGTGTTCTGAGGTTGGCACACATTGCAGACGAAAGTGGCCAAGGCATAATACTGGTTGTGCACAAGGGTGTTTATTATGTGTAACAATTCCCCACTCTCCCAAAGGTACCGTCCTCTCCCACCCCCCCACCCCCTACCTACCCTCCCTCCCACCTCCTCCCTTGGTGCCCTCAGTGATCCTGGATGTGCTTTGCCTTCCTAGCTCTACCGCTACGTCTAGGTGCTTCCCCAGGATGCACATCAGAGGTGGAGGCAACCAGCTGCTTACCACGTCCCATGGCTTTCGATGTCCCTGGCGGGTGTCCTCTGGGGGCTCTGGAGATTGAGAGCCCCGGCTCACTTGCCGGTGACCATGCACAACCGTGCCACCCTATTCTGGGTGCTGACTTCGAGATGTGGGCTCATCAGTGGGGTGGAACTCGGGGGAGCTCGTGGCCACCTGCGCCACTCCATGGGACTGCTCCGGGTAAGCACCGAGCATTCCCTCTTCAGATTGGCGTCCATAGGGCCCTGGGGATCAGCTTGAGATGGAGGGGCAGCTGGTTCGAGCCCCGGCTGGCCCTGTATCATCTGGCTCTGTCATCCCTGGTGGTTCCGTATGGTCTGCACCATCATGTTAACAACCTCAGTGATGCTCCTCAGTGACCGGGCCATGCTCTGCAGTGTCTCGCCAATGCCAAACTGCGACCGGGCCATGCTCTGCAGCATCTCGGCAATGCCCACCTGCGACCGGGCCATGCTCTGCAGCATCTCGGCAATGCCCACCTGCGACCGGGCCATGCTCTGCAGCATCTCGGCAATGCCAACCTGCGACCGGGCCATGCTCTGCAGCATCTCGGCAATGCCAACCTGCGACCGGGCCATGCTCTGCAGCATCTCGGCAATGCCCACTTGCGACTGGGACAAGCTCCGCAGTGCCTCAGCCATTCCCATCTGAGAGTGGGTCATGTCCTGTTGACCTTATCAAGGTCGGCCTGACTGGGTGACATCCCCCAGCGAGGCGTACATACTGCAGAGACCCCAGACATGACCATCACGAACTGTGCGATGTCTTGGACACCTCCTCTAATGGTGCCAACGTCATGAACCAGGCTCTCCACTGCAGTCTCCACCCTCAGTGCCATGCATTGCCAACAACATCTCCTGCGCCCGTAGCCTCTGGGACTCTTCCAATCGGCTATGGATCTGCAAGAGTGTCATTGACATCTCCCTCTGAACATCCCAGCTGCTCCCTATCATCTCCATTGTCTCTGGGAAGAACTCTTCCTCAGGCTGAGCATCAGGCTGGGACCCAACTGGGTCCTGGGATCCGACAGACCTCCGACTGCTACCTCGCCTGGGGGTTCCTGCCTCCACCTGATGTGCATCATCAGCAGTGTGGCGCTCACCAGATTGTGCCCCAGCAGCCTGACCACTAACGTTTCCCATTATGGTGTGTGTATCTGCATTGGTAGAGGGTGAGGAAGACAGCTGTGATGCCTCAATGGTCTTTTCCTTGGAGCTCTTATCTGCGGTGTTCTCCAAAGAGGCTGGAGAGGAGCCAGCCGGGATGGGCCAGCACTACCAGCTGGAGGACCTGAGGGAGAATGGACATGTGGTCAGTGGGAGAGATGGGTCAGTAAGCAAGGCAGTAACAATTCATATTTGACAGGTACTTTGGCTGGAGTCCAGTGGTTCCCCACCTCGGAGGCATCTGTTGATAGCCGCTCTGTCGTCAGCCACCACAGTCACCTCCAGGGGCCATTCCTCGAAGGAGGTGAGCATTCTTATGTCCGGTACCCCACCGCCAAGCTAGGTGCTCTCCCGGCGATTGTGGGAGAGCTTTTTCTGAGGAGACACAGAGAGGGCATCGTTAGCCACACACGTGGTTCATTGTGGTGGGAGAGGGGTGTGAAGGAAGGGTTGCGGGGGTGAAAGGGAGGGGGGGTGAATCGAGGGTTGGGGGCCGCATGCAGAGTTGAGGGGTGCATACTCGCATGGGGATGGACAGGTCCTGGGATGGGGCGGGAGGCGGTGGGGGGCGGGGGGGGAATGTGGGCATTGATGTCTATTCACTCATGCTGCCCGGTGTAGATTGTTGACCTTTTTCCGGCACCGGAGGCCAATACTCGTGATCACACTCCCAGCACTCACAGCCGCTGCCATCACATCTCAGGCAACACTGGCTGCCCTGTGGCTGACTGTCCAGGACCCTCAAGGGAACAGAACATCCCTCCTGGCCTCCACTGAGTCTCGGAGCCTCCGTAGGTCACCGTCCCCGAATCTTGGGGTTGGTTTCCTCAGTGCCTTGTTGCCAGCTGGCTGGGGTTGGCTGTGCAAGAGCTGTATAAGTGCTGCTCGACCTTGTTAGCATGGGCCTGGCGAGTATGGTGCCGGCGGATTGGCTGGCAAGCCTTCATTTGTGGTGAGAATCCCGTGAGACCTCGTTAAGTTCACTGATTGAATAGAGTTGCCGGCCTCGTTGGGCCGAGCGCCGGGAACCTCGTGGCAGTTCCCGCTCGCTACCACACTTAGAAATCTTTCTGGAGAATCGCGCCCTCTGTTTTTTTTAGTTAAATCACACCTTATACCTTATTGCTACTGTTCAATAATACAAATATAAATCCATTAAAACTTCCTCTTTTTTCCTGACATGCACCAACTGCCGGGGTGACAAGTGCCGATCGCTCACCGTTCCACGTTTTAACATTTGACCCTTGTGCGAGTTATTGTTTGAACTGGCAGCTCTTCAAAAGCACAATTTCAATGTCTGCTTTT
The DNA here is from genome assembly GCF_902713615.1 of Scyliorhinus canicula. Classification (NCBI taxonomy): domain Eukaryota; kingdom Metazoa; phylum Chordata; class Chondrichthyes; order Carcharhiniformes; family Scyliorhinidae; genus Scyliorhinus; species Scyliorhinus canicula. Next base: position 27,162,029 of record NC_052147.1, read on the forward strand.
GTGATGGGAATAGGCCAATAACTGAAGCACTTCTTTTGAAAGTCAATTTCTAAAGCGAAATCAAATGTATTCAAATGTAATCTGATATAAATGCATCTTGGAACATCTCATGGTATGCATTCAGCAACAGTAACTCTAAATGCCTTGACACATCCTATTGTGTGTTCTTCCTCTTTTGACACATCACTAGAATTAAAAAAATTTGCCACAGGCCTGAATTTCAGGAATAGAAATAATATTTTCCAAAATAAAATGCAACACGCAAGAGATATGTTTTGTAAAAGTAAGAAAAGCTAGTTTTCTTTGATTCTGAACGCATGTTTTATAAAATTTAAGGCTTTGTTTTCACTTTTGTATTTTGGTACAGAGTTAAAAGTGAAAAATAATTTCCCATACGCTCATTGAAAAAGATGCCACTTTGGAACTCCTTGCAATGTTCGTAACACATTTTCTCATTAAAATGGACGAGTCACTGATAAATTATTTCTCACTTTGTGGCTTATTCTCGATTAAATGAGTGAAGCCAAATACGCGCTCTGCACATCAACACATATTTTGTAGTCAGCAGCGAAATGATGTGTTGCTCTCTTTTGGTGGCTATAAATATCGTGATTAATAAGGTCACCTTTCTTGATCCTAATTATGAATATGCTTTCAAAGTCGCCAGGTATCTCTTGATACCGCCACAAGTTTCAACCGAATACCGATCAAAGAACCAATACATCAGTTAGTTAGTTCAAAGTCAATGCTACTTTATTTACACACAGTATGATTTACTCATGCACAATAATACTACAGGCTAAACTATATCTATCACTAACACCTATACTTAACTTCGGATGCCCACTTAGGTCAGAGGAACAATGGCCGTTGTTCGGATCTGAGGCTGTTGGGTTCGAAGAAGTAGCAGGAGTACAGCTAAGGTCGTCCGTCTGGCAGCGAGCGTTGAACTTGAACTTACTTGCTTCTGGTGGTGTAGGTGGAGGGGTCTCTCCAGTTGAGAGCCAAATCCAAGAGGCTGAACATACGGTGAGGGTTCCTTCTTATACTCGGGGGGGCTTCGCGCGCTTTTAGGCAGGCCTTAAACTTGGCCCGAATTAATTGGGTCGCTTCTCGACCACTGCCATCGATCTGAGCCAATAACGGGGCAGGTGTCTTGATGGTGGGGCGTGTCCTAAGTGGGCGTTGGCCTTGCTTTGTTTGATCCTACTTGCTGGGGTAGTGGCGCCCAAATGTCTGGGACGTTATTGGCTACCTGAGCACTAGTCTTTGCTCATCGGAGATGGGCCATCAATATGCAAATCGGCCAAGAGTTTTGGTTCTGTCTGCAGTCTGTCTTTTAAATATACATTCAGGCTCTCTGCTTGTTACTTTGCATTGTCCATTTTTCCCTGTATGCTCTGCGAGTGTCCATTTTATATGCTGGAAGTGGCTAGCCCAGATGGCTTCAGACAGCACTCATATTTAACATTGAATAAAGCTGCCGACAAAAACATCAAGATCTTGTTGGCATGCGAATCCCCTTTTCTGATCTGAATTTGATTCTGGTGCATGCGAGAGGGGATCTCTGCGTTCAGCAATGACATAGATCTCTGTCCTAACAGCGTTAGCTCAAGAAGAATTTGGACAGACATAAGCTTTTCAAAAGTGAGCCATGCTGGCTTCGGCCGACACTTCGCCAGCTCAAGAAAACTGAAGGGAACAGAAGAGTCTGCCACATCCAGCACGGAGCTCATCTTTATCCACCTGCTTGTCCAATCCAAGACCAGTAAACCAATCTGAGGAGATTACTGCTGCCAAGGCAATGAGATCAACATTCCACTGCTTCCCTCATCATTTTGACCTTTGAACTTTTCTTGAGGGGGGGGGTCATGCGGGGATTTTCTGCACGCCCCGTGGCGTGTTTCTCGGCGGCAGGAGGTGGCCCATTGTTAGCCGTCAGTGGGATCTTCTCATCCTGCCACAGTCAATGGCATTTCCCATTGAATCCTCTCCCCAACGCCGGGAAACCGGCGCGGCCAGAAAATCCCCCCACCATATGCCTTTTCTGTTTATTTTCCTTGTGCATCATATCTGAAGTGTTGCTCCATTAAGAAACTACCTTAAAATCACCGATGACACCCTTTTTGAGTAAGCTGTGACACCCAAACCAAAACCTTGTGGAAGGAAGAGCAGATTAATTGACTGATTTGTCTACCCTTGTTCCGTGCCTCAATTCCACCTCATTTTTCCTAACTTCCAGTTTTACCTCAACTTCATAAGCAGAGTCACTTCATATATGTTGGGGTCATCGACCATTGGCATCCATCCATCAACGTAAGATGGTGGACATGCACCAAATCCACCTGGGAGTGGGATACATAATAGGGCACTATTGCTGATGGTTAACCAGACCAGTCCAGGAGAGGCAGGTTCTGCCACAAGTGGCACATAAGAAGTGACTATCATGTGTTGTTGTAGATTGCTGTTTTCAGTGTTGGCACCTGTTGCCAAGCCGGCGTAGCCACTGATCATTATGGTGGTGCATGCCTGCCCGTAGGTGATGCCAGCATTTCTCCTCTACCGTCGGCTACTGTCTCCCAGGTGTGAAAATCAATGTTTGCGACCTTTATGTTTTGTCATAATCACCCTTAAGCAGAGATTTGGGCTTCCTCCTGATCTTTTGGCTCAGGCTACCCTGCCATACAGAAAATCCCTGGGTGTGCACCCTGTGAATATGCCCAAGCCAGTGACACTGCCTCTGACTGATGAGCACTAGCTTTGGGAGAACTGTCTCATTTGTAATTTTGTCCTTCAATGAGATGCCAAGAGTGCACTGCAAATAACACAGGTCAAAGTTGTTGAGCTTCCTTCCTGGACAACTGTAAGTCATCCATGTTTCACAGCAGTGCAACAAGGTAAGTTGGGGTATTTTGATTATACATTCATGTCGGACAAGGTACGCAGGTAAAATAACGTGCAATTGCCAATCTTAAACAAATGATGAGGTTTTATGGTCAAAATAATAGGTTATGTTAATTTTTGTTGGATATCCTAAAGAATGTTGTGACATCTGGACTTGTCACTTGCTCTGGAACACAAAGGGGAGGGGTTTAATGTGCATGGAGTCTTGATCAGACTCTCGCTGGAGTGCTGCATACAGTTTTGGACACCATGGGCTGAATAATATTGTCACCGTTAACACACGGAAGGCAGCGGCATTCTGACTTCTGGGCCTGCTGTTGATGTGTGCCTGATAGGACGTTAATTGTGGCAAATTCACAGCAAAAGAGCAGGCTACAGACTGTCATCCTGTCCAGTGAGTTACGGAGGGCAAGATGCCCATTCTCTCAGTGGAACAAGGTCTCGCACTTTAAAGGGCCCCCTGGGATAGGACAGTGTCAGGTAACCAATGAGATGATCAATCCAGTGCATTCTCCAGTCTGGCCAGGTCAATTTCAATTTTAGAACATAGAACATAGAACAGTACAGCACAGAACAGGCCCTTCGGCCCTCAATGTTGTGCCGAGCCATGATCACCCTACTCAAACCCACATATCCACCCTATACCCGTAACCCAACAAGCCCCCCCTTAACCTTACTTTTATTAGGACACTACGGGCAATTTAGCATGGCCAATCCACCTAACCCGCACATCTTTTGGACTGTGGGAGGAAACCGGAGCACCCGGAGGAAACCCACGCACACAGGGGGAGGACGTGCAGACTCCACACAGACAGTGACCCAGCCGGGAATCGAACCTGGGACCCTGGAGCTGTGAAGCATTTATGCTAACCACCATGCTACCCTTCTGCCCCAAATTTTAGCTAATCTCTGTCATTCAATCGTCATAGGTGGCCCAAATTTTAAAAATCGGCAAGTCTCCCACCTTTTGGTGTTGAGGCATTGTACATTTATTAGATATTTTGATGAATGGATGTCTTCATAATCAGAGCGAGGGTGAGACATTCTAAAAGGAGCAAAGCTTCCTCAGATTTAGTGATGCTGCTCTTGGTTCCCTCTTGCATGCAGTATCTGATCAATGTAACCAGCTCACGTTGATCATATTAAGGCATCGCTGGTGGCACATCCATCAACTTGATCACGGCCATAGCCAGCAGCAGGAGCAATTCCATAATCCCTCAACTTATCATTGCTCTTCTCTTCAGAGGATTGGTTACCATCTAGTGTGTCATAATCCTCCAGGTCACCTCCTCTTTGGATGGCGATGTTATGAAGTGTACAGCAAACCACGGCCAGCAAGGAGACACATGTGAGAGAGTAATATAATGCACCTCCAGATCTGTCCAGGCATAGGAACCGCACCTTTAGGAGACTGATGGTCTTCTCCCCAATAGCACTGGGGGCCTGCGTGTCTCTCATTGTACCTCCTCTCTGCATCAGCTCTTCGCACCCTCACTGGTGTCATTGGCCATCCTTTCAGTGGCAAGCCCTTATCAGCTATTAGCTATCCATCCAAGGAATCAGCCAGTGTAAAGGTCTGGAAACTGAGAGTTCCTAAGGATGTATGAGTAGTGACTGCTGCCTGAGTAGAATCTGTCCAATAGAAGCCTTAATAGTGATGAGCATGCAGTCAATGGCTCCCTATGTCCTGGAGAAACCTGCAGTTGTTGCAAATCCTTGGGCTCTATCCATTTGACCTTGGCATCCTGGATGAAGAAGATGTAACTCCCAGCCTTTTGGAGTATTGCATCTGTGTATCTTGCTGCAATAATACAGGACCTTGTTGAAGCCACACCCGGAGTATTGTGTGCAGCTTTGGTCTCCTTATCAGAGGAAGTGGGTTCTTGCTCTAGAGGGAGTGCAGCGAAGGTTTCCCAGACTTATTCCTGGCGGGACTGACGTATGAGGAAAGATTGAATCGGTTAGGACTGTATTCGCTGGAGTTCAGAACAATGAGGGGGGAATCTCATAGAAACCTATAAAGTTCTGATGGGACTAGACAGGGTAGGTGCAGGAAGGATGTTCCCGATGGTGGGTATGTCCAGAACCAGGGGTCACAGTCTGAGGATACAGGGTAGACCATTTAGGACAGAGATGAAGAGAAATCTCTTCACCCATCTCTTCGGCATGTGGAATTTGTTACCGCGGGATGTAGTTAAGGTCAAAACATTGCCTGTTTTCAAGAAGCAGTTAGATTCAGCACTTAGGCTGAAGGGGATCGAAGGATATGGGGGAAAAGCGGGATTAGACTATTGAGTTGGATAATCAACCAAATGAATGGCGGAGCAGGCTCGAAGGGCCGAATGACCTCCTCCTACTCCTGTTTTCTATGTTTATATGTCTCTATGTTTCTATGTTTATGCAATGTTGTGCAACAGGATGTGTAATCCCACAAAGGTCTCCACATGCTGTCTGGGATTAGCCAGTTGCAAAAATGTAAAGCACCACTGTCACCTTCAAAGCGACAGCCATCGAGTGGCTCCAAAGGACTTGGATGAGATCCCCTCTGTGAACATCTCACAAGGTGATGGCACAGTCGCCCTTGACAGCCTGAATCTTCTGTTGCACTGAGTCTGTGCCTCCGATGAGAGTATCTGGGCTCCTCCTGACTATCGGGTGTCTGGTGCTGTTCCCTCCCCTTCCTGAAGAACTGCACCATACTGAGCCTCTCTGTGTTCCCCTTCCTCCTCCTCCCTGGAGGTTGCGTCACCAACTGAGACCACAATCCCCACCTGCCTCCCGAGGGCTTTCACCCCTCACCGGGTTACAGACAGGAGAATCTTCACTGAGCAATCACAAAAATCCCCCTGTCGAGAGGAAGTGCCTCCTCATGGATCATTAGCCAAAAGGATTCCTCCTGCCGAATCAAATGAGCAGTCCCATGGAGTTTGAAATAAAAATATGAGACCCTTCTCTCATCTATAGTTTTAAAACCCGCCCAAACAGAATTGAACTTAAAAACGGACTCCCCACCTGTTGTAAATCTCACCCTGAAGGCATATTATTGGTTTCTGACCTTAATATTGCAGTGAGATGAGTAATTAATTTGCTGAATTGCTTTTTAAGTGGATCTTTAATTAACCCAGGCAGCTTGCTAACTTTTTGTCCTACCCCGCGGACCGCATTATCGCAAGCCAGCGGGATGACGCCATAAACACTGCCCGACATCTTCACGTCCCATTACCGCCCAAACTGGAAGTGAAGCCCCGACCTCGATTTGGAGCTGACCCGGGCCTCGGAGCTCCAAACCCGGCCTAACAACCGACGCCAGCCCCCGGATCGCCCGGCCTAGTCCCCGGAGCTCCCGACCCGGCCCCCGATGGCAAGACCAGGCCCAACGTGACCCCGAGAGACCCGCCCAGCGACCCGACCCGGAGAGGCCCGCCCAGCAACCCGACCTACCTGGTGATGGAAGAAAGAAAAATCCACATGGAGGCCCCACCGTGCCGACTTCAAGATCCAATCCCAGGAGCGCCCAGGGAGGGAACAGACCATGGGACCTAGCCCAATCTGCCCCAGGAAGCTCCTGCCCACGACCCAGGACCCCAGAAACAACGGAGACCGCGCGCGAGGACCCGAACAAGCTGCAAGGTATTCCCGCGCCCGCAGAACGCCAGGACCCATCCGGATCACAAACTCACCCCCCCAGCAACCCCACTACCTCGACCAGCGCCCGGGACCCTGCCAGACGTGACCCCGGAAATGTAAACAGCGCCCTGGACCTCGCTAGAGCCCTGGACCCCGCCAGACGCAACCACCTACCTTCCACAGGGGCAGACGTCTCCCATCGGATCCCAGGATCATCCAGCAGCAGCCGCCGACCAAGAAAGCGAGGGAAACGCAGCGGTCTGCAGGTTAGACTGAAGCAACGCGGTTTCAAGACCCCTCTCCCCAGCATACTCCTGCCAAACGTCCAAGCGATTGAAAACAAGCTGGATGAACTTAACGCCAGACTTACCTCTCAGAGGGAAGTAAGAGACTGCTGTGCGCTCTGTTTCACAGAGACATGGCTCACCCCCACCTCACCGGACTGTGCCATACAACCTGAAGGCTTCTCTATTCACCGGGCGGACCACACGGCATCTTCAGGCAAAGCGAAGGGTGGAGGGGTTTGCCTCCTCATCAACTCCTCCTTGTGCTTGGATGTGGTGACCCTGGCGACCTACTGCTTCCCAGACCTGGAATACTTGATCGTAAAGTGCCGCCCATACTATCTTCCACGTGAGTTCACTTCAGCCATTATCACAGCGGTCTACATCCCACCCCAGGCAGAAGTGAGGAAGGCGCTGGATGAACTGTACACAGTCATAAACAACTATGAAACAGAACACCCGGAGGCCTTGTTCATTGTGGCCGGAGACTTCAACAAAGCCAACCTCAAGAGTGTACAGCCAAATTTCCACCAGCACATCTCCTGTCCCACCAGGGGCGACAACACTCTTGACCACTGCTACTCAAAAATCAAGGGCACCTACCGTTCCATCCCCCGACCGCACTTTGGGAAATCAGACCATAAGACTGTGCTCCTTCTCCCGGCTTACAAGCAGCAACTCAAGCGGGAGAATCCAACTAAGAAGGTTGTGCAGTGCTGGTCCGAGGAGACAGAAGAGCTCTTACGTGACTGCTTAGAGACAGTGGATTGGTCCATATTTAAGAACTCAGCGACTAACTTAAATGAGTATGCCACCACCGTCACAGACTTCATCAACAAATGTGTGGACGACTGCGTGCCAAAGAAAGCAGTACGTACGTTCCCCAACCGGAAACCATGGCTCAACCGCGAGATTGACTCCCTACTGAAGGACAGGTCTGAGGCGTTCAAGGCAGACGACCCTGTCCTATACAAGAACTCCAGGTATGACCTCCGCAAAGCCATCCGAGATGCCAAGAGAGAATATCAAACTAAGCTAGAGTCACAGACAGACTCTCGGCGGTTGTGGCAAGGACTAAACAACATAATGGGCTACAAAGCGAAGCCGAGCAGTATCTCTGGCAGCAGCGCACCCCTCCCCGATGAACTTAATGCATTCTATGCTCAGTTTGAGCAGGTAACCAACAATCCGCTGTCGAGTGCCCCAGCAGCCCATAATTCACCCATACCCACCATCACAGTTTCCGAAGTCAGATCGGCCTTCCTGAAAGTGAACCCACGGAAGGCGACGGGCCCGGACGGGATCCCTGGTCATGCACTCAGAGCCTACGCATATCAGCTGGCAGAGGTATTCACAGACATCTTTAACCTATCCCTACTCCACTCCGAGGTCCCCACCTGCTTCAAGAAGACCACCATCATACCGGTACCAAAGAAGAACCAGGCAACATGCCTCAATGACTACCGCCCGGTGGCCCTGACGTCAGTTGTAATGAAGTGCTTCGAGAGGCTGATCATGAAGCGCATCACCTCCATACTCCCGGAACGCCTTGACCCGCTTCAATTCGCATACCGTCGCAACCGGTCCACATCAGACGCCATTTCCCTGGCCCTCCACTCATCCCTGGAGCATCTCGAAAACAAGGACTCCTACATCAGACTCCTATTTATTGACTACAGCTCCGCCTTCAACACCCTAATCCCAGTCAAGCTCATATCAAATCTCCAAAACCTAGGACTTATCTCTCCACTCTGCAACTGGATCCTTGACTTTCTGACCAACAGACCACAGTCAGTAAGAATGAACACCAACACCTCCTCCACAATAGTCCTCAATACCGGTACCCCGCAAGGCTGCGTACTTAGCCTCCTACTCTACTCCCTGTACACACACGACTGCGTAGCAAAACTTGGTTCCAACTCCATCTACAAGTTTGCTGACGATACGACCATAGTGGGCCGTTTCTCGAATAACGACGAGTCAGATAACAGGAGGGAGATAGAGAACCTAGTGGAGTGGTGTAACGACAACAATCTCTCCCTCAATGCCAGCAAAACTAAAGAGCTGGTCATCGACTTCAGGAAGCAAAGTACTGTACACACCCCTGTCAGCATCAACGGAGCCGAGGTGGAGATGGTGAGCAGTTTCAAATTCCTAGGGGTGCATATCACCAAAAATCTATCCTGGTCCACTCTCGTCGACGCTATCACCAAGAAAGCACAACAGCAGCTATACTTCCTCAGGAACCTAAGGAAATTCGGTATGTCCACATTAACCCGTACCAACTTTTACAGATGCACTATAGTAAGCATCCTATCGGGCTGCATCACAGCCTGGTATGGCAACTGCTCAGCCCAGGACCGCAAGGAACTTCAGAGAGTCGTGAATACCGCCCGTCCATCACACGAACCTGCCTCCCATCCATTGATTCCATCTACACCTCCCGCTGCCGGGGGAAAGCGGGCAGCATAATCAAGGATCCCTCCCACCTGGCTTACTCACTTTTCCAACTTCTTCCATCGGGCAGGAGATACAGAAATCTGAGAACACGCACGAACAGACTCAAAAACAGTTTCTTCCCCACTGTCACCAGACTCCTAAATGACCCTCTTATTGACTGACCTCATTAACACTACAACCTGTGTGCTTCAACCGATGCCAATGCTTATGTAGTTACATTGTATATCTTGTGTTGCCCTATTATGTATTCTCATGTATTTTCTTGAATTTTGTTTAATTCCCTTTTCTTCCATGTACTGAATGATCTGTTGAGCTGCTTGCAGAAAAATACTTTTCTCTGTACCTCGATACACGTGACAATAAACAAATCCAATCCAATCCAATCCAATCCATTATGCGCTCCACCAAGTGGGAAACACTCCCGATCGCAGAGCGTATTAAGTCTCATAGGAACAGAAGAGCAACAATAGACCATTTGGCCCATCGAGCCGACTCCATCATTCAAATAGATCATGGCTGATCATCGACTTCTCCACCACTTTTCCCCGTTAGTCTTGTATCTCTTGATGCCAATAGTATCCAGGAATCCATCAATCCCTGTCTTAAACATGCTCAAGAAATATGTCAGAAGTGATCTATTGATTTGGGAGGGGATTCCCAGGAACGATGTTGAGCTAACAAGGTTAAATTATGAGGGCAGCTTGCATAAACTTAGTGGAGCGGTTTTTAAAATGATAAAAGGAATCAATAGGGGAGATAAAGAGAAACTTTGTCTTTGGGGGGGGGGATATCGACAATTAAATTATTATTATTATGAACGGAAATAATCTTAAAATTGGAACCAAGCCATTTGCGAGTGAAATCAGGAAAGGGCTTCTTCACATGGGAGGAAGTGGAAACCTGGAACACTCTCTCCAAAAGACTGGATTCTGGTTCAAATGAAACTTCCAAGGCTGAGGGCAATAGATTTCTATTAGGTAAGGATATCAAGAGACATGGGGTCAAATACAGGGAAATAGGGTTGAGGTCCAGAACAACCTCGAACTAATTGAATGTTGGAACAGGCTCGAGGGGCCGAATGATCTATTCCCATTTCCAAGTTCCTATGTTGGAATATTGTTTCATTGCAGTAACAATGTGACAGAAATGTCAACACTTGCTTTATGGCTACAATATTGCTGTAAGGCTACCAATAAAACATTGTTGCACAGATAAACTTTAGTGCCATTCTTGTTTTTATTATTAACTTCAGCTCGATTCCTTTTTTATCAATTTTCCCACTGGATTTGCTTTTATAACTGAAACTTTATTTTCTGCTGTCCTGTTCTCTTACTTTGCATTCTAGACCCACAACCTACATCAGAAGATTGCAAAATATCTCAGACAGGAAGAATTGCAATCCATCCCATTGCTTGATCTCAATAAACCCTGACTATTTTCAATCCTGATCACTTCAGCCTGAAATTGCATTGTCTTCTATTGTATATTGTCCTTTCATTAGTTCTATGCTGTGGCTCTTTAACTTATTTCCTTGACTTGCCTTGAATCATAGCATCATAGAATTTACAGTGCAGAAGGAGGCCATTCGGTCCATCGAATCTGCACCAGCCCTTGGAAAGAGCACCCTACTTAAGCCTATGCCTCCACTCTATCCCCGGAACCGTATCTAACCTTCTGGACACTGAGGGGCAATTTAGCATGGCCAATCCACCTAACCTGTACACCTTTGGACTGTGGGAGGAAACCGGAGCACCCGGAGGAGACCCAAGCAGATACGCGGAGAACGTGCAAACTCCACACAGTCACCCGAGGTCGGAATTGAACCCGGAAACTGCTGTGAGGCAGCAGTGCTAACCGCTGTGCCACCGTGCTGCCCCGAAGTAATGCTTCAGGTTTACCATAGCAACACAATTTATTATCCATGAAAGTGTGCTTGCGTTGGCAATCTGGAAAAGATATTCTGGAACATCCAGCCCACCCCACATAAGTGTGATCAATACGTTTGGCTGAGAAGATTGTGAAGCAGAATCAGGATGGGTGGAGATTAGGACTGGCAAGATTCAGATAGTCTGATGGTGGGAATGGTTTACAGGCTGCCGAATAGCAGTTATACTATTGGATGAAGCATTAAACAAGCAATTATTGGAGGTTGTAACAAAGGCAATGTAAGAATTATGGGGCGACATGCATTTTCATGCAGATTAGACAAAGCAAGTTGGCAAGGGTGGTCTATAATCTGAGTTTGTCGAACGTTTTCATGACAGTTTCTTGCAGCAATACTTTGTGGAATGAATGAGGGATAGAGCCACTTACATCTGGTATTGTGCAATGATGCAGGATTAATGAGTAATTTTGTGGTAAGAGATCCACTGAGAATTAGTGATCATAATACAATGAATTCAATGTTAAGTTTGACATACTCCAATTACAAACAAGCATTGAAGATTTAAACAAATCCAATTACATAGATATGAGAGGAGAACTTGCCAATGTTGAATAGGTAAATAGACTAAAAGGTACAGCAGTTATTAAACAGAGGGGATATATTTAAAGAAACAATTCCAAATGTTCAACAAAACTACGTTCCATTGAAAAACAAAATCTGAGCAAGAAATTTCCATTGGTGGTTTAGACAGGAAATTAAGAATAGCATTAGATTAAAGGAAGAGGCTTATAGCGTTTCAACAAACTGTGGAAAGTTTTATAAGTAGGAATGTCTTAGAAACCAGCAAATTGTCACCAAAAAGTTAATAAAAATGGGGAAAAAGAAGATTGAAGTAAACTCGACAGGAATATATAAACAGATTGTAAGAGATTGTACACGCATATAAAAAGGAAGAGAGTAGCTAAAGCAAACCTTGGTCCCTTTAAAGCAAAGGCAGGAGAAATCATCATGGGGAATGGGAAGATAGCAGATAAAATGAACAAATATTTTGTGTAACACTTCGCAGTAAAAGATAGAGAGTGACATAATTGATTCTGAGTCTCGGGTCTTGAATATTAATAAAGGGAGCTACAATGGTACGAGGCATGATTTGGCTATGATGGATTGGAGAATGTTACTTAAAGGGATGACAGTGGACAGGCAATGGCAAACATTCAAAGAGTGCATGGGTGAACTGCAACAATTGGTTATTCCTGTCTGGAGCAAAAATGAAACAGGAAAGGTGGCCAAATCATGGCTTACAAGGAAAATTAGAGATAATATTAGATTCAAGGAAGAGGCGTACAAATTGGCGAAAAGAAACAGCACATCCGAGGATTGGGAACAGTATAGAATTCAGCAAAGGAGAATAAAGGGATTGATTAAGAAGAGGAAAATAGAGTACAAGAATAAGCTTGCAGGGAACATAAAACTGACTGTAAAATTCTATACTTATGTCTTGTCCTGGTAGAATTTTCTAGGTTTCTATGTGATCCCCTCCATTTGCCTAACTCCAGTGAATATAATCCTAACCGACTCAATCTCTCCACAGTCCCGCCATCCCAGGAATCAGTCTGATAAACCTTTTATACACGCCCTCCATGGCAAGAACATCCTTCCTCAGAAAAGGAGACCAAATCTGAACACAATATTCCAGGTGTAGCCTCAGCAAGGCCCTGTATAATTGCAGCATGACATCCCTACTCCTGTACTAGAATCCTCTCGCTATAAAGGCCAACATACCATTTGCTTTCTTTACCATCTCCTGCACTTGCAGACTTACTTTCAGCAACTGGTGTACATGGACACCCAGGTCTCATTGCACATTCCCGCTCTCAATCTATAGCCATTCAGATAATAATCTGCCTTCCTGTTGTGGTTATCAAAGTGGATAACCTTAGATTTAGTCACATTATACTGCATCTGCCATGCATTTACCCACTCACTTAACTTGTCTAAATCACACTGAAGTATCTCTACATCCTCCTCACAGCTCACCCTCTCACCTATCTTTGTGGCACCTGCAAATTTGGAGCTGTTACATTTAGTTCCTATATTTAAATCATGAATATACATTGCGAATAGCTGGCATCGAAGCAGTGATCCCTGCAGTACCCCACTAGTCACTACCTGCCGCTTGGAAAAAGACTTGTTTATTCTATCCATATCACTACGCCAATCACAGGAGCTTTAATTTTAAATGTGAAACCTTGTTGAAAGCCTTCTAAAAGTCCAAATAAACCACATCCACTGACTCCCCTCATCAACTCTACTAGTTTATTTGGAATCACTAGCTTTCGGAGCACTGCTCCTTCCTCAAGTGAATGAAGAGGTGGGTTCCAGAAACATATATATAGACAAAGTCAAAAATGCAATACGATACTTTGAATGCATATCTTTGCAGGTAAGTAAGTCTACAGGTCCAGACGGAGCAACTGGACAGAGGGATAATCATAGGTTAAAGAGGTGTGAATTGTCTCAAGCCACGACAGTTGATAGGATTTCACAAACCCAGTCCAGATGGTGGGGGGGTAAACGTAATGCGACATGAATTCTAGGCTCCGGTTGAGACTGTACTCATTGTCATAATATGCACACAGGTATATGATGGTGCATGGACAGGCAGTGATTGACACACAGGATGACCAGTGAACACACAGAACACAGCAGCCAATCACCAGACAGGACACGGCCACTATAAAGCCAGAGGGCACTAGTTTTCCCCCTCCCTTGGGATCCAGCCTCTGAGACAGTCAGAGCCCGTGAGCAGCAACTAGAACATACACCATGTGGTAGGAAGATAGTCTGGTCAGGTTAGCCTCAGGTCTCCAGTCAAGTCAGCATAGTGTCAACCCACAGTTAAAGTATGTATGATAGTTAAGAGTTCAATAAAATCGAGTTGCATTTCTTCAAGTTTTGGAAGCCTGTCTCTCTCACTGCTGCAGTAAACACTGTCCTCGCAGACCCAGCTTACCCAACACATCACTCATGTGTGCGGAACTTGGCTATAAGTTTCTGCTCGGCGATTCTGCGTTGTCGCGCGTCCTGAAGGCCGCCTTGGAGAACGCTTACCCGAAGATCAGAGGCTGAATGCCCTTGACTGCTGAAGTGTTCCCCGACGGGAAATGCCTTGACCAATCAGAGTCAAGCTGCCTGGTTTAAATTTCAAACAATACTCAGCAGTTGACTGTCACTCACAACCATCTGGTGCATTCTCCATGTTAATACTTTTACCAATCAAATCAGGACTAATTTCTTGTACAATATGAGGTTGTTGTACCTCGTGACATTGATATTCTTGTGATTATCCTGATAAGTGGAAGATGAAAAGCTTTGACAAAATATCAGCAATGTCTATTGTGGCAAACTCATGACTTCTACCATCTAGGTGGACAAGGGCGGTAGACACTTGGGAGAACCATCACCTGGAGGTTCTCCTCCAAGTCACTCATCTTCCTGATGGTAATGATATGTATATAGTCAGGTTAGTGTAAATCAAACATGAGAGGGTGTTACCACTTCTCTGTATTTAAGTCGGAGCCTGAGGGAATTCTAGGAGTAGCATAAGGAGAAAGCATGGTAACAGCATTAAAATATTAGATTAGACAGAGTTAGCACGAGGTTAGATCATAGTATAGTTAGTGACTATTTAGATTATTGAATACTGCTAGACAGATTCAATATTACTTAATTATTATCTGTAGCTCAGTAGAGTGTGCAAACTTCATTTAATTAATAGTATTACAATAAATTAGTTTTGTTTCAATCTTTTGATTGCTGGATTCTTTGTCAACAACACATCGAATCATTCTGGAAGAAAAGACAAAGAACACAACATATTACCACGAATGGTAATTTTAAAAAAAATTTAGAGTACCCAATTATTTTTTTTCCAATTAAGGGGCAATTTAGCATGGCCAGTCCACCTAACCTGCACACCTTTTGGGTTGTGTGGGTGAAACCCATGCAGACATGGGGAGAATGTGTAAACTCCACACGGACAGTGACCGAGGGCCGGGATTCGAACCCACAGCGCCACAGTCCCAGTGCTAGCCACTGCGTAACATGCCACCCTTACGAATAGTAATATAACACTGACATGGAAACACATCACTGTTCCTTCACTGTCGCTGGGTCAATATCCTGGAACTCCCCACCCTAACAACACCGTGGGTGTACCTACACCACATGGACTGCAGCAGTGCAAAAGGACAGCTCACCACCAACTTCCCAAGGGCAACTAGAGACGCCTAGCCACGACACCCACGTCCCATAAATTATTTTTTTTTAATGTGCTGGAGTGTAACTATTGACAGCAGAACTGCATAATAGGGGAAGGTGTTTTCAGGAAAAGGAAAGGGAAATTTTAAAAGTGTCCATGCTTTTCATTGCTTTACAGTTACACTGAAGTAATCAGAAAGCTGAGGTGTCTAAATGTAATAGGACTGACTTCAAACAATGTTGTACAGTTTGCAGTAATGCAAAGAGGATTACTGGAAGCTAGATAATGCAATTGGTCTCCAAGAAATAAGGAACTCCATTCCTATTTTTTCTTCAATGTAAATTCACAATCTCGTGCTGCCAGCAAGGAGTCACCATAGAAGAGACATTGGGATAGCTACAGTGTTTCAGGCCTAACTCCAATCATGCCCTTGCCTCCCCCCCACCCCACTGAAAGTGCTGAAACCCCTAAGCAGTGCCTTGCAAGTTCTCCAAATTGTGGAAGTTAAAGAGATCTAGTTTATTCAGGGAATTCATGGTAATCAAGATGTTTCCAATGCATACAAGCGGCTCTCCAACAAAAATTCATAATGTTCAGATCTAGAAATTTGCCAGAATAATTTGCAACACATTTAATGCACCAAATGCCCTGTAAAACCTGCTCGACGCACGGTTAAATAATAGCAGTATGTTTGTTAATTCACAAATGAATATTAATGAACTGGTCTTTGTTCCATCCCTTTAATTCAGCACCCTCTTGTATACTAATCAATGTCATCGTTTAACAGCACCATTCTTCACATTAAGTGGGTTCGGAATCTGTGTTGTGCCAGGTGCAGACTATGATTGAAATGTGAATGACATCAAAAGGGTCCCAGTCAACGTTTTTTCATATTTCTTTCCCCCAGTCACCCCTGCAGTTATTCATTTACAAGCTTAGCTTTAGATTATTTTTTGATCAAGGGAGAACTGTTTATTTTATTGAGAGCAGCAAGCAAAAAATAGATGCATTTCAAGGACCTCATAAATAATAATTTTATGCAGGATGATTGATCATTGGGTTTCTTGCACCACAGAGGACCAGCTGAAAGTAATTGTAATAATATTGTACAGTAAATTACTTCTTACAAGGGAGGGGTCATGCAGTTGAGCTTTTGTATTATGTTTTGAATAAATTCATACTAATTGAAGACTTTGTGTGGTGCATGGAACTATATAATGATATGTTCTGTACTTTAGAAAATTATACGTGTTTGTAAGCTATAAAGAACCATTCAATTGCACCCCAGCTGTTGAATATCTAAATTCAAATACTAAATGCAGTGCTAAATTAGTCTCTGTCAGTCAAAGTGCTGACTTCTATGAAAAGGAGTGTTCCCATTCTTGATAACCCTTTTAGAGATAAACCCTTTTTCAATACTTCATGGAAATTCACTCTCATGCCATTAATTGCAACTCAGACACATTCCCTCTGCAGTCAATTTGAGCGGGCTGTCAGTCTTTTATTTTTGCCAAGCTTGTCACAGCTCTGGTCGCACATTCTTCATTTAGTTTCTTCTCGGGGTCATGCAGCTGGGAATATTTTGGTACTGTACAAAACAAGCCAACTATATCTATAAAACTGGAATGCAATGGCAGCCTTCGGGAAGCATTTGGATGATCATTTGGGAAGCATTTGAGGCAAAGCTAAAGAAATACTTATTTCAATTCAACTTGAATAAAAATAAGGAAGCAAGGTAAGTAAGTCATCAAGCGGTTCACGAAGGGAATGGGTTGAACTTGAACCGTAGAAAATCTGATGCCAGCCCATCATTCCTGTTGCGCTCATTCATTTGCAAGCCACTTAATTGCAGCTACCGCACTAATGCGGTAAATGCACTAATTTCTAAAGTCCAATTTTCTCGACATATTTCTAAATTGGAAATGTTTGTTTTACTGCACTTAGTGCAAATTAGCACATGAAATATGCAGAGATCGCACTTTAATAAGGTCGTTACCTCTGAACCTCAATCTGATTGCATTTGATGGTCCTGTCACAAGATGTCATAATTATTTGCTGCGTAATTTAAACCCAAGATCCACGAGAATTTGTTTTTACTCTTTATGATGTCACACCGCATTCACCCTTATGTAAGGCGGAATTTTCGGCCCACTGTAGGTTACTCTACAATTCGGATATGAGAGTTATGAGAAATAATAAGGCAGCACTCAGAACTCAAATTAAACACAGATATATTTACTGGGTCTGAACAATACAATACAACCATTAACAATACACCCATTAGAAATACATCAATACCACCAGTTAGTCTATTTCATATTTTATTGTATTTTATGTTGGGGTGTGCCCTTCTCTTCTAAATATGTGTATATATATATATACATATATGTTTCTTATTCTGTGTACATAACGGTAATTATACCTTGTTCAAAAACCCAATAAAAACATTTATTAAAAAAAAAAGAAATACATCCATTAGTCACAAATACATTATAAGGGATCATATAGATGTTCACTCAGTGAATGGTCTCCTCCGTGTCAATCTTAACATCAAACCCATGACCGCTAACATCTAGAAGGACAAGAGCAGCAAATACCTGGGATTCCCACCACCTGGATGTTCCCCTCCAGGTCTCTCACCATCCCGACTTGGAAATATATCGTTGTTCCTTCATTGTGGCTGTGTCAACATCCTGGAAAATTCCCCCAACAGCACAGTGGATGTACCTACACCAGAAGGACTTCAGCGGTTCAAGAAGGTAACTCACCACCACCTTCTGAAGAGCAACTGCAGATGGGCAGCAAATGCTGGCTGAACCAGCAACGCCCACATCCCGTGAAACAATTTTTAAAAAGCTGAGCATGGAGGACAATGCCTTATTGTGGATGGTCATCCCGGAAGGTGGTCATGAGCTCTTGTTACAAGATGTCCACAATGGACACCTGGGCATATCGAAGATGAGGATACTTGCCCGCAGCTACGCTTGGTGGCCCAGGATAGACTTGGACGTTGAGAAGGTGGCCCAGCACTGCAACCCTTGCCAGGAGAAGCTGAAGGCCCCACTGGCTGTGCTGATGCATCCTTGGGAATGGCCGGCAAAACCTTGGTCTTGAGTCCACAGGGACTTTGCCGGCTCATTTCAGGAGGCGACACTCCTCATTATGGTAGATGCCCACTCGAAGTGGCTTGAGGTCCACAAGGGACAGACCATGGCCATGGAGGCGACTGTGGACAGATGTGGCGCACATTCAGTACCCATGGAATAGTCAAAGTTATAGGGCTGGATTCTCCGCCGGCGAGATGCTCCATTTTGCCGGTAGCCCAGGGGTTTCCCAACGGCATGGGGTGCATGTTCCGCCTGCCGAGACCCAGGAGGCTGAGATGCCCGACACCTCCTTGAGAATCTCTGACACCAATTTAGACATAGAGACAGGTTCGCCCGATGTAATCGTCCAGCTGCCTTGGACGCCAGCACCTTTACCAGCCACACCACTCCTGCCTCGACGCTCCACCTGAAAATGATGGTGACTGGTCCGTTACATTCCCCCCGGACCCATGGAGTCAATGCCAGACTGCGGTCCACTCCCCAAAAGAACAGGTGGGCCTCAACTTGAAGGCACAGATGTTTCTCCAGACTCGGGGTGGGGGGTGCAAAGAGGTGTTATAACCTCCTTAGGGGCCAAGGACTGTGCTCTATCCAATTCCCCCCTTACATCTGAGAGTATGAACTCCCCCGATAATGAGGGTGGGGTTTCCCCTGAACCAAGTGGAACCTCTGAGTATAAAAAGCCTGACCTGGGTGCAGATCATGGAGGGTGATCCTTCGGGGAGAGGATTGGTAGCTTTGTGTATACCAAAATAGCCTTTGTTCATTCCTACGCTACCCTGCGTTCCTGTGGCTTTTCTATCGGATCCTGTTCTCACACACATTTCAAAACTGCAAAACAATTAAACACTCCAAATCCCTTAAATTACTGACTTCTTACAAGATATTGCTTGAGAATAATAGAGAGAGTTTATCTGATAAAGCACATTAAAAAAAACATGACTTCTTCACTCTCTGCATTTCAAAAGGAAGCCAACTCTGACATTATTAATTATGTAAGTTTGTGTTACTCCCTCGCAGTTTCAAAACACTTTTGACCACTTAGGTCGGCTGAATTAGCACTTTTTAAATCATGTTCGGCCTTGTCACTCTTATCTTCTTATCCAGACACTATGGCTCCGTGACTTTTGTGTGTGTGCAGTCTCGCCAGAGTTCTAACTTTGGCTTCAAAGCAAAACGTAACTCTGACTCAATTTTTATGACTTTTCTGTTTTTTGCCAAACACTCCATGCTCTTAAAGTGTTAACACCAGTGACTCTGTTTATCTATAATGGTGGGTGGGGGGGGGGGGGGGGAGGGGGGGGGGAAGCAGACTGCAGCTATTAACAGGTTACTTTAGTTCAAAAAGCCCTTTCAACTTCAGCAATATCATGGATTTTAGATGGTCAGTTTCCTATGCTTTGAGGACAGCAAGTTTCCTGCATTTCATTTAAATTATTAATGCTCTTGTCCTGGCTTGACTAGCCTCCACAGAACCTCAATGGAAAATTTTGATTAAAGGTACAGTTAGGCCAATCAAAAATAATACAGCTTCTTACACTATTGCAAGAGAACGGAATATGCACTAATAAGAAGTCATTATGTATCAGATCAAGCTTAATTCTTTTTTCTTTTGTCATTTTTGCTGCTTCGCATTTTGTAGAAATTCTTGTTTTTTAAAATCTCAATTCATAAGCTTGTTGTCAATGATTTAATTGGAAACCTCGGGATCCCTGTGATTGTTCTATAGGCATTCCCCGCTCTTCAATTGGAGCATCACTATAGAATGGACAGAAAGATCTCCGAATAAAATAGCATTCACCGGAAAAGATTGACAATTTTCCACATTTAAATTGTGGCCATAGCCACAATTGGCTACTTCAGAAGACTCTCCTCATACTCTCCAGCAGAAAATATGTCCTTCTTCAGAGTGAATAAGGGCCAAATGATCCATGTTCCCCCACTCCCCTCCAATATTTGCCCTCCCTCTTCTTCTGCCCAGAGAACCGTGAAATAAATCTTATTTTTTTGAGTCATGGTTTTTGAACACGCCGTAAGCACCAATTCCCAGTTTTCCTGATGATAAAAGGCACTGCAAACCAATTAGTGTCTGCTGTCACATGGCAGATTCTTTGCTGAAGCTCTCACTACTACTGTGTGGTCGACTATAAAGTATTTCAACTTCCTAAAAGGATGCAGGGATTTTGTAGCATTGCCAAGAATGACTTATTCAGCTGCATGTGCATCAATATTTATGAATGGGAAATGTTTAGCCACAGTCAACACAATTTAAATGTGGAAAATTGTCAATCTATTCCAGTGAATGCTATCTTATTCGGAGATCTTCCTGCCCCTTCTGTAGTGATGCTGTAACTGAAGAATGGAGAATGCCCATAGAACAATCACAGCAATGCAAATTTGGCAAGTATAATTGAATAAGCAATCAATTCAGTAGAATTGTTGAGAACCATCTGAGAGGTAACCTCAGATGGCACTTTAACTGCACAAAGCAACACATAGATATAGTGAGCCCAACAAAACCAGTTTACTTTCAATCAGAGACAAATGGGGAGATAAATTGGATCGCCCCTGATCGTAATGCATAGTTAATTCCGCCTGTTCAAGTCAGCACATAAACATCCTGCTAATTATAATGATTGTAGTTATAACCAGCATTCGATGTACCTTTGCCTGAGTAAGGCACTTCATTCAAGGATAGCACTACTTGGAGCTTGCCGACATTACTGAATGCCGCCTTGCACCTTG
This sequence comes from Scyliorhinus canicula, assembly GCF_902713615.1. Taxonomy (NCBI): domain Eukaryota; kingdom Metazoa; phylum Chordata; class Chondrichthyes; order Carcharhiniformes; family Scyliorhinidae; genus Scyliorhinus; species Scyliorhinus canicula. The sequence continues at coordinate 27,183,302 of NC_052147.1, forward strand.
TACAAATGTGTGGATATCTTGGACTTGACCAGAGTTATGCTGGACATTGACTGAATTTAATGTACCATCAGTTGAGAGCTATGCTGCTCAGCAAGTTTCTGTAAAATAGGTTTGAATCTATTGCTCCTAATCTGAACACAGTTAGTTGAGTAATCTCTAGCTGTGTGAGTAGCTATCGTTGTCTTTGGCAAGCTGCAAAGTCAGGCTGACAAGAACTAGGCATCAGACTAGAAAACCAAACCACAAAGTTACCATTGGAACATTGCACCTGAGGTACAGGAATTGCCTTGGAGAAATTCAGTACAGCAATCCTTTAAGACATTGCAAAATGAGGAACTTCAGCAAGCCTTGCGGAGATTAAGCTAAGGCCCATTGGTTATAGAGAAGAAGCTATGCCCACAATGCTTAGCGGTGTCTGGGCCATGTATTTTTTGGAAGGCCTGTGATATAATTACAGCAATCTGATGACACTTGCAGCTGTAGCGAGTGATTTGATCGATCACACAGAAAGAAGAATATTCATCGGCAAACTGATCACTCGCTGGTGTTTCCATATACGTATGAACGCTGATTGTCCTGAAAACATGTGATTAAATACAGAGGGATAGGTTGTCCCATGTCCCTCTATCCCCAACTGTTCAGTGACCAAAATATGGTCATAGCTGGTGTGTTCCAATTGTAATTTCATTGGATTCTGGCTGGAGATTCTTCTCTCAACAGAGTCCCAAGTGAATATGTTATTCGTTTTTTAAAATTCATTTATGGGATGTGGGTATCGCTGGTTAGGCCAGCATTTATTGCCCATCCCTAGTTGCCCTTCAGAAGGTAGTGGTGAGCTGCCTTCTTGAACCGCTGCAGTCCTTCAAGTGTAGGCACAAACACTGTGCTATTAGGGAGAGAGTTCCAGAATTTTGACCCACCAACAATGAAGGAACAGCGATATATTTCAAAGTGGGGGTAGTGAGTGACTTGGAGGAGTTCCCAGGTACTGCTGCTTTTGTCCTTCACGATGGTATGGTCCTGGGTTTGGAAGGTTCGTCTCACCCACTTGAATAACCAAGTGATTGTCTGGATGCTTTGGTTAGTTCAAAGTCCCTCATTCTACTCATTCAAAACCATTGTTCCTGATGAGGCTTTGCAGACAGGTTGTTCCCATTTCAATGATATTGGAACATACAAGATACAGACCTGTAAATGCGCACCCACCTTTGGCATTGATCGGGGCAATTTGGTGGTTAGCACTGCTGCCTCATGGCACCGTGGGCCCGGGTTCGATCCCGGTCCCGGTTCACTGTCCGTATGGAGTTTGCTCATTTTACCATTGTCTGCATGTGTTTCACCCCCACAAACCCAAAAATGTGCAGGGTAGGCGGATTGGCCAAGCTGAATTGCCCCTTAATTAGAAAAAAAAGAGTTGGGCACTCTAAATTTATTTTAAAAATGAAAAATAAAATCTTTAGCTCTGATCTCAAGATACTGGAATGAGGCTTTGGTCTTTTCCAAAATTCTATTCGTGATTTTCAAACAGTAAATTCATAATGTCATTTTTCATAAAGCAGTTTCATTACCACATAGTTGAGAAACATTGTGGATGAATTTCAATGCCGGTGTGAAACCAGCTACATAGGCCGTATGTCCCAGAAATTGGCCAGTCACATCAAACTGCAGGTTCATTCAGTTGTTTGTGGTTGGCAGAGTGCAGACCGTATTAAAGCAGCCCATGATTAGAAAACCCAAAACAAAATGTCCACTGTTCAATCTGATTCTCGGATTGGACAGCACTTGATGAACAACCTCGAGTGCGCTCATAGCGACACTAACTATCAGTTTATGGTAATCAGTTGAGCTCATAATATTTACACTTCATAGAAATTATACACATTCACACACAGGGACCTGTTCACCACAAAGAAAAGGAATATGTTCAAGCCTTGCACATTTTTTGAATTATCAGGTGATGTGTTGGGTACTCTGGATCTGTGGAGACTGTGTTTACCTTAGCAGTAACATAGACAGGCTACCAACACTTGTAGAAGTACAACTCTATTTTATTTACTTAAGAGCTGTTGAACATCCTTGCACTGTGGGTCGACACTATGTTAGATTGATTGAAGACCTATGCCTACCCTGACCAGCCTATACTGCTAGCATAAGGTGGATGTTTGTGCTACTGACTGCGGGCTCTGTCTGTCTCAGAGGCTGCATCCCGAATGAGTGGGAAAACTAGTGCCCTCTGTCTTTACAGTGAGCGTGCCCTAACTGGTGATTGGCTGCTGTGTTGTGTGTGTTGATTGGTCTTGCAGTGTGTCAGTCAGTGTGTGTCTCTGCACCATCATATACTGATGTGTACATTATGACACCAGGGAGTCCATGTTTCCCTACTACTTTGTCCGTGGCAATGACTTTGCCAATCAAAGTCACTTGCCAACCAATCAACACCCCTTTCCTCTCCTGTAATGTGTGTTGTTGTGATTGCTTGAAATTTGACACATTTTACATTTGTCCTGATGAGTGCTAGATGAAAAGCTTTGGCAATATGTCTCTCTTTTCATGCCATGCTCAGTTGTGTAATTGAGTTACAGCTAAATTTCCAAAGTTACACAGTTAATAAAACCTTGGGTTCCAAATTATGGATTATCCGTAAACAAAAAAAAATGTTGACTGGATGCTTACATAGCAGCTGAGAATTGCTCCTTCGAAACATAGAATTTACAGTGCAGTAGGAGGCAATTCGGCCCATCAAGTCTGCACTGGCCCTTGGAAAGAGCACCCTACCCAAGTCCACACCTCCACCCGATCCCCATAACCCAGTAACCCCACCTAACCTTTGGACACTACAGGGAAATTTAGCACGGCTAATCCACCTAACCTGCACATCTTTGGACTGTGGGAGGAAACCGTAGCACCCGGAGGAAACTCACGGACAGACTGGGAGAACATGCAGACTCCGCACAGACAGTGACCCAAGCCGGGAATCGAACCTGGGACCCTGGAGCTGTGAAGCAACTGTGTCAATCACTGTGCTACCATGCTGCCCACTAGTTGGGCTGTTTTGCCCAATTATAGACTATAGAGCATACTTTGGTTAGGAATGAAGTCAGAGCTACACAATTCACAGCATAACCCATATCGAAAACCCAAATGTTCCAGATTCAGTAATTGCCTCACAAAAAACTGAATCTAATCGTGGTCTCAGTCTCACTGTGAAAATCTACTTGAGCTTTATTTTTCCATCGTAAGCTATACCAGCATAATAATTAGTGATCCCAAGACGCTGCACACTTCCTGAATGCCTGTACTGAAATTGCCCTGTCCTTCTCGCCTTCATCTCCAGCCCCTCATGAGCTAATTTGGCTGCATGATATAATGAGGGATTATCTATCAAATGAGAAAATGGAGGACTAAGTCTCTCTTCAGGAGATTTGTAAAGGTTATCCATCAGTGTTAAGATACAGTCAAAATGGTTATATTTTCCTCGGTCTTCATAATTGAATTATATAAGGCTCCTATCATGAACAGCGCAATATTTGTCAGCTGGCGAAGATGGTATAGAAATGGGAATAATAAGCATGAAGCATTGACAATTAAGCATTCATAAACAGGAAGAGGGAAATAGCACTAGTATACCCTACCATGCGTGGCAGCTTTCATCAGTTGGTGGTAAACTTACCTCAGAATAAAATATTAGGCTGCAATTTTCAGGCCCCTCCCCGCCGCCAGGATTGAGTCATAGATGTTTACAGGATGGAAACAGGCCCTTCAGCTCAGCTTGTCCATGCAGCCCAGTTTCTATCACTAAGCTAGTCCCACTTGCCCACATTTGGCCCATATCCCGTGACAGACACCCGCACAAAAACTGCACTCACTCTCTGTTCAGTCCTGCCGCTCAATATTCCAGGGAGATTCAATTCCGAGAATTTGTTAAATGAGTGTGAATTAAGACTTGATAACTTTTTAAAATCTAGTCAGGTTTGAGTTTAGCATTTAACCTAACAGCAATTTTAGTTTATTTCAGCACCCGGACTGTTGGATTCTTGTTGGACTGAATTTGCGCCAAAACAGATGAGCGCCAAAAGGTCGGCGCCAATTGATCGGCGCCAAAAGGGCGGCGCCAAATAGTCCCATTCCCATCCCTCTATACCCACCCTGCCCATGTAATTGTCCAACTGCTGTTTAAAGGAAGAAAATCATACTCACCTCTCCCACTGCCTCTGGCAGCCCATTCCAGATGCTCGCCACCCTCTCTGTGAAGAAATTTCCCCTCTGGTCTCTTTTGAATCTCTCCCCTCTCAGCTTAAACCTATGCCATCCAGCCCCAGTCCCACTTTGCACCCCAGATCGACCTTCAGGTCCGAAAGACATCGTCGGGACTGGAAGAACCTGCGGCTGGCCAATGGCAGACCGCCGGAAAATATGTCAATAGGGGGGTGCAGAGGACAAACAATCCAGCCCCCAAATTCTACCATTTTAGCTCGTATGAAGGCTGACACTTCGACACTGTACTAAGAGCGCTGCATTGCTGATAAGGCAAGTGTATGGTGCAGATTGCCATTTCCTGCGGTGTTATTTGAAAAAAGGTTCCACATTTTCATAGGGGGTGTATTCACCACATCAACACATTCAGAAAAAAAAGACTTGCACTCATTTACACTTTTCCTGTCCACTGACCACCCTCCACCTCTCAAATCACTGAACAGCTGTACCGATCATGAAGTAGTTTAGAAGTTCAGTCACAGTTGCAATGTAGAAGTGCGGAAATAGTGTTGAAAATGGTTTCGATGAGTAGATTCAAGTGGAAGTCACCACTGGTGCTTGGGTGAGCTCTCTCCAAGGCCCTGAGCTTCGGAATTCCTCTCCTCAACCTATCTGCCTCTTTTCAGTTTTTAAATGCTCCTTCAAACCAATCTCTTTAACAAAACTTTTGGTAATGTTTCCGAATGTCTCCTTAGGGGCAGCAGGGTAGCATGGTGGTTAGCATAAATGCTTCACAGCTCCAGGGTCCCAAGTTCGATTCCCGGCTGGGTCACTGTCTGTGTGGAGTCTGCACATCCTCCCCCTGTGTGCGTGGGTTTCCTCCGGGTGCTCCAGTTTCCTCCCACAGTCCAAAGATGTGCGGGTTAGGTGGATTGGCCATGCTAAATTGCCCGTAGTGTCCTAAAAAAAGTAAGGTTAATGGGGGGGGTTGTTGGGTTGTGGGTATAGGGTGGATACGTGGGTTTGAGTAGGGTGATCATGGCTCGGCACAACATTGAGGGCCGAAGGGCCTGTTCTGTGCTGTACTGTTCTATATTCTATATGGCTCAGCATCAAATGTCGTTTCACGACATTCCTGTGAAGCACATTGGGGTGCTTCATTATGCTAGAAGCATTATATAAATGTTCCTGTTCAGTTTTCTCATGCCCTTTGAACAATGCCACATTTCATATATCGAGGCCCCACTGGCCTTCTACCCATTTGTCAAGATGAAGGCTCGTAACACATGGATCGTTTCAGGCTGGAAGGGCCTTCAGTCCATCTGGGACACCTTTCCACAGTACTCCTATATTCTAATAGTAATGAACAACCAGTTGTTGTGGCATCACAACTGCACGTGTCCTGAATTTTCAGCATTATTCTGGGATCATGCTGACTGGGATAAATTGGATGCAGCAACTGTCATGATCATCCGGTAAACGAACACGGGAGCAGAAGTGTGCCATTTAGCCCATTGGGCCTGCTTCACCATTCGAACGGTCATGGCTGATGGTCCACTTCAATTACTTTTCCCCACACTATCCCCATTATTCCGGAAACAAGTCTGGAACCTTAGTTACACTCTCTCTATGGCAATAATATTCTTTCGAAGGTAAGGGGACCAAAACTGCACACAGCATTCCAGGAGCGGTCTAACCAAGGTTCTACACAGTTGAAGCAAGACTTCACTACTGTAGCCACCTGGGGTGGCCACGTCCCGATTCCAAAATGGATGCCCGCAAAGAATACAGGGAAAATTGGCCAGCTACAAGGAAAACAAGCAGGTGCAAGGTTTCCTGTGCATTAAGATTTGCAGAACCCAGACAGAACCGAAACCAATAGCCATCTACATACTAATGAGCGATCCCCAGGAACAATTAGAAACATTGAATCAATCGGGACCAAGACAGACTCCCCGGCACCAGCGGGAGCTAGGACAAAGGCAGGCCAACGGACACATAGGGCCCGCCCAACGATCAGGGAACACCTCCGGTATTGGAGAAACCGATTAGAACGATTGGGCATTGGTCCAATTGATTAGGACGAAGTCCGGGATCCGCCCAAAAGAGCGCAAAACCCCTGGGACCTCTAAAATAGGGTCCCCAAGTTCAGTTCGCTCTCTTGGCAGCTTTTTTTTTTTTTAGAACAGTACAGCACAGAACAGGCCCTTCGGCCCTCAATGTTGTGCCGAGCCATGATCACCCTACTCAAGCCCACGTATCCACCCTATACCAGTAACCCAACAAACCCCATTAACATTATTTTTTAGGACACTAAGGGCAATTTAGCCTGGCCAATCCACCTAACCCGCACATCTTTGGACTGTGGGAGGAAACCGGAGCACCCGGAGGAAACCCACGCACACACGGGGAGGACGTGCAGACTCCGCACAGGCAGTGACCCAGCCGTGAATCGAACCTGGGACCCTGGAGCTGTGAAGCATTGATGCTAACCACCATGCTACCATGCTGCCCTTCTCAAAGAACTCTTGACCGTGACTCTCAGTGAGGAGAGACCTGCCTAGCAGCTGCACCAACCAAGTAAGTCTCCAGTCAACGCACACTACGAGATAGATGCTCCCAGCTACTATTCCATACCAGTTTGAAGCCAGCAGAATCAGAACCGGACAAAGGCCATTGTTCCTCTGACCTGGTGGGCCATTCGAAGCTAAATATAGGCTTTTAGTAATAGTGATAGTTTAGTAAGTAGAGTTTCATGCATGAATTTGAAACTTACTAACTGGTGTATTGAGTTATTGATCAGCACTTGGCCTTGAACCTCGTGGTGCTATCAGAAAGATACCTGGCGACTCTAGAGCAAAGGTTATTAAAACAAAGCAAATTAAGGGAAAGCATAGCGAGCAACACTACACTTGTACTCAAAACCTCCTGTAAAAAATGTTGATATCCCATTAGCCTTCCTAATTACTTGCTGCACCTGCATGTTAGCCCTCGGTGACTTATTGACGACGATACCCAGATCCCTACGTACATCCACACTTTCGAATGTCTCACCATTTAAGAAATATTCTGTACATCTGTTCCTCCTCCCAAAGTGGATTACCTCACATTTTTACATATTAGGATGTAACTCCCTGGCTCCCCAGTGTCAGATTCAGTGGGGGGGGGGGGGGGGGGAGGGGGGAGTACCCCAAAGATGAGCTGGGGATTCCCTCTCAGAACATCCAAGATAGGCATTTGCATGGTAATCTGCCAGAAGGGTTAACTGCCCCTGGGCAATTGACCGGAGCTGGAAACCATCTGAAAATCACCAATGTATGATGTTTCTCCTAATGGGTTATCTTAATAGTTACTCCAAAAATGTTAGAAGAATTAAAACCTCTTCTAATTTCTAGGTAACAGAGACTGACCACTGCACAGGACACGTCCACATCTCCGACACCCCACTCAGGAGACACCTGCATGCCCCTTATAACCATCCCTTCACAGTATTCCCTCCCTATCAACCACACCCATGGGATTCTTTCTGACCAGTCACCCAGACAGGACCCTCACCCAACTCTCAATCCCGGCCCAACCCGGCTGCACTCTCCAGCCTACCTCCCAGCAACCTGACCCAGCTGGAGATACCACCCACCCACCCGACTGGACATGCCCCCAGCACAACCTCTGCACCCCCAACTGAACCAGCCCCCCTCTAACCAGCTGGACAAGCCCCCACCACTCCAACCTCGCTCAATGCCCCCGCCCCCGGACCTGACCTGACTCGACTTCCCCCACCCCGACTCAGCTGGACTCTTAAATTCACAACCCTACTCCCTCCTTCCAATCCCCCCCGTCCCCCCACCCCCACCCAGCTTCTGATCCAGTTTGGCCACCCACTACCCCAATTCAACTTGACCGGGCAGGACTAACCTGACATGAACCCCAGATCCCTGAGCCCACCACAATCCGGCCCCTTGACCTGGCTGGACACCCCATCATACACACAAGCACCCTCCTGCCCTAAGGTGTCGCATCTCCCCAAAGTGTCCCCCCACACTCCTCCCGATGTCCGACCCCACCACCTCCCACTCCTGATGTCTGACCTCCACTGATGTCCAACCACCGGTGGTGGCCACCACCAGCCCCCCCCCCCCCCCCCCCCCCCGACCTCTAATCCTCACCCTCCACCATTCTGCCCCCAATTCTTATCCATTTACCTGAGACATTTACTTCTCCTTGGCCTGTCATTTTCAATGGGAACTTCAAACTTACCTGCTTTACGGCAGCCGGTGCCTAAAAAGGGGCATGTCCCCCTTCATTCTCTTAAACTTCAGTACTGGGCTTTGGAGACAGCTGCACTGCCCGGATCTCACCTGAAGGTGGGGTGAGATGGGGACTGAAAAAAATTGGTGCAGGGAAGTGGGTGCAGAGTGGCAATCCCACGTTGATTGCCATTCCGAAGAAGTTCCGACCCTATATTCCATTTGCCATATTCTTGCCGAATGACTAACTCTGCCGAAATTCCCTTGATGTAGCTTTGTACCTTGCTTGCAACTCACATTCCCATCTAACTCTGTGTCCTCCATGAACTTGGAAATATTTGGCCCCCACAGCCTGAGCCCAAGTACTATTCATGTGGTACCCCACTGCCAAAGCCTGCTAATGATAGTCACAACTTGCCAGCATGAGAATGAAACGAGTGAAAGTGAGGAATCCTTAACACAGAACAATCCAGAGATTTTGAATACAGGTGTTGGCAACTGAGAGTCACTATTTAGAGTGGATTGGTGAGTTGAGGTGATTCCATTCTACCTAAACAGTGCTGGACTTGTTTCTTATTGCTTCTCTCCATTTCAGAGTGATTGCTTGATTTGATTTGATTTGATTTATTGTCACATGTCCCGAAGTGCAGCGAAAAGTATTTTTCTGCGGCCGAGGGAACGTACACAGTACGTACATAGTAGACAAAAGAATAATCAACAGAGAACATTGACAAATGGTACATACAAACAGTGATTGGTTACAGTGCGGAACAAGGGGCCAAACAAAGCAAACAAAGCATACAGTGCAGTCATTAGAACCTCATGTGACCCTGTCAAAACCTGTCAGCTTTGGACCGACCCAGAGGGCGGCGAAATGTAGATAGGGTCAATTAAAAGAAAGACAAAATAAACCTTTCTGCACAATAAAGTAAATTAACACGGCTAAGAAAAAATGTGGGCCGGGATTCTCCGAGCTGGTGCCAGGTCAGAGAATCGCCGGTCACGCCGGAAATTCCTGCCATGCTGCTCCAACACCGGGCCGTGATTCACTGCCGACCGGAGAATCAGCAGCAGTCCGGCACCGATCGGGGGCCGTTGAAAACGGCTCCCGCGGTGATTCTCCGCGGTCAACCAGCCGAATTCCCGCTGAGTTCTGCCGGCATGGTTCCAACCTGGTACCACCCGGCAGGATCCCGGACCCGCGGCTACGGTGGCCTTCCTGGTTGGGGGGGGGGGGGGGCAGGGAGGACGGGTCAGACTTCGGGGGGGCCTGCACAATGGCCTGCCCTGCAATCGGGGGCTCCCGATCGGCGGGCGTGCGCGATCTGGAGGGGGCCTTCCTCCTTCCGCGTGGGCCCGCTGTGTGGCTCCGTCATGTTGTGCATTCCGGCGTGGAAACGGCCACCATGCGCATACGCCGGTCGGGAAACGGCCACCACGCACATGCTCGGACCTGCGCCAGCAGTGCAGGGCCATGCATCGCCGCCGGTCATGCTGGCCCCCTGTGGTCCACTGAATCGCTGGGCCAAGAGGCCCATGGCGTGCAACACTCCTGTGTTTATTTTGGAGAATAACAGCCGTGATGTATATACAATTGTTTAGCTGGTTTGGCACAGGGCTAAATAGCTGGCTTTTAAAGCAGACCAAGACATCCCATCAGCACGGTTCAATTCCCGTTCAAGACTCCCCAAACAGGCGTCGGAATTTGGCGACTAGGGGATTTTCACAGTAACTTCATTTGAAGCCTACTTGTGACAATAAGCGATTTTCATTTCATTTCAGTTTTTCAAATATGAGAAATGCCAATAAAAATATATTTTTTTAAACTGTCAGCTTTGGCTCTGTCAACAGTGGTCTTATCTCTACATCAGAAGGCTGTGGACTAAAGCCCTATTCCAGGGCTTTAAACACTGAGGTCTGAGGGAGTGCTATATGGTCAGAGGTACTGAGTGGGATTCTCCGATCGGGAAATATGGTTGGACAGAGGATCGGTTTTGACGCTAAAATCGTGGTGGGTACCGGTTTCACGCCAAATCGCAATTCTTCGGTATCTCGACAGCGGCGTCAATGCGTTCCTCTTCACACGTGCAGTAAACGTCTTCGGCACATCATTAGCAATGTTCACTTGTGCTTTTAGAAATCCTGGCACAGGTGCCATGGCTGCTGAAGGAAAGCGAGGGGGTTACGTAAAGTGTCCAACATCGCCATAGTTTGCTGACAGTCAGCGGCAAGGCGGGGGCAGCAGCGGGGGTCGGCCAGGAAATAGGCTGTGGAGTCCAGGTGGACAGGCACGAACACTATTGTCGTGGCCTGCAAGGCAGCCGTGCAGCTGCGTGTGCTTCTGACTGACGATTGGCGTGGTGCCAAGCCCTTCCACGCCAGCTGGTGCAGTGCCAAACACTCCGGCGCCGGCCTAGCTCCTGAACATGACCTGCCAACTCTTGTACTCAATACCCCTTCCGATGAAGGAAAGCATGCCGTATGCCTTCTTGACCACACTATCGACCTGCGCTGCAGCCACCTTCAGGGTACAGGATACCTCCCATCAACCCAGTCTGTATGGTTAAGACCAGCGGATCACTGTGCCATGGGCCAACAGCAGAGATCATGTGACGGCAGGAATGGCACCAACATACCACCATTAAAAACCAATCCCTTATCACAGTCCCCCACTGCCCACCCACCTGGCTTTAACCTGCCACGCCAGCAATGGGCACTCCTCAGCATTGGCCAAGGCCTTTGTGCAGCAAATCAGCACAAGCGGGGCCTTGTCAGGACCTGGACTGCAGCTGTGATGCAATGCAATCAGTGACTCACATCATTGAAGATAGTCCCCTGACCAAATTCAGTGGAGGGCTCAGAGTGCTCCATTTAGCCACTGCAGAAGCTATTGGCTGGCTTGGTGATTACTACACACGCCAAGAAAATATCCATAAACATGCTTTATTTCACTTATACAGTTCCTGGGTCTATTTGTCATCCCACTGTTTCTTCTAGTGTGGTTGCCTCACCAAAATTAACCAATATGCATAGTGCCTCAAAATACACTCCAGTGTTAAGAACTGTAATTAGGGCAGCACGGTAGCACAAGTGGATGGCACTGTGGCTTCACAGCACCAGGGTCCCAGGTTCGATTCCCTGCTGGGTCACTGTCTGTGCGGAGTCTGCACGTTCTCCCCGTGTCTGCGTGGGTTCACTCCGGGCGCTCCGGTTTCCTCCCACAGTCCAAAGACGTGCAGGTTAGGTGGATTGGCCATGATAAATTGCCCTTAGTGACCAAAGGAGGGGTTATTGGGTTACGGGGATGGGGTGGAAGAGAGGGCTTAAGTGGGTCGGTGCAGACTCGATGGGCCGAATGGCCTCCTTCTGCACTATATGTTTTATGTTCATGTTCTATAATGGTCCCAACTGTGAGTCCTGAAGTGCATTCCCACCCGCTCTTGAGTTGAACGACAAAGAAAATGTGAATGATTTTAGCAGATACCCATGCTACTTGGTAAGAGTAGCAGTAACTTATATTAATTTATTTTATTTGATAACATTCTTTGGTTCAGATTTCTGCCAGAGATAAAGGGCGTAATTCAGCGGACAGAAGTTCAAGTTTGCCAGCGGCTGCAGCTCTAAGAATCACACCGTTATTCAACGGCACTTTGCTGTTGTATATTTGGCCTTGTACCCCAAGAGATTTCCTGCTGATCTCGCCACCAGGAACGGTTCCCTGCTGATCAGAGCGCTATTTTGAATGACCGTCCCAATTTTTCCCCCATCCTCCATTCAGCCACCACCACTTTATTGACCCCCATTGACTCCCCAAACTTTGGTGAGGCCCTGGGAACCCCCCCCCCCCCCCCCCCCCTCCCCCAGCAGTGCTAAACTGGCACCTGGGCACCCTGGCACTGCCACCTGGTATCCTGGCAGTGCCTCTGACATAATGGCAGTGCACCCTGATGCCCTGGCAGTGCCTGGGTGGTAGTGCCAGGGTGGCAGTGACAGGGTGGCAGGGTTTCAAGCTGGAAGTGGCAAGGTGCCCGTGTGCCTGAAAGTGCCAGGGTTCTACCCTATCCTGTCACTATCTAACCGGGAGTTTCAAATGGCCCATGAGACCCCTCCGAGGTACCATTATGCCTGGTCCATGTTTGTGTAGATCAGCACTAAATGGTGCCCTGGTGAGGTCTCGCAGGCCTAGCCGTTGACTCCCGGGCACCAGGTAAGTCTGGCGTCTGAGTTTTTAAAAATATCTCATGGCTCATTTAAATATGCAGATCACACTGGGCGGAGTGAGTTGGGTGACTCATTATTTGCCCAGCGCCTGACGTGGAGCTCAATTTGAGGGACTTGCGAAATTCACCCATTGCGCCCGGATCCATGTGCTGAATTTTACCCAAAACATCTCAGTATGACTTCCCAGTTAATGCCAGGGTAGTTTCTCCTGTCCACATCTTGAGGAGCAATGTTCACAAGGGACAATGTTCAGGAAATCACAGCAGAGGTATGTGTGATTATCCATCCATTGACTTAAGGACTGTCTGTGTCATGCCCATGTTAGGAAAACAAAGGTAGTTTTAAGGGATTTATATTTATATTGGTAGACATTAGAAATAAGGTATCATTTTAATTTTGTTTAATTTAAAGTTTCAATGTCTGGAATGGTAAAATCTTGTGCGAAGGTTGGTTAAGTTCCAACTGTGTTTCTATTGTGCTTAGATATGGCTATGACATGAAGAATAAATTGGCTAGCAGTTGTATATGGGCATTACTTAGCAACTGGGGCCTTGTAAGGTAGAGAAGCTTTTAAGCTTTAGTTTAGTTCATAGTGTCATAGAATTTACAGTGCAGAAGGAGGATAGTCAGCCCATCGAGTCTGCACCGGCCCTTACGAAGAGCACCCTACTCTACCCTACTCATAACCTCCACTAACCTTTTTTGGACACTAAGGGCAATTTTTGCATGGCCAATCCACCTAACTGCAAATCTTTGGAATGTGGGAGGAAACCGGAGCATCCGAGGAAACCCACGCATAAACGGGGAGAACGTGCAGACTCCGCACAGACAGTGACCCAAGCCGGGAATTGATCCTGGGACCCTGGAGCTGTGAAGCAACTGTGCTAACGGTGCTAATTTGATTGAAGTCGGAGACAGGATCTTGGGGACGGAACATCTCGCAACTCTGCCAGAAGACTGGACAGGACGGGAGCTGCAAAGAAGCAGGCTTCCTAAAATATAAATGATGGTCCAGATAACTAGGGAATTGGGACAGGAAGAATATTTAAGGCGACTGGAGTTAAAGGAACAGAGACCAAGGTATTGTTCAGAAGAATTCAAAGAAGAATAAGCAAAGTGTTCTGACTTGAAGAGACTATTGCAGTAACCAAATTTAAAGTGGAACAGCAGCCTTCAAAGGTAAGTCAAGCATCTTGTGCCATTTTAATGCAGTCTGAGATTCAAGAGTTAAAGCAATTGTGAGCGGTTTGCACAGCAGTTAAGACAAAGAAATCCTAAAGGGGTTGGTATAAAATCATAGACTGGATTCATTGTTAAAAGTAAAGCAAAAGCTTTGTTTAAAAGTATCATTTGGAAAAACTGCTTCTGAATTTCAGAATGGAAACCATTAAGGGAAAGCATAATTATGAGAGATTTTAAAGCGTGCTTTGGGAGTGAAGTTTGGAAGCTTTCGCGTGACAATCATTTGGGAGGTTCAGAGTGGAGAGTGTATTTACCCACAGTCACCTTATGTATTTAAAATGACTTTGTGGGCACGATTCTCCGATCGTGGGACAGAGTGTTCGTGCCGTCGTGAACGCTGTCACGTTTCACGACGGCGTGAAACGGGCATGGGCACTAGCGATTCTGGCCCCCACAGGGGGTCAGCACGGCACTGGAGCGGTTCACGCCGCTCCAGTCTCACTTCCTAGCGCACACTGGTGGTGGCGCCATCCCGCGCATGCGCAGTTGTGCACGCCAATCCGTGAATGCGCGGGGGACTTCTTCAATGCGCCAGCCCCAACGCAATGTGGCGTGGGGGTTCTGGGGCCGAACATGCAACAAAGTAGGCCCGGGGGGTAAGAGGCCGGCCCGCCGATCAGTGGGCCCCGATTGCGGGCGAGACTCCATCAGAGCCCCCCCCCCCCCCCCCCCCCAGTGTAGGAGTGCTTTTCCCCGCCCCACAGGCCGCCCCCCAACCCTACACACAGAGTTCCCGCCGGCAGCGAGCTGGTGTGAACGGTGCCAGCGGGACTCCGCTGTTTTCGCGCGGCCGCTCAGCCCATCAAGGCCGGAGAAACGGCGGCCCAGCCACGGACAGCGGCCCGCGACCGGCGGCGCACCAAATGCGCCGGCGCAAATGGCGTCAATTCTCCGCTCGTCAGAGAATCGCCTGCCGGCGTCGGACCGGCACCGCAGGAAAAAATGGCACAGAAGGCGAGTCTCCCATCCAGCGCGGCATGGGACAATCCCGCCTGTATTTTTGAAACCGTTGTAACTTAAGATATGCTTTGCCCTCCTTGTTAACCATAAAATCCTGTGTAGTTGGAAACTAAGGGGGGAGTAAAGCGTATCGTATCATAATCCAACTTTTTCATGTTTAATAAATGTTTTTTTCTTGTTGTTAAAACTAATTAGTGGTCTTGTGATTCTGTTCCTCCATGTTTTTTTAAATAAAGTTACAGTCTTTTGAGTCAGGATTCCATTCTGGAATCTTTCCGTCCAGTTATAAAAGCAACTGGGATCATAACACAGGCTTGTCACACATTAAAGTTTCAATTAATAGTTTTAAAAATTTATATTAATGGCCTGAATTCTAAAAAGATGGCTGCCACAAATTATGTCACTTTTGACATTTAGACTACAGGCAGCATCATGTCTCTGGTGAATATTTCAAGCCTCTGGTGAGTATACCTCACAGCCATTTGTGGAGCTTACACATCTCGAAGTTTAAGGATGGAACAACACATAAAGACTATGGAGTTTCTAGATTGCCTGTCTCCATGTTTCATGCTGTACAAAAATGATAATCAAAACTTAATGGCCGCTATCAACTTCCCATTGGACGACAATGGCCTCTCCCGCGTAAGTGTTAACCCAATAGTCATGTGGCAGAAACTGGTTTCCGGGGCTGTATCCATATTATTCCAGAACTACCAGTCATGAGACAGTCTGAGAGCCAGACTGAAAGTCATCAAGAGGCCTAAGTATCTAACCTATTCCAGTTTCAAAGTTCACCGAGGATCAACCTCCTAGATATTCGACAGTAAGAAAACTTAATACCTGTGCTGTGAACCCTTCACTTTACAAGCCCTTCATTTCAACTTAAAACGGTGGAACCCCATTTAAGAAATTGCAAGTCATCCATGTGAGAAACTGAAAATTAGAGACTGAATTGATTGTTAACGGTAAAAGTGCAATAACTTTATTTATATCCAATATTTGTGAGTGTACATATTTGTGTTTCTGTGTACATTTGTGTATGTGTGACATTGAGTGTGTTGTGTTGTGTTAATTTGCGGTAGTGTCTGCAAATACATAACAACCTTTATTCTAAACTAAATAACACTTGCTGCTGAAGTATTTAATAAGGGTACTCACTCCCTTAAGAAAAGGCAGACCACTTTCCATACAAAACATCATATGGCCTGTCAGAAAATGGGTGCAATTCTGTGTGTAGCAGTCAGCTTGTGATTTCCTGAGAAAATCAGCCATTTCCTCAGTAGAGAAAGGTAAATTTAAGGAAAAGTGCCTTTAAGCCGGTTCAGTTAAGCCGGTTCAGTTAACTTTCTGAAGTATTTTTGTTGAAGCTAGCACATCTGTCAGCAACATGGGACACCTAGACATATAACATATCAGTTGTGAAGCTGCAGTTAAGGGAGTTTGTAAAGACAACATGACACGAATATGCCCCCATCTGTCAACTGCACTGCAGTCAGGAGTGTGCACCGTGAGCCTGTGGAGAAAATAACATGACACAAAACACATAAACCTATAAAAATGACAAGGGAAATAGATACTTTACTCCTCAAGCCAACATTTTTTTAACAGCCTAATGGAAGAGGGAAAATGCATTGAAGTTTCCAGTCAGCTCTAATAAGAGGCTGGAACAGCAGCTGCTTCTATAGGGTGGTTCCTTCCTGGAGAGAAACCGATGATAATTTATTATGTATTCATAGATTATCTGTGGAAAATAAATGCTGCAAGCAAATTGTGTGGAAGCAGGTCAGCCGACTTGCTTCATCATTGGAACAGAGTCTCTATCATATGAAAGTTAATGAATTAGAACATAGAACAGTACAGCACAGAACAGGCCCTTCGGCCCTCAATGTTGTGCCGAGCCATGATCACCCTACTCAAACCCACGTATCCACCCTATACCCGTAACCCAACAACCCCCCCCTTAACCTTACTTTTATTAGGACACTACGGGCAATTTAGCATGGCCAATCCACCTAACCCGCACATCTTTGGAAGGAAACCGGAGCACCCGGAGGAAACCCACGCACACAGGGGGAGGACGTGCAGACTCCACACAGACAGTGACCCAGCCGGGAATCGAACCTGGGACCCTGGAGCTGTGAAGCATTTATGCTAACCACCATGCTACCCTGCTGCCCAAAATTAAATAGTTTTTTTCCCCTGTTATCTTAAGCAATGCTTGAAATATGGACCGGGATTCTCCTTCCCGCCACACCCGTTTTCTGATCCTGCCGCCCCTGCCGGCAATGGGATCCTCCATCCCGGCAGCCAACCAATGGGGTTTCCCATGATAGGCATCCGCACGCCGTCGGGAAATCCATGGGCGTGAGTGCGCTGCAAGTGAAGCGAGGATCCTGCCAATGGAGAATCCAGCCCATGCTGTCACTTATGATTTATCTTTAAGCATTCTGCTAACTCTGAGGACGAATCATTTAGATTTATTGTCACGTGTACAGAGGTACAGTGAAAAATATTGTTCTGCGTACGGTCCAGGCAGACCGTTCCATCTATGAAAAACATAGGACAAACAATAAATACACAATGTAGGGGCGGCACGTGGCGCAGTGGTTAGCACCGGGACTGCGGCGCTGAGGACACGGGTTCGAATCACGGCCCTGGGTCACTGTCCGTGTGGGGTTTTCACATTCTCTCCGTGTCTGCGTGGGTTTCACCCCCACAACCCAAAGATGGGCAGGTTAAATGGATTGGCCACACTAAAATCGCCCCTTAATTGGAAAAAAAAAATTATTGAGTACTCTAAATTTACAACACAAAATACACAATGTAAATACATGGACAGTTTCATAAATGTGTTAAAGCTATCGCCAAGTCTGAACCTGCCTTTGTCAGAGTGCACATCAAGGAAACAGCTTATGCTACGTCAAGAGGATAACAAAACAAGAGTCAATGTGTGCAAGCCAAATTCACTTAATTTCCTGAGGAAGTAGAGGCGCTGTTGTGCTTTCTTGGTCTTAGCGTCAATGTGGGTGGACCAGGACAGGTTTTTGGTGACGTGTTCACCTAGGATTTTGAAGCTGTCAACCATCTCCACCTCGGCACCATTGATGCAGACGGGTGTGTACGACACTTCCCTTCCTGAAGTCGATGACCAGCTCCTTAGTTTTGCTGACATTGAGGGAGAGATTGTTGTCAATGCACCACACCACTCGGTTCTCTATCTTCCTTCTGTACGCTGACTCATCGTTGTTTGAGATCCGACCCACTGTGGTCGTGTTATCAGCAAACCTATAGATGGAGTTGGAGCTACATTTTGCCACAAAGTCATGTGTGTATAAGGAGTCTAGTAGGGGCTAAGTACACAGACTTGTGGGGACCCGGTATTGAGGATTTTCGTGGAGGAAGTGTTGTTATTCATTCTTACTGATTGTGGTCTATCGGTCAGGATGTCAAGCATCCAGTTGCAGAGGGAGGAACCAAGTCATAGGTTCTGGTGCCTGGCTGGGATTATAGTGTTGAAGGCAGAGCTGTAGTCTATGAATAGGATCCTGATATAGGAGTCCTTGTTCGATAAAAACTAAAACCTGACTGGAGAGGCCGTGATTGGTCTTTTGAAGCGGGAATTGAGATATTTAGGCATTGAGTTTCAACCTTACAGGTAACGTCCCAGACACCATTATCAACATCCCTAGGTATGTCCTGTCCCACTGGCAGGGCAGACCCAGCAGAGGTGGAAGCGCAGATGGGAAGGAGTTTCCCTCGGAGTCCTCAACACCGACACAACTGGACCATCAAGGAAACCACAGAGCTGGACTATACGAACATAATGCTTTTTCAATACTAATGGTCTTGAAAGTATTCATTAAAATCACGGGAGTATAATTACCATTAATGCCATGATAATTATATTGTTACAGTTAATAATAATAAGGATAAACAGGTGGAGGATATTGTGCCAGAGTTAGAGAACCCCAAAGTATATCATGGAGTTCACCTGACCCACAACTTTTAATAGATTGTGGTTATGGCGAGCACACGGCCCACTCTACAGATGTGGTACAGCAGAAATCGAAAAGTATTCTTTGAAGCAAAACAATGTTTATTCCATTAACTCAAGTTAACCTTTTTAAAACATGCAGTGAACATCTTTGCAACCAGCAATTCAAATACAACCCCCAATGAATACGACACAAAGTGATCCTTAATAACTTCCCAAACCCCATCCAGAAAACAAAAGAAACACCTTTTCACAGAAGCACATTAGGTTTACATTCACTGCTGAGTACATTTATAATTCTGAATTCACCAAATGATCAAGAGATAGTCTTTTCATGGCAGAGAGATCACCAGTACACCTGCTCTGTCTGGCTTCAGCTCCAACACTGAAAACGAAACTAAAACACACCCTGCAGCAAACAGCCTAAAATGAAAGTAAAAAGCTGACAGACAGCCCAGTTGCACCCACTCTCTGACATCACTGCAGTAATAAACACCCATTTCTTAAAGGTACTCTCACTACAGATATTTATGCACACACCCATTTATAAACACCATTTCTTAAAGGTACTCTCACTACAGATATTTATATACACACCCATTTATAAACACCCATTTCTTAAAGGTACTCTCACATGACAATATTGACTGATCAAGTGTCTTGAACACAAATTAAAAGGGACTCTTCCGTGACCAGGGGGCATTGAGGGTTCAGCAGTGCATCTTCAGCCCGTGAATGACATTTTGATTTAATTAGTTACGTTTCCTTTGTGCATTTCAATTTAGTTACAGTGCCTCACCAGAAACTATCAACCCTGTTAAATTAATGATTAATTCATTGGTTTTATGAAAAGAGTATAAATAGGGGATCCCCCTCTCGTTAGATTATTTTTTGTTTGTTAACAAAGGGATAATAAGGGACTCTTCCCATGGGGTCTGGGTACATCATCTCCCCCAGAAATTACATTTTGATTTAATTAGTTAAGTTTCCTCTTGTTGTTTTATTTTAGTTACTGTGCCCCATCAGGGACTGTCACCCTGATATTTTGTTTAATATATTGATTATTGTTTTATTTATAAAACTGCAACCCCTCTCATTCATTTAATTTATTGATTTTTTAATTAATTTATTAATTTATCAACTATTGCTTTTCTTAAAAGTGTTTATGAAGGGACAATTCCATAACTTGTGGGCACCACAGAGGCTGGGGTACATCACCACCCTCCAGAAATTATATTTCCTGTAAGTTTTCTATGAAGTTGTGTTTTGGTTAAAGCTGTACAGTCACCCAAGGCTGGAATTGAACCTGGGTCTCTGGGGCTGTGAGGTAGCGGTGCTAGCCATTGTGCCACCCCTACTGTGCCACTTTCCCATCCTGCGCAATTAGATTTTCTTTAAAGTTTAGAAAAATGTTTCAAAATAATGATAAACCAAACGGTTTTAAATTCTGCTGTTTGGCAGTTAATGAGGAGCGTCTTCCTTGAAAAGAGACAACATGGGGATCTCCCCTGCTCTCCTTCTAGTGGGCAAGACCGTGTACCCTAGAACCGAAGAACTTAAGTGTTGTGTTATGTACTCTGGGATAACACAGGCTGAAACTCGATGCAGCTTTGACCAAAAGATACTCCAGACTTTGAAGTAAGTTCAATGTGATTTATTGAACCATTAGCACAGTTCTCTGTGAGTGCAACTCACCTGCTAATCTTGCTATAGTAACTCAGTCTAACTAACCAGTCTGCTCTAAGCCACGTGATGGGTGTGATGCGTCTGATCTGCCCCTGTCATACTCTCTAAGTGTTGCCTTGTGGAAAGAGAAAGAGCACGTGTGCCCTGTCCTTTTATATGGGTTGTGTAGTGCCCCCTTGTGGTAATGCCAACTCTGGGTATCTTGACTGCTCATTGGTTGTGCCTTATTCTAAGTGTTCCTTAGCTGTATGTTTGCATGTCATGACATCTCTGGTGCTCCATCTAGTGTTTACTTAGTCGTAGTCTATTTACATTAACCCCTTCTCTATTTACAGTGATGCATATAACCAAATTAAGAAAATAAGAAATAGGATTAGGAATAAGCCACCAGGCTCCTCAAGCCTGCTCCACCATTCAATAAGATCATAGCTGATCTTTTTGTGGACTCAGCTCCACTTACCTGCCTGCTTAACATAACCCTTAATTCCTTTACTGTTCAAAAATCTATCTTTCTTTGCCTTAGAAACATTTAATGAGATAGCCTCAACTGCTTCACTGCACAGGGAACTCCACAGACACACAACCCTTTGGGTGAAGAGGTTCCTCCTCAACTCAGTCCTTATTTTGAGGCTACGCCCCCTTATTCTAGTTTCACCCGCCAGTGGAAACAACCTCCCCACTTCTATTTTATCTATTCCCTTCACAATTTTATATGTTTCTATAAGATCCGCCCTCATTCTTCTAAATTCCAAAGAGTATAGTCCCAGTCTACTTAGTCTCTCCTCATAAGCCAATCCTCTCAACTCCGGAATCAACCTAGTGAATCTCCTCTGCACTCCCTCTAGTGCCTTTACAGTTTACAGAATTTACAGTGCAGAAGGAGGCCATTCAGCCCATCGAGACTGCACCAGAACTTGGAAAGAGCACCCTACCTAAGCCCACACCTCCACCCTATCCCCATAACCCAGTAACCCCACCTAACCTTTGGACACTACAGGGAAATTTAGCACGGCTAATCCACCTAACCCGCACATCTTTGGACAGTGGGAGGAAACCGGAGCACCCGGAGGAAACCCACGCAGACAAGGGGGAGAAAGAGCAAACTGTGCACAGACAGCGACCCAAGCCGGGAATCAAACCTGGGACCCTGGAGCTGTGAAGCAACTGTGCTAACCACTGTGCTACCATGCTGCCCCACATCCTGTACATCCTTTCTCAAGTAAGGAGACCAAAACTGTACACAGTACTCCAGCTGTGGCCTCACCAGCACCCTATACAGCTGCAACACAGCCTCCCTCTTTTTAAACTCCATCCCTCTAGTAACGATGGACAAAATTCCACTTGCCTTCTTAATTACCTGCTGCACCTGCAAACCAACTTTTTGGGATTCATGCAAAAGGACACCCAAGCCCCTCTGCACAGCAGTGTGCTGCAATTTTTTACCATTTAAATAATAGCCCATTTTGTTGTTATTCCGACCAAAATGGATGACCTCACATTTACCAACATTGAACTCCATCTGCTGGACCTTTGCCCACTCACTTAAACTATTTATATCCTTCTGCAAACTTTAAGTGTCCTCTGCATACTTTACTTGACTGCTCATCTTAGTATCATCTGCGAACTGGACATATTACAATTAGTCCCCAACTCCAAATAATTTGTGTAAATTGTAAACAGTTGCGGTCCCCACACTGATCTCTGAGGCACACCACTGGCTACTTGATTGTCAAACAGAAAAACACCCATTTATCCCCACTTTTTGCTTTGTTAGTTAACCAATCCTCTATCCATGCTAATACATTACCCGTAATGCCATGCACCCTTATCTTATGCAGTGTCCTAGCTTAAATATGTTCATTATGTGCTCAACTTGTAAATGAGAGATCCATGTCTTTCTGTCAGGGAACATTCACTGCCTAGTATGAAGGTTAGTGGTTATTTTGCACATGCAAAGTTAACTTGCACAATTGGAACTTCATTTTGGTGTGAGGCCACAATATTAGTTATAATACACACAACATTGTGCCCTATTTGAGAACAGACCGAAAACAGAAGAATAAACAAACATCAGTCACTGGGACTTTGGCACTATTTCCCTGTCAATGGCACCAGTGAGTTATGGATCTGCTACACGCTGAAAGATTCATTCCATCATCTCGATCCAATTCTCCTCTACTGTGAGCTGTTCACTCTCAACTTTTGTACAGAGCCACAAATTCTGGATGCCATGAAAACTTCAGAGATGTTGATTTATGTTACAGAATAACCAAAGGTATAGGGCACAATTTAACCACCAATTTGTGCCCGATGCAGATCTGGGTACGCCGGTTTGATAGCAGGAAAGGCCAAAATCGAGATTTGCGCCAGGCGCGAATCAGTTTGCCAACTAACCTGCCCGCTCCTGAGGATGAGTTCCGGATCACGGCTAAATATGGTAAGCATATCATTAATCCTCATTTGCTTTCAGTTCCATCTCATTACTGAGATTGAAGTCACAACCATCGAACTCCTGGGTATTAACCGGCTACATAGCAAGAAATCATAGGCGGGATTCTCCCAGCCCCGTGCCGGGCCGGAGAATCCTCGCAACCGCGCCATCCCGACGCCGGCACGCGATTCTCCTCTCCGCGGAGAATCGGCGCCATTGGCAACGGCGCGTTCGGCGCGGCGCCGGTCACGGACCGCTCTACGTGGCTAGGCCGTCGATTATCCGGCCCGAATGGGCCGAGTGGCCGCTCTAAAAAGGCCGAGTTCTGCCGGTGCCATCCACACCTGGTCGCAGCCGGTGGGAACTCTGTGCACAGGGTCGGGAGGCGGCCTGTGGGAGGGGGGGGGGGGGTTCCGACCCCACGGGGGGGGGGCTCAAATGGGGCCTGGCCCACGATCGGGGCCCACCAATCGGCGGGCCAGCCTCTCACTCCCCGGGCCTATTTTCTTACCCGTGCTGGCCCCCAGTGGCCCGTTCACCGCATTGTGAAACGCAACGGTGTTTCCGACGGCGTGGACACTCTGCCGCCGAATGGGAGATTCCCGCCCCATGTCGGTGTCGTTTGTACTCCTTTTTAAAAACGTGAAGCAGGCACAATGGCTGCTGAAGGGAACTGAGGAGGTGAGTAGTCATTTCCATTTTCCAGCATGCAGCTCAAGGGTACTGGAGTTGCTGCACCAGTGCTCAATGCGGGGGGGTTGCGATTTTTGGCTCTAAGACCTTCAAGTCATCTTTAAATATTGTGGCGACCCATAACAGCAGCTGCTGCCTGTCTATCCTACCAAACACTTTCAGGACAGAACCCTGCGCTTGGTTCTATACTGAAGGTCACTTTACTTCCCTTTGGATGTGAGTAGACTTTAGCTTCACAGCTAAAGGCTATTGCTAATAAGGAACAGGCCTTATTAGTTCTGGGAGCACTTCACAACTGCAACTTGTGCTTGCTGCTTGCTCCTGCTGGTGGCTGCAGATGCCTGGAGGCTGTTGTTGCTGTTTCCTTCCTTTTCTGTAGCCAGAAAGAAGGACAAATTTTTCTAAGATACCTCGGCCCTGGAACACCGGGCTCAGGGAGAGGTACGAGTCAAGAAGACATTCTGGTTTGAAGCAAAAAGACGCTGCGGGACCTGGTGTGCTACATTGATCCAAATGGGCCACCTGATGAGGCCATTGAAGAAATGCTTTCAGAGATTGCTCATGCTTTTGTTGCAGTTGTGGTGAGTGCTGCATGTACCTGTCATGTCCTTGTGCGTTAAACACGCTGGAAGTCAAGGATGTTCAACTGCACCTTGAGCACCATTGGAATATGTGGATGCCGGAATTTGGTTCCAGTGAGATTGTGCGGCGTGGGAGGGCCTACACTGCTGCGGCTCCTGGACAGGGATTTGCGGGTTGGCACTGATATGTGGGACAAGTAATGCATTGATGGACAGATCATTTCTATGACAAAGGTCTGGACATGATAGCATATACCGTTTGTTTGGGTCTTTTTGTGAAAATGGGCTGATATAGCTTTGTATCGGTACCAATATGGAATGGTGACGTTTCCTTGGTGTTTAATTGTTAGCGTGAAATTGGAAGTTACGTAGGTGATTTTCACATCTTTGTTACCGTTGACCGTAATAAATAAAATATTCTCATGAGGTGCTGCGGGTTGTGCTTGCTGCTCACTCCGGCTGGTTGCTGCAAATACCTGAAGGCTGTGTGTCTGTTTGCTGCTGCCTCTTTTAGTTCAGTGGCCTGGAGTAAGGAAAGATGACCTGCTGCCAGTGCTGGAGAAGGGAAAGTGTGCTTTTTCTCTCTTCTGGCATGCTCTGTATCGGTGTGACTTTCCAGTGTGACTTTCCACTGCAGAGAATCTACTGATGGTAGTTGCGGGAGGGAGAGAGAGGGAGGAGGATTGGTGCAAATGAGCAACTTGATGAAGGTTTTGAAGAAATGCTTTTGCAGATTGCTAGTGACTTTGTTATACTGTTGACTGTTTATTTAGTTTGCTTTGTATAAATGAACTGTTGTAGTTTTGAGTTCATAACCACATTCTATAGCGAAAACGTGCTGATGTGTGCCTGGCACAGTGCCATTTCCTTGTTGATTAATGGTTACTGTGATATATGGACTGTGAAGTAGTTTGTTTTCACCTTATTGAATAAAGGTATTGTTGACCATTTAATAAGCAAAATATTCTCAAGTGGCTGCTCGTGGGTACAGGTGCCATGTCTCAGACGATGATTGTTGCATCACATTTCAATCAAACTTTGAAGCCTGAACAGTTTGCCTGAACTCGAGGAACATCAACACCATAGAGGCATCAACCAACAATCAAACACGCAAGAGCTGGATTCAAACACTGGGGATATCTTCGTGACCATAGGGTAGGTGTATGGATCAGGGAAGGGCATCTGAGCACGGTCTCCCTATTGATCCTGGCAGGTGCCTGGGGTCCAGGGGCTCCCGCTCTGGCCGGGGGTGAGCGCGCAGAGTGAGGTTTTCCAGCACAACTGGCTCGGTGGATGGCACTCTGAGAGAAGGCGGGGCACGGAATGGGGGTAGTTTGGGGGGATTTGAGCATCCTGGGTAGAAGCCCTAACTGATTGTCGGTGTCTCTCCTTCCCCAATTCCTAACAGATCTAACAATATGACTGGTTACGCTCAAATCCCCCAAACTAACCCCATTCCGTGCACCGCCTTCTCTCAGAGTGCCATCCACTGAGCCATTTGTGCGGGTTACGTTGGTCCCGCTGAAGCCATCCTCGCGTTGCTGGTGGCAGTCGAGGTAGGCAGATGCCAGAGAAGGCGGCTGCAGCATTGACACAGGCTGGAGGCGGTACCCCATGTGCAGGGGCCATGGCACATCCTGAAGACCCAGGCATCTATCAGGCCAAGGAGGAACACAGAGGGGGACACCAGTGATGGCCCAAGGTGTACAGGCATCATTGGCCTTTCGAGGAGATGACGGACAGCATGTGCTGCAGGAGACTCCATCTCAACAAAGAGACAGTACGGCACCTGTGCTATGTCGTTGTGGACTTGACACCCTGTGGAGGAGGAGGGCACCTGCTCCAGGTGGTCATGAGGGTCACCGCAGCACCAAATCTCTGCAACTGCAACTGGTTCATTCCAGGGCGTGAGAGGGGACTTGTCCGGCATTTCCCAAGTTGAAGGCCACAAGTGCATCCATGCGATTACAGATGCCCTTTATGCCCAGGCATCAGACATTATCGAGTTGGACCAGGCTCACCAAGATGCCCCGGCTGCAGGATTCTCTGCCATTACCTGGATGCCCAGCTCCAGGGAGCAATAGATGGCATCCATGTCGCCTTCTGCGCACTGGGACATCAGGGAGTGGCCTTCATTAACAGGAAGGGGTTCCGCTCCATGAATGTTGAACTCGTGTGTGACCACTGCCTCTGGGTCATGCACACATGTGCGCACTTCCAAGGGAATGTGCATAACAGCTACATCCTGGGACACTCGGAGATCCCCAGCATGTTCTTGGACAACCCCAGGATAATGGGTTGGCTCTTGGGGAATAAGGTGTACCCGTTGAGGTCCTGGCTGATGATACCAGTGTGGGGGCCAGAGACCGACGCGAAGACATAATATAACGAGGCCCATTCTGTCAACCGTGCTGTCATTGAGTGGTAGAACCATAGAATCATACATAGAATCCTACAGTGCAGAAGGAGGCCATTCAGCCCATCAGGTCTGCACTGACCCTCTGATAGAACACTATACCTAGGCCCACTCCCCCACCCCATCCCTGTAACCCATTAACCACACTGAACCTACACATCTTCGGACACTAAGGGGCAATTAAGTATGGCCAATCCACCCAACCCAGGCTTCTTTGGACTGTAGTAGTAAACTTGAGCACCCAGAGGAAATTCGTGCAAACTAAAGGAGAACATACAAACTCCACACAGGCAGTCACCCAAGGCTGGAATTGAACCCGGGTCTCTGGCGCAGTTCCGATGCCTGGACCACTCCGATGGTGCACTGCAGTACACCCCACAAAGGGTCTCCTGTTTTGTGGAGGTCTGCTGTGCCCTTCACAACCTGGAACAGCAGCGGGGTGACATGCTGGAGGAGGAAAAGGGACATGCAGTCTCGCCTGAGGAGGTTGTGGACCAGAAGGGAATGCAGAACAAACCAAGGGAGAACGCGCAGGAGGAGCTGGAGGAATGGAGGAGGGGCGGCAGGGGTCTGGCATACCCGGAGGAGCAGGGCAGCTCCCATCCTCACCTGATGCTGACTCATAGGATGAGACTTTGTCCATCAGATTCCCTCCTCTACCCAGTGCCCCCTTCCCCCTCATCCCCACTCCCCCACGTTCTGCTCCTTCCCACCCAAACCCCCTCCCCCTCTCGCTTCATCCCCCCAATCTCTCTTTATCCCTAATCCCCCTCTCCCTCCATCCCCCCAATCCCTCCTTATCCCTAATCCCCCCTCCCTCCATCCCCCGTCCCACCTATTTTCCCCCTTACTCCACCCACATTTCCCGATGCTCCCGCATCACCCGCACTGTCCCACCCTGCCCAATTCCCCGACTGCCCTGTTCCATCCTCCATGGATCTGTGTAACATCACCCCAGAGTTCGCTGTGAAGATTAATGTGACAGAGACTTCACATGTATCAGGTGTAACATGTTTTAATAGTGAACATTGGACATTTCCATTCCCCTCATTACAGATAGTGCCCCACCCCCACTGTGCCCACTCAGTGATCCTCTCTCTTCTTGATGTTTTGTGGTCTACTGCCGTGTCTAGGTGTGTGCCCAGGATGCATATTGAAAGTGGAGGCAACCTGCTGTCTTCCATGCCCTGTGGCATTTGATGCCCCAGGCGGACGTCCTCTGGAGGGACTTAAGCCGGGGGGGGCCCAGTGACGTACCAGTGATACTGGCATTGCCGTGCCACCCTGTTCCACCTGCTGCCCTTGAGATGCACAGGTGCTGCCTCCTTAACGGCAGGCCCCAGGTTGGCCTCCAGCGCTTCCTCCTCCCTGAGGGTGCCCATAGGGCCCTAGGGGTCTTCATGGCATGGAGAGGTAGCTGAAGCGAGCTCCAGAGGCCTCTGAGTCATCTGGCTCCGCCAACCCTGCTGGCTCCCCATTGTCTGCACCACAGTGTAGACACCCTCAGCGATGGTCCTCAGTGACTGTGCCACGCTCTACAGTGCCTCAGCAATGTCCACCTGTGCCTGGGACATGATGTCAAGGCCCCCAGCCATGGTCGTTACATACTGAGCCATGGTTTGGGCACGACCAGTCAAGACGCTAACTTGTGTTCCAGATTTTCCATAGCAGTCGCCACCCTAGAAGTGTTGGCCTCTGTGACACGCATCATTGGCATTATCTTCCGCGTCTGTAGTCTTTGGGTCTCCTCCAGTCGGCTATGCACTAGCTGGAATGTCGTTGAGATCCCCTCCTGAATCTCATGGCTGTGTCCTATCATCTGCACCAGCTCTGGGAGAACCTTGTCTAGAGGCTCCGCATTTGACTGGGACCCAGCTGTGTCCTGGAATCCAACAGACCTCCAACTGCTGTCTCCCTTGATGTTCCTGCCTCCACTGTGTGGTTCTCACCAGAATGTGCCCCAGAAGCCTGTCTACTGATGTCACCCACCGACATATGTGTCTCTGAACTGATGGAAGGTGCTGGTGAAAGCTGCAACACCTTGATGGTGGTCTCCTCTGAGGTGGTCTCTTGGGTGGAAGGGGGTGGGGACGGCTCTGAATGGCCCGCCTCATCAGATGGAGATCCTGCGAGACAATGGACATGTGGTCAGTGAGAGGGAAGGATCATTTTGTCTGACATGAACAACTCATTTGAGTCGGTCATCTGGCTGAAGGGGCAGTGGATCCTCACCTCCTGCGGCGCAGGCCAACCTCGCTGCTCTCTCCTTGGTCAATCCCGCACTTTCCAGGGCCCATTCCTCATT
This sequence comes from Scyliorhinus canicula, assembly GCF_902713615.1. Taxonomy (NCBI): domain Eukaryota; kingdom Metazoa; phylum Chordata; class Chondrichthyes; order Carcharhiniformes; family Scyliorhinidae; genus Scyliorhinus; species Scyliorhinus canicula. The sequence continues at coordinate 27,212,272 of NC_052147.1, forward strand.
GGGGGTAAGGACTCGAATCTCTGGAATTCTGCCCCTCAATCTTGAACCTTTCTTGCTTTTTATGGGCTGTCTACTCCTGCAAGGGCAGAGGAAGAGCATTGTGAGCAGCACACTTGATGGGCCGGGGGGAAGTCGGCAGTAGATGGCATGCTGTGGGCACCACACCGAGACACAATTGGGTTGTGTTGGAGGATGCCAGTGGATTCTGAGAAGCAAGCACACAGTTCGGATGTGGGGAGGGTGCGGGGTGTCAGCCAATGATTCGTGGGGTGGGATGGCAGGCGGAACTGATGCCAGGAGAGAGGTGCTAACTTACCCTTGCAGCTCGGTGAAGTCGTTGGTCTTCTTCTGACATTGGATGGCAATCCTCCTGGTCATGCTGCCCACACTGACGGCCGTTGCCACTGCCTCCCAGGCAGGACTGGTGACCCTGCTGCTGACCCCCTAGGGCAGGGGTGGGCAAACTTTTCCGTGCAAGGGCCACATTCAGAAATTCACAATTTTATAGGGCCGCATGGTATATTAAGTAAAATAATTACTTCACCCGGTTATGATTCTGGGCGCCTCATATAGAACATAGAACATAGAACATAGAACAGTACAGCACAGAACAGGCCCTTCGGCCCTCGATTTTGTGCCGAGCAATGATCACCCTACTCAAGTCAACGTATCCACCCTATACCAGTAAGTAACCCAACAGCCCCCCCCCCCCCCATTAACCTTAAAAAAAAATTTTTTTTTAAAAGAAAATTAATTTTTTTTTTATGACTTGGTGGGCCGCATAAAGACCTTTGCGGCCCGCGGGCCGTAGTTTTCCCACCCCTGCCCTAGGGGGAACAGGATGTTCCATCTCACATCAACGGCATCGAGAAGCCTGGCCAGGTTGGCATGCCCAATGCGTAGAGCAGGTCTGCGCACTGCCATGCTTGTGTGATGACTGGGAGTGAGCGCTGAGGGAATGTTTAAAAGCAGCTCCCCCTTGTTAGCGGCGAGCTGCTGAGACACAAGTCTGGAAAATCAGACGGCATGACAGCCAATAATGGCGAAAAGCAAGTGGGAGCTCATTTCCAGCATTAAGTGCCATTAAATATGGGCAGCGATCTCGCCAACACGGCTGTCAAGAAACATCCCGCCAAAGGCGCCCAAAATCACACAAATTGGGGCCCATAATTTCTTTTCACAAAGCAGACAATGCATTAATTTGTCCATTATTCTTCCAGTTAATATTAAAATAGAAATAGTGAATATCCTTTTCTTTTGCATGAAGTAGGTTGGAGGCACGCAGGTATGGATTCTTTTGTTCCTGTTCTGTTTGTGCTGAAATGTTTCATTTTGCATTGACGTGTACATGACGTGATTGTCTGATATTGATGTCTGCTTCTGATTGATGAGTTAGTTGACCCATCTCTTGCTCTGCCCTGCATGTTGTAGCCAATTGATCTTGACCAGATATTGAGGGAAAATCTGAAAGCAGGGCATTCTGGCCCATATTTTGCAGTGTTCATGACGGCGAAACTGTCAGCATCCGCCATCATTACTCCTCTGAAAGTGACAACTTCTGGAGTCCCCTCATCTGTAACAGTTAGATGTGTAGATCTAGAAGTTGTTGTTAGGGATTCTATGCTTCTCTATCGGATGCACTGTTGAAGGTTCCCCCTGAGTAGGATGAATTAGAAATCATGGAAATTTTGGGAACTTTCACTTGTATCCTATTAGTCTCTCTGGAAAAATTCTCAGAAAAAGAGATGTAACTGTGTTTGTGACAGCACAATAGGCATATAATTACTGCTGAAAAACCTCTCTGGGCCTGGAACACCAAATTTGTTGATGATATTTCAGCCTCTACCTGAATCACATGTTTTGTGTCACGATCATTTATTTCATTCTGTGGAAAATCTAAGGTGAAGGATGTGCGTTTCCTTCTTGCGTTGCTGTCTGGGAAATTTCTTCAATCTGATTGGCTGTTTACCCGGCTGAAATTGCCCTTGCCCTGGCGTCAGATTCAAATTGATTTTGGGAAAGCGTAAATCCACACCACGGATAAACTTTGAGGGCAGCTTCCTTTTGGTGTCACTGGCGAGGGCTGTTGCTTCGTTTCTTGAAATGGATTTTGGGTCAATGTTCTGTTCAGTCTGTGTTCCATCTTCATTCATTGGGATATCCGAAACAGCCAAACCCTCACTGTTTGGTTGCAACTGTATCGGGCTTTAGTCAGACCACACCCGGAGTACTATACACAGTTTTGGCCTCATATATCTAAGGAAGGATTTATTTGCCTTAGATGTAATACTGAAAAGGTTCGCCCTATTGGTTCCTGAGATGAGGGGATTGTCCTATGATGAGAGACTGAGCAAATTGGGCCAATAGTCTCTGGAGTTTAAAAGAATGGAAGTGATCGGATTGAAAGATACAAGATTCTGAAATGGTTCCACATGATAGACAGTGAGATGTTCTTTCCCTGGGTGAGGAATCTAGGAAACCGGGTCATTGTTTCTGCATCGTTTAGGATCAAGATAAGGACCATGATGATATTGGATGGCAACATTGGCTTGAGGGGCTGAAAGATCCATCACTGCTCCTATTTCTCATCTCTTTATGGTCTCATGAAACAATAATTATTTAAGTAAATGTCGCAGCATACTTATAAAGATCCCAACACCGTTAACAAGATAAATGACCAGTGATTCAAACATTGCGAAATTTTAATTGTGGAACAGATGTTGCCAAAACATCAGGTGAATTTCCCTTCTCTCCTTCAGATAATCATCATAGATTCATAGAATTTACAGGGCAGAAGGAGGCCATTCGGCCCATCAAGTCTGCACCAGCTCTTGGAAAGAGCACCCTACCCAAGCCCACACCTCCACTCTATCCCCATAACCCAGTAACCCTACCCAACACTAAGGGCGATTTTGGACACTAAGGGCAATTTATCATGGCCAATCCACCTAACCTGCACATCTTTGGACTGTGGGAGGAAACCGGAGCACCCGGAGGAAACCCACGCACACACGGGGAGAATGTGCAGACTCCGCACAGACAGTGACCCAAGCCGGGAATCGAACCTTGGACCCTGGAGCTGTGAAGCAATTGTGCTAACCACTATGCTACCGTGCTGAACAAAATAAAATAGTCAATGTGATGAGAGGGCGGCACGTGGCGCAGTGGTTAGCACTGGGACTACGACGCTGAGGACTCGGGTTCCAATCCCGGCCCTGGGTCACTGTCCATGTGGAGTTTGCACATTCTCCCCGTGTCTGCCTGGGTTTCACCCCACAACCTTAATGGAAAAAATAAATAATTGGGTACTCTAAATTTAAATTAAAAAATATAGTGCGATGTGATCTTTTACACCTATCTTAACGGATAGGCTGGACCTCAGGTTAACATCTTTTCCAAAATATGGCAACTCGGCCAAAGCAAATTCCACAACAATCCTGAGTGCATGTTTGTGGAAGGAGTACCAATCAACCGGGCTGCTTTGTCCCAGATGTTGTCGGGTTTCTTGAGTGTTGTTGGAGCTGCACTCATCCAGGGAAGAGGAGTGCATTCCATCACATTCCTGACTTGTACCTTGTAGTAGATGGTGGACAGGCTTTGGGGAGTCAGGAGGTGAGTTACTTCCTACAAGATCCCCAGCGTCTGACCTGATCTTGTAGCCACAGTATTTATCTGGCTAACCCAGTTCAGTTTCTGGTTAATGGTAACCCCCTGGATGTTGATTATGGGGGATTCAGTGATGGAAATCCCACTGAATGTCAAGACTCAACAATTAGATTCTCTCCTGTTGGAGTTGGTCATTGCCTGACACATCTGTGGATGAATGTTACTTGCCCCTCATCATATTGTCCAGGTCTTGCTGCATTTGGACATGGCCTGCTTCTATATCTTCTATTGTTTCTATTTGACTGTTTTTATATCAGCATTTCCATGCACCCTGAAGCTCATTGCACGAGTCTGTCCTTCTGCATCTGGTGGAAGGGACAGAGAAAACAAAGCAATTTCAGTGTCTACTTATATCCAAATTATACCTCCAAGGTGAGCAGGAAAAGGAGAAGAGGTAGTAGGGCAACAGACAGAAGGAAAACATAGCGGGTGACGAGAGGCAATAGAGTGAGTAGTATGCAAAGAAGGAGGAAGTGGGATGATGGACAGAGCTTATGAGGTGTAAGGCCAAGCGAGCAGGACAGGAGCATGCCCAAGGATGTCTGAAAATGCAATAAGCAGGGAATTGGGAGGCAGGAGCCGGAGGTGTTTCTAAAGAGCAGTGTTGAGCGGGGAGCAAACCGAAATGCAAGAAATGGGCTGGAATATCAGTTTCTGACTCTCAGGGCTGACACCAATGGAGAATCCGTGGACTTTTACGACAGAAAATCCGACACCGCACCTGGACCGATTCCGCTACCATTGAGGGGTTAGCACCGGTGCCACATGGAACACACTCGATTCCACTGAAAAATGGTGCAGGATTCACCAGGTCCGTGATCAACACTTGGGAGGCTGACAAGCTGCAGCCACACATACACATTACAATCCCCACACACACCATCCCAGCCAAAAGGATGGCACTGGTTGTGCTGGAGAGCACCCATACAGCTGATGGGATGGCTGGGACCAGAGTGCACCCAGAGGAGTGCCCTGAGGATACATCTATATATGACCCACGGCACCAGGTTCAACGTGGGCAATTAGTGGTGAGCGAAGCGGCATGGCTGCCTTGCTGGCTGTAGCAATGGTGTTCCGTACCAGTCCACCCAGACCCAACAGCTCATCCCCTGGTCAACCCCCCACCCCCACTACTCCCCCCAGTCCTGGCAGAAACCCTTCGGTCAGAGGGACAACTGTCATGACACTATAGCGATGTTGGACACTTTCCGTACCCCCGCTCTCAGCAGCCACCACACCAGTTTCACGATTTTTAAAAGCACAAGTGAATCACGATGTCAGGAAATCGGCCCAGGAGGCGGATATTCGTGGAGGCCCTGGAGAGTACCAGGCCGGGCCCGCTGATGAAATGTAAACGGTGCCCATTGTATGTGCTGAGTGAAATGCATTGACGCCATTTTTGAGGTAACGGAGAATTGCGATTTGGCGTCAAATCGGCGCCTGCTGCAAATTTGGCGTGGGAAGCAATTCTCCGCCAAATCGCATTTCACGATTTCAGAGTCGGCTAACGGAGAATCCCTACGTAAATCTCAGAAGTTGAAGCGAATCCACTGGTAAAATTAACGAGATGGAGGGGGGGACACACTAACTGGTCAAGCACAATATTTAATTATGTATAGGAGCAAGGCATCAAAATATAGTCAAAGGCCTATAATATGCACAAAGGAACCTGGGAAAATGGGCTGAACAATTTCCAATCTGGCAGCAAACCTCAAATGTTGGCCATACAACTTGTGACATAAAACAAAGTTAAAATAAATCAAACTGCAGTCTGTAGTCATGGTCCCAAAATAGTTGAATGATTGTACGTTCACCAACAGAACACAAAACAAAAATGGCACCTATATTTTGGCGGGGTTTCGATGGGGGTTGTTGAGGTATGCAGATGAGGGTGCCAAGGATGAAAGAAGCAAGATCTCAGTTGGCCAAGTGAGGCAGATTTTCTTTTGCACGGTGTGTGGAAGAAAAACTCAGTGTGCTGGACTTGGATCATTTTACGTGAAGAATTGTTGGGGATCCATATGAAGGTTCGGCCTTAAAAAGGTTGAACGGGCCATGGAAACGAAACAGGCAAACATGAGGCAAAGGCAAAGGAGGCTCAAAATTCCAAAGACCGGGACAAAAGAAATAAACAAGAAAAGCGAATTGAAATTAAAAGATGAGCGAAGATTTAAAAGAAAACCCAACTGCAAATAAGGGAAAGGTGAAGGAGATTGCAGCAGGACCAACATTGGTGGTATTGCTCCGCTAAGTGGTAGAGACATGCAACTACATTGTGACATGACAGGAAAAAATTTACAATTTAGATAACGTTTCCCTATTTTAAATACTTGCAGGCGGATTCTCAATATTGTATGTAAGCATAAAGTGTGTGATTCCAAATTGTTGTGAAGAAAGTAATGGTCTGTCAGCAGTAATAGTACATCAAATACAAGGTTTTCAGTGGAATATGAATGTAGAATTTTTCTAGACTTCAGAGGAATGAGTATGATAGATGTTCTCCTGATAATACCAATAACCTGCCATCACCTTCGTGCATAGCATTTGCTTATGTTGATTTTCCCACAATTTAATATTCCTCTCAAACTTTGATTTTCATTTGTACTTCCTCACAGAGCTGGACTGGATAGTCAGCAAAGAATCATTAATAAAATAAGTGATAAGGAATCGATGGCCCATTTTACATTTCTCTGCACATTTCTTTTCCAATAGATTTTCTAACATCTGTTTAATACTATCACACAAAGTTAAAGTCTACCCCAAGGAGATTAGCCAGTCAAACGCAGGGCTCTCCAGTCCAAGATATTTGATTCATAGTCAGTGATGACTAGCTGAGCTGATCCGAACCAACGTAATAGGAAGACTGCTGTAACAAAGGCTGTTTTCCTTCCAGGAAATAGCCACACATTGTGATTTTCACGGGGGCACCTCCTTTCTAGCATGGGGAGAGACTTGCAGCCCAATCGAAGATGGGTTCTCAAAGCTGGAGGCCAATCTGAGGCCTTCCAACTTGAGGGGGAATTAGTGGCTGTAACACAAGGTCAGTCAGAGAGAAGGCACTTCAAAATGGAGGCGCTCACCCTCACGCCAACCTCTTTAAAGCTCAAATCACAAAATGGCTTTAGCAGGCAGGCAAAGAGGTTCACAATGCCCTGTGAGCCTGAGCGCCCCCCCCCCCCAACTCCGCCCCCCCCAGTTCCCCCCCCCCCCCAGTTCCCCCCCCCCCCCCAACCCAACCTGCCTCCAAGCACTGCCAGCAATAACCTGGAACACCCGAGTCAGCCTCCTTTAATTGGCTGCATTAGGGTCCTAAAGAGCAGTTTTGGCTAATGCCTACCCAGGGACAGGAGCAAATTGGCATAGTGTACAAAAAAAACCCATAACCATTCTTCTCTACATTGAGAAGAGCCACCTAACAGAGTACTTGTGTGAAGTATGGCTCAGAGAAATATATGAAATGTTCATGAGCAGACAAAACAAAGGTCGGTCGGGAATATAATTACCAGTGACAATATCAGAGTGAATGACTGAAGAGAATATAAGTGTTTTTTCTCAAGCAAATAAAAGTTAGCAGCAGAATGTAAATACTGTGGTCATTGGTTTCAAATGAAACACTTTACTGCACAATTTTAGTCATGAGTCTCAAAGGATCTGCATGTTTTTAAAAGAGGAGGTTTTTCATAAATTATAATATCAGGTTTGGAAAAACTATTACAATGGATAAACCAAGTAAAGCATAATTTGATAAGACAATAGGCCCAAAATTGCAATCTATAATATTGTTGGGCTAAGGTGGTGACATGAAAAATGATCAATATCTCATTACAAACCATCAATTTACATTCCATACACAGACTCTAACCATATGTCTTATAACATATAATCACTGTATTATCCTAATATAAAAGTAATTCTAAAAAGATTTGCTGCAGTACCAACACATTCATCACTCTCACTTATTATTTGCATTCCAATCAGTTATAATACACACCTTATGACGAAATAGCAATAATGGAATCCTTTGTGCTACCATGGCAAATTGCGAATTGGATAATGCTGACAAATTACATTTTCTTGTTATTAAATTTATTCTCAAATTGGAAATACAATGCTTCGGTGCCATTTGCTGCTTCATTTCTTGGGCCACATCGAGCACCTTTACCCGAGATTTCAGTCTGTGCTTTAACACTAACTTATTGGCGTGAGAACAAAGGTTACGTTAAACATTAGATTAGTATTTTTTTCTTTCAGTGAGATGAATGCATGCTTTCCTCTGTTACTAATAGCCCAGCGATAATGCAAACTTTCAGCTTTGACGTTTCTGCCTCCTGTGAATGCAGTATCATTAATAATGGGTCATTCATTGTTGGAAAAAAATATTCTCTTGCTTTTCTTATTAGAATAATTTAATTCACAGGATTATTGTTTTGTTTGATTAAACTGCCTTAGCTTTTCATAGAATCATAGAATTTACAGAGTAGAAGGAGGCCATTCGGCCCATCGAGTCTGCACCGGCCCCTGGCAAGAGCACTTCACCTAAGCCCAGACCTCCACACCGTCCCCGTAACCTAGTGACCCCACCTAACCTTTTGGACACCAAGGGGTAATTTAACACGGCCAATCCACCTAACCCGCACATCTTTGGACAGTGGGAGGAAACCAGAGCAACCGGAGGAAACCCACGCAGACACGGGGAGGAAGTGCAAACTCCACACAGACAGTCACCCGAGGCCGGAACTGAACTTGGGACCCTGGAGCTGTGAGGCAACAGCGCTAACCACCGTGCCACTCTTGGTGCCCGGTGCTGTGAGGCAGCCGTGCTAACCACTGTGCCACCGTGCCGCAGAGAAGTCTAGGTGTAACTGGCAGAATCATGAACAGCTTCCATTCAAAAACAAAAACAAGACACCAAAGCCAGAAAAGAAAAATGAAAGAAAACGAGAGCAGAAAATCTGAAGTTGCTGAACTCAATGTTGAGTCCAGACGGCTGTGGTCCTGTTCCTTGAACTGCATCAAAACGCCGCAGGAGGCTGAGATCAAAATTGGAAGCATGCTGCAGAATTAAAATGAGAGACTTTTCGATGCATTGTCAGTGAATTTGGATGATTATCTTTAGTTTTGTAAATAGCTTATTGTCAGGAGAAGGTCCGGATTGCTGAGATGTAAGTACCGGATGTGTTCTCCATTTCAATCTCAGAATATTTGAAATATGAGTGATATATTAAATTAGAGTCCATTAGAATGAGTGCCTCACAAGTCTAATCCCATCAATGATGTCTGGTTTTGAATAAAACTAATAGTTGTCCGATCCTCTGACTATGCAAATGACAAAAATAAAACGCAATAATAGGCCTATGGATTATTAGGTAATGCGCACAATTTCTATGGAGAACACATATAATTCTTTTTGAGAGTGGACAAGATGAACAACAAAACAATCTTCTAAGATCCATTTTAAATGTACTCTTCACTAATTTGAATGAATATCTTCACATCCAACAGGCCTGGCTGCAAGCTTCTGAGTTTATCCTATTCATACGTTTTATGACTTTGTACAGCTGATTGACATTATTGCTTCACATTTTCCCGAACCTGGAGAGTTTAAAGTTGTCCAAACTTTGCTCATAGGTTATCCCTTTTATACATGGGATCATTTCTATTCTACTTCTCTACTGCCTTCCAATGCTTGTATGTCCTATGGAAGATGTTGCTCTTTATCATATGATGTTATATTCCAACAGCGTTGCCAATACGGTGGGTATTTCTATTTATCTTGGTGAACCACAAGCGATCAAATGACCACACAACCAATTAGTTAGTTCAAAAGATGGTTTATTTACATACACAAGGATTATCTCGACATGCAAACACAATATCTACTACGAGTTAAACTACACCTACACCTTCTATGTTCTATGTTCTATCAGCTACAATAACCTATACTTAACTTCAGGGCGACCGGCACTGTGCAAATGGATAAGGCCTTTACCTGGATTTCACTTGGCTGGTTCGAAGAAAGTGGCTCTGTCTCTGCTGGGCTCATCCGTCAGGTAGCGATCGTTGGTCTTGAACTTGGCTGGCTGTTCCTGCTACAGTTGGCTGGCACAGGCCGGGTTTAAGATGCTTCTTAAACTGCTTCATCCTTTCAGTAAACATTTGCACTTTCAGGTTCTTAAAATAAAACACAGTACTGGTCTCAACCAAGATCAGAACATACACGAGAAAGCACTGAGATAATACTCAACCCTGAACTATCACAATTGCTTCAAGAGCATTGTTGTTTCACTTGTGATCGACAAAATAGGTGAAATGCACCACTTTAATCAAAATCAATGACCCACAACAAAAATTGGAGAAATACACATTTTTTTTCAAATCATAGAATCCCTACAGTGCAGAATGAGGCCATTCAGCCCAGGGTCTGCACTGACCGTCTGAAGGAGCACCCTCACCAGGCTCCCGCCCTATTCCTGCAACTCCATAACCCCACTTAACCCGCACATCACTGGATACTAAGCGGCAATTTAGCATGGCGCATCCACCTAACCTGCACAGCTTTGGACTGTGAGAGGATACCAGAGCACCCGCAGGAAACCCAAGCAGGCATGTCAAGTCCTTGAGAATGCAATTTTATGAGCAACATTTGAAAACAATACACATGATCATTGGCTCAGAAACATTGTTAACACTTTTCAAGGAGCTAAGAAGTCACTTAACTGATAAAAAAATATCAGCAGGTTTGTTAAAACAGCTATGCCATAGAACATCCGCTTCAGGAAAGATACCGCTCAAGCTCATTGAGTCCTCCCCAGTTTTGGAATAGAGCATCTTAAATAATTTTAGGTGGCGGCGAGGAGTGTCAATAATGAAAAGGAAGCAAACGTGAGAGCACTTTACATGAAGTCAATAGAAAGCAAAATCGGATAGTGTGTCTAAAAGGCAGTCAATCGATGCCCATCCACTGAAATTGAACATTACGCCCACTGCACGGTAGCATGGTGGTTAGCATAAATGCTTCACAGCTCCAGGGTCCCAGGTTCGATTCCCGGCTGGGTCACTGTCTGTGCGGAGTCTGCATGTCCTCCCCGTGTGTGCGTGGGTTTCCTCCGGGTGCTCCGGTTTCCTCCCACAGTCCAAAGATGTGCGGGTTAGGTGGATTGGCCATGCTAAATTGCCCTTAGTGTCCTAAAATATAAGGTTAATGGGGGAGGGTTGTTGGGTTACTGGTATAGGTGGATACGTTGGCTTGAGTAGGGTGATCATTGCTCGGCACAACATCGAGGGCCGAAGGGCCTGTTCTGTGCTGTACTGTTCTATGTTCTAACTCAGTATAGCCGTATGCACTTACTCTATTTATGTCAGCAGCAACTCAGATTAGCATTTTCAGAACAACCTGTTCAATAAAGTGGCCTGGTTTCAAAATAAAAAATATTCCACAATTCCGTTCTACCTTTAAACAGCAATGGATGTGTATGGCTACATGTCAATGGTCAGATCTATTTTATTCATGGGAAAGTCTTTACTTACACTAGCCATGAATCACATGCTTTCCTGACTCACATGATGAATCCAGTAATGGGCTATAACTCGTGTTGGATCCTTTATTTTCCTTTGGATGAGAGACTGCCTGAGTCTGTTAAGAAGGGAATATAACCTGTTAAAAATCATGCTTCAGCCATGTTGCATTTTTCATTCCAGAAGTTATCATTATAATTTAAGTGCATCTTTTATTGATCACTTGGGAATGGAGTATATTATTCGGCACAAATATGCAAGTAAATTCACTTGCAAGCACAATAGCATTGGCTTTCAATTTACATTGAAATAACCTGTAACCTTCAGTGCTACTTTATTTTACCAGATAACGGTTGAGATTATCACACAGACCCTAACGCGGTGAGCTTTAGTGCTTCCATGTTCGGTTTCCATGAATATAAACAACCCAAACTCTTCTCTGCCTTTGATAGCATGCTTAATATTAATGTCAATGTCAGAAGCAAGCTGTGGTGCTGAAGAAAAAGTTATGACAGTGGAACTCGGAACATAAATTGTAATATCACAAGCCCAACATATTTTTAAGCCAATTAATGATGAGAATTCTAAATGATGGAAATCCGATTGATAGGCTGTTAAGAATTTTAAGTTTCTTATCGCTCTCAAAGGCTTTCAGCTATATCGATATAATACCCAGATGCTTAAAGTACGCAACACACAACTGTGAGCACTTTACACTGTTGAGTCATCGACTATTAAGCATCACCCCAAACCTAATCAATAGTCCTGTTTATATCATAACAGTGCTGAAGTATGGTGACACTTCCATGGTGCTTAACATCATTGGATGATACATTATGGCAGTTCATGCTGGTCCTCATATATAGAGGTGAACTTGTGCCTGACAATCCAGGAATTTAATCGGGTGTGAGTCAGACGACATGAAGATGTCATATTGAGCAATTGGAATTAGATCTGACACAAGGGCAATTTTCATGGCTGAAATCAAGTTAATACAAAAGTTCAATTGGTAACTTGATTAGATCTCACCTGGAGTTTCAGGACTTCCAACATCATTATTTCCATGAATATTTTAGCACTGATATGACCTGGCAGGTTAATAATGAGTTCTGATTGTTAAATCACAAAAAAGGCTTATTGAAATAAAAAAAAATACTGGCCACATTTTTCATGTCTTTGCTGCCAGTGTGGAGCTTTGGTAAGAGGCATGTAAAGGATGGAAGTTAACCCGATAGTGCTATACGTTTTTGTAGTTTTCCTCATCTTCTTTGCTGAGATTTTCTTGGGTTCTCATATCTTCAATTACTCTCATGGGTGAGTCCCAACTCCTCAAATTCTTGACAGTGTCTGTAATTATCTTGCAGCTATTGATACTGTGCTTCAAATAAAAGTGAACAGCAATCCCAGCTCAGTAATTGCTTTTAGCTACAGGATGTTTTCAGCATCTTCATATGATCAGAATGCAGTCTTTGAAGGACAGTGCAGCATCACAGGAGACCTGACTTTAGGTTGAAATATTAGGTAAATTTATTGCATGGAGTTTGAGCAAGAATATATACAACAGGCCTAGAATATAGATGTACAGTTTATTGTGCATGCCTTCAGAACAAAGTTAGTTCTTTGTAAGTAACTTTTTAATATTTTTTTTCATTGATTTTTTTTACCATAGTAGGAGTCTAATTAATCTCTGCAGTTGCTCAGAATTTCAAACGGATTTTTTTTATCTTTCAGGATGTTCAAACTGTTTGCTTAACTCCAATCTGATCCCTCCAACATTCCTCTGGGGGGTGGTGGAGGAAAGTTTTCATTCTGTCCATTTAGTGGAGATGAAACGGGCTCCAATCCTGCAAATGCCCAATTTTAGCACCTCCTGTGCCAGTGGTAGATTTGGTGCCCACTAAAATTAGCCATGACCCCATTCTTAACGGCCCATTCATAATCGGGATCCTGTTGCATCAACTGTCACCTGCGTAGGGAGCTGGTGTGACTTCCCTGTGAAGCTGGAGCAGAGCTGCTGGGAAGCACACAGAGTCCCCTCAGTTTCCTTTGTAGAACCAGCAGGAGAGACCACTCGATGGAAATCACAGCCTCACCTACAGTGGAATACCCCTCACATCCCCTGCACAGGACTGTCACATAACCCCCTCACCTGCAAGCAAACAGGTGATCAAGGCGATCGGCTCCTCCTCTGCTGAGCGAGGCTGGGGAAGGGGCAGGAAGGGCAGGAAAGGAGGTGGGAGAGGGGGAAGCAGGGAAGAGGAGAGGGGGTGATGGCCAATTAAATGTGATTCTTGAGAAGAAGTTAACTAAGAGTGGTGGCCAGTGGTGAGTAGTATGTCCATGGTAGCGGGGGTAATCTGGGCGGTTGGGGGTGGGGGGGGGGGGGGGGGGGGGGGGGTTGAATGGCTTGGGTATGGACGTGCTTTCAAACACTTACTAACACTGTCTGCCTTTATCTTGAGGTTCACTTCTACCCCAGTCATGGATCCAAGTGACTCCTTGATATATTTCACATACTTTCTCAGAAGTGGTTGAAGGTCGTTCATGGAATCAACAAGTTTGTTCACGATGACCCTATTTAATTTAATTTGTCTTAACCAAAATGTCCCAAACAGTGCTGGAAAGTTTCAGCTTAAGCACCTCAGTATATGTCCTCAAGACAACATCAGATATTTTCAATGGAAGGTAGTTCAATTACTGATGGTATATCAATTCAAGGATAAGTGATACTGTCGTGCCCTTATCCACTTTCAACTTAATAGTGTTCCCATTTAATTTTGGATAGACCCAAAATCATTGCTGGTCTCCTTGTACTGCCAGAATGCCGTGCTTAAATACCTTAAGCTGACTTGACACTTTGGTACTCGGTGAGTCTTCAGCTGGATCACTTTATTGGTAAACTCACCTTGTAGACTTTGCAGTATTTTTCTTGGTACATTTCCTTTGTGCTGATGAAGGTTGGCATGATCAACATGCCTTGGCAATATGACCAACTTTACCACAATTTTTGCTTTTGTTCTGCATAGTCCAAGAATTTCCAGCCATATGTTCACTTCGTTGCAGTGATGACATGGTAGGTTCTTGATGGACATGCATCTCACAGACTAATGTACTTCAGCTCGAACTCCAATCTGCAAAGTTTCTCTCGTAGCAAGTTCCATAGATGTAGCAATTTCTATAGCAGATTTTGGGGCTAATGCACCTTCAGTCAACAATTTCCTTTGGATGGCTACATTCCTGAAGCTGCAAACTAATCTGTTGCAAAGGGTATCATCCAAAGTCTGGCCAAAGTTTCAGTACTTTGTTAGCTTTTGCAGTGATGCAGCTAATTCTGAAATGTTTAACGGGTGTACTGAATTCTGTAGTAGCATGAATATTTTCTTCCCAACTGAGCTGAGAAAGGTTGCAGTGCACAGATCTGCTGATGTCTGATTGGCTTTAATGAATGACTGGAACCCTTCCTCGTAAGTGTTCAAACATGCCATTGTGCCTTTTCTTCCCGCCATTTTCTGGATTGTCGCTCCCTGATCTGTGCTACTCAGCCTTCAGCCTGTCTTCCCTACTGTTTATTTTCTCTCTTTATAAAGCAGACAAATCCACAAGCAGACTTGCTGTTTCTGTGCCCCGCTGTCGATTCCCGGGGTGCAGGTTGCAGAATCGCGGCCCCGTAATTCGCATTCCCATGGCCCATGTCAGTGCCTCATGTGTGGTCTTCGCAGCTCTACCAGCTACAACGCTAAGCATACTAAAAACTTAGATCCTCCATTTGAATTAAGCCCTCAGTAATTCTCAGTTGTCCAATAGCTTTTCTTGTGAAAACCCTTTTACTTCCACTAGCGGCTGTCGCGACTGACTGGAATATTCGCTGATGCCCCATTACAAGCTGTAGGATGTTCAAATATTTATTTGAGAGTTGTTTTTATTTGCCATAACGATGATTTTGCCTTGGACATTGATGAGATTTCTTCCGACTTCACTGCCAATGGTGTATGGACCTGGACCTCCATTGATGGTTCTTCCTTCTGGCTCACAAGATCATCGTCGAATGTTGTTTTTCTCCCTTGTATTTTGTTTACGGCCCTGATTCCGTCACCAGTTTCTCTTTTGTTATGTTCTTTGTTGTAGCCGCAAAGAGAGAGAATCAGTGGGGACACATGTTGAGTTCATATAACATAATCCAAGGGGTTTATTACAAGATGCTGCATGAATAGGGTGCAGGGGTGAATTCCACAAAATCCAGCAAAAGGCCCCGATGACGTCATTGCGTAAGGCGTGCCACTACACCAGCCAAAGGTGTCACCCTGATACATAACAGAATTAATATCAAAGGTCGCCCATGATCTTACTGAGTTGCAGAGCAGACTCAAGATGCTCGATTGGCTTCTCCTGTTCTAATTTCTTACATTCTTGTAGTTAAGAGTGTGCAGAAAAGGCAACAATCTTTTCAAGTTCGATGAAGGTTTCCTCCCCAATGTCGTGTTTAGAAGATGAACAGATTCAAATTACTTGAATTGAATTCCTTGCTGAAGTGCGAACTTGGTGGTGATCGTGAATGGATTAAAATATAACGGGCTGGATTCTCCGATCCCTGACGGCAAAATTGCGTTCGGCGACAGGGCGGAGAATCCCCGATGACGGCGAAATCGGGGACGGCGCCAGTTTTGCGATGCTCCGCTTCCTGAAAAGCGGCATACTCATAGAGTACACCGCACACCATATTCACAGCCTCCGTACATTGACTGAGGCCCACCCCACGATGGCCCACCCCACGATGCTCCATCCCCGACCTGCCGAGTTCCCGACGGCATGGGTCTCTCATGGTCTCACCCGGCGGAAACTCAGCGTGGCGGCTGCGGACTCAATCCAGCGACGCCACAGTCGGGGGAGGGCCAATCCACTGGCAGGGGTGGACACATTCGGGGCTGGGGGCACTGTGGTAGGACGGTCCAGGGAGCGTCGGCCGGCCAAAGGGGGGGACCATTTCACGGGTCTGGTCCGCGAGCGGCATCCACCATGAAGCACAGCGCGGCTGCCGCAGGCCACCGACATGCGCAGCCACGTACCCGGCAATTCTCCAGGACGTATCGGCAGCTAGATTTGGGTTCTCTAGGCCGCCTCTCTGCTAGCCACCAGCAAAACGGGGAATTGGTGGCCGTTTTACACCAGTTTTCCTGGCGTAAAACACCACCATCCCCACACCGTTATGGGAATGATGGGCGGGATTCTCCGACCCCCAGCTCGGCCGGAGAACGCCGGGGGGTGGCGTGAATCCCACCCCGCCGCCCCAGTGGCAGTTTTTTGGTGGGGACAGGAATCGCGTCACGCCGGTCGGGGGCAGTGCCCCCCCCGCAATCCTCCACTCCGCGATGTGCCGAGTGGCCTCCCGTTTTCAGGCAGTCCCGCCGGCGTAAATCAAACAAGGTCCTTACCAGTGGGACCTGGCTCTGCGGGCAGCCTGCGGAGTCTTGAGGGGGGGGGGGGGTTGGTGCGGGGGAATCTGGCCCCGGTGTGGGCCCCCACAGTGGCCTGGCCCATGATCGGGGCCCATCAATCTGCGGGCTGGCCTCTGCCATGGTGGCACTCTTTTCCTTTGCGCCGGCCGCTGTAACGGTCTGCCATAGCTGGCGCGGAGAAGAACCCCCTGCACATGCGCTGGGATCACGCCAGAACACGCTGGCGCTCCCGCACTTACGCCAACTCGTGCCAGCCAGCGGAGGCCCTTCAGCGGCTGTTGGCGTGGTGCCAACCCCTCTGGCGCCGGCTGCCACAGCGTCAAACCCGCCGGTGCCGGCCTAGCCCCTGAAGGTGCGGAGGATTCCGCACCTTCCCGGTGGCCCGACGCCGAGTGGTACACGACACTCTTTGGCGCCGGTACAGCCCGCCCGCCGGATTCCCGGGAATCCTGCCCATAGTCTCCAAATCGGAGAATCCGGCCCAACATTTCCTGATTGAAAGTCTAGGATTAAGTCACAGCACCTAAAATACAATCGTAGCATTTCCATTTTCTACCGAGCAACCTTGTGGTCTATTAATTAGTGCTAGAATCTAGGCAGTCGTGACTTTGGCTAAGTATTACTGAATAAACTCCTTTAATCATCACATGTGTGAATGGGAAGAAGCTTTCATTCCATCCTGCAGTTGTGGATTAGAGCTCAGCTTCCAGATTTAGAAAGCCCAGAAAGCCCATAATCCTTTTGAAAAAAATTCTGTACTCCCACCAACATCATTATCAGATCATTGGGTTTGATTGGTTCACCACTGTTTCATGCAGTATTCATTAACTTCCCACAGAATCACCACAACGGGTCAAACACCGACAACAACTTTTATTTATAAACTGCCCGTAATGCTTCATGGAGAAGTAACAGACAAAAGTTTGACCATGAGACTCATATGGAGATTTTGGAACATAAGCTTGGCCATAGTGTGTCGACTTGAGCAGCACCTCGAGGGGAAGACCATAAAACATTGGAGCAGAAGTAGAACATTCAGCCCATCGGGTCTGCTCGCCATTTAACGAGACCATGGCTGATCTGATATGATCCTCAACTCCACTTTCCATCCTTACCTAACCCTTGATTCCCTTACTGATTAAAGAATCTGTCTATCTAAGCCTTGAACATACTTAACGACCCAGCCTCCCAGCCTCTCAGCCCTCTGCAGTAAAGAATTCCACAGATTCACTACCCTCTGAGAGAAGAAATTCCTCTTCATCTCTGTCTTAAATGGAGAATATGGGAAGAGGGAATTCCAGAGCTTCGGACTTAAACAACTGAAGAAACACAGCCAACGGTGGAACAATTCAACTCGGGGAAGGCCAAAAGGCCAGAATCGGAGGAACACAGGAATCGTGGCGACGTGTCGGACTGGAGATGGGAAGAGATGGGGCCATGAATTTATTGGAAAACAAGAATAATTTTGTGAAAGGCATCTGTGCATCTCCTTTCATTAATGTATCTCACCAACCATAAAATCCCAACTCTAGGGTATAATCGGCATCAAACCACGTAATTTCTTTGCGTTATAATCATGATTTGAATGACAATGCAAAGACTTAACAATTCATTTTTCTTTTATTTTGGTCACGTTAACAAAATGCCTGAATGACAAATGTTACTGCAGAAGCATTTATCAATCTTATAATGCAAAACCATGCAGTGATCATTTGTCACACAACAACTTGATGTTATTATAATCAGGTTCACATATTATTGCACACTTTAAACTAATTGAAATCAAATTTGACATTTAGATCTGTAAAGGAACAGTAACAGGCTCTCTACTTTTGCGTATTTCAGTGAAATATAGCATTAGCACTGTCCGGCGCAGAGCTATAAATAACCTTAGCTACCTGCTATGATTATTCAGTTTTACCCTTTGCAATAAACAGTCATACCTGATAAACATTAAAAACAAGAATCAACATTAAGCAAGGACATTCTTCAATTGTCATAGTTTCGATTAAAATTTAAATAGGTTTGTGCTGTTTACACTCAGTTTCCTGAGGTCAGCCTTTTTGATGGCGATCAGAATGGATGTCAGAAGCTCGCTAGCGGTGGAAGTGGAAAATTGTAGCAGAAATTTAACGGAGGGGATGACTAACGGGAAATAACACAATGGGCTGATTGGGCTGACTGGATACCGGGGCAGGAGTCGTGGACTTCTACAACAGCAAATTGCCACCGCACTTGGACTGATTCAACCACTGCTAAGGGGCTGGCACCGGCCCCACGTGGAACACAACCGATTCCAATGGTTGTCGGATTCGTGATTGACACACAGGAGGCTGACAAGCTGCAGCCGCATACACACACCTCACCCCCCAAGCACACCATCCCTGTCAACAAGATGGCTGCAAGGAGAGCAGCCTCCAGGTTCACCAATGTCGAGCTTGAGGCCCTCCTGGGCACCCTGGAGCAGAGGCGGGCCACCCTGTACACTGACCCGGGAAGAAAGCTGCCCGGCGTTACCAATCCCTATGCCTGGTCGCAGGAGGCAGAGGCAGTAAGTGCGATGAGTAGATCATAGATCATAAGATCATAGATCATATCATAGAATTTACAGTGCAGAAGGAGGCCATTTGACCCATCGAGTCTGCACCGGCCCATGGAAAGATCACCCTATCTAACGCCACACCATCCCCGTAACCCAGCAACCCCATCTAACATTTTTGATACTAAGGGAAATTTAGCATGGCCAATCCGCCTAACCTGTACATCTTTAAACCGGAGCACCCGGAGGAAACCCACCCAGACCCGGGGAGAACGTGCAGACTCCGCACAGGCAGTGACCCAATCCGGGAATTGAACCTGGGAGCCTGGAGCTGTGAAGCAACAGTGCTACCCACTGAGCTACTGTGCCGCCCATCCAGACTGGACAGCCATAAACTGTCTCACACTGTGCATTTACTGTTTCTGCACCCCCCCCAGGAGAAGGCCGCTTATAACCAGGAGTGGGAGAAGACTGGAGAGGGAGCGCCGGATCTGCAGCCCATAACCGTAGCAGTGCAGAGGGCCCTGGACGTGGTCATTGCGTCTGAGGAAAGGGAAGTCGCTGGAGTGCAGAACGCCTCGGGCAAGGAAGTGAGACCCCACTGAGTTGCGGTTCCCCATGACACGTATGTCAAACCTATCCCCACAACATCCTCAACCTCACACCACCCTCACCCCCATACCACCCTCACCCCCACAACACCCTCTCAGAACCCCCACACCCCCACCACCAACACTACCCCACGGCCCGCAGTCTCATCATGCGTCTTGTCTTGTGTCCTGCAGGACCTGCTGGTGATGTGGCGGGGCCTCCTGGTGTCCTCGGCCTTCAGCCACAGCCAGAGTCAGAGCCCTGGGTGCCAAACCACGACGAGGATACTGGCATGGAGGAGACCCATGTCCTAGAGACCCAGGACATCCTAGAGCTCGAGTCCAATGATGACACTGATTTCCTGTCTCAACTGTCTCCAACACCCTCCAACATCCCAGAGACACTCACCTCAGTTGTGCTCTTTAGTGAAGAGGCTCCTGGGACACTATCTGGTGCTCACCACACATATGTTCCAGTACATAGTTGGAGGTAGGAACTCCCGAAGGGGCAGATAATCGGAGGGCAAGCCGACCCCAGGAACTAGCTGCCACCAGATGAGTCTCGGGCATCTGGTCATACAATCTCATCGATAGTGAAAATGCAGTTGCAGAGCCAGGGGCTACATGAGGGGTTTTTGGCGAGTATTCAGCACCTGCAGGTGCAGTTAGAGGAATCCAACGTGGCCCAGTCCCAGAGGGAGATGGCACAATCAATGGCTGATGTGGCACAGACCCAGAAGGTGGTGGCATAGTCGCAGCGTGATATGGCGCAGTCTCAGATGGAGGTGGTCCACTCCCTGTGCTCTATGGCCGCCAGAATGCAGACCCTTGTCAAGATGGCAATGGGACCCCAGAACTGGCAACACCAGGTGTCAGGGGAGCCTCAAGGGATAGCTTCACTCGCAACCCCATCCCATGGAGCAGCCTGGGGACCACCAGGCACCCCGGGGGAGGAGGAGGTGATGGGGCCCGTCCCGGTGACTCCTGCAAAGGAGTTGCCGGAACACCGCAGAACCTAGCACTCCCCTGCTTCTGGTGGGCAGTAGGCAGTACAGGGTGGCACCATACCACCTGGGACATTGGAGTAACAATCAGGCCCATCCAAGCCCAGTTGACCCAGAAGACGGCTGCTAAAGGGGACCAAGGTAGTAAGGCGGGAATCCCAGTAGGCGCCTCCACTCCTGATATACCGTCTGGGAATCCATCTAGATGTGGCGTCAGGGCCCGTAAGGCCAGAAAATTAGTCACCAGTTAAGTTGGCATGGGTACAGGGCACATTTCAGTGATAGGTAGGGCATGTATCTATATACTTATATATGTTGTCACATTCAACACTGTGCACAATGTCACAGCCTGCCTCAGTGCTCTGTCAGGAGGGTGTAATGGGTGGGCTTGTCTAGGCTGGTTGCAGAAGTGGCGAGGGTGAAGGGGGGGTAATGGGCAGAAGTTAAAGGTGGGCTCGACTCAGGGACCACAGTTCAGCCAGCGCTCACCGCTCTGGTGTCCCACCCGCACCCCTCCCCCCACCATCCCCACCTCCACAACCCCAGGGATTCGATGGGACCATGTGATGGAATGGCCAGTTTGCATGCAGGGTACACCCAGGAAGACAGTGGAAAGTGTTACCGTGGGCAGGCGTCTGGTGTTGTCAAATGATGTGGAGTGCCAGAGCTCATCGCAGAGCGGGTTGTTATCTTCCTCTATCCAATGGGCCAGACCCGCTATTACTGCCAACCCAGGACTCGCACCCCGTAATGCAGCAGGTATGTATCACAGCGGGGGATGCAGGTGGCGGGGGGAAGGGGGGAGCTCGTGAAGGGGGTGGTGTGACATGGGACGCAGTGTCCGTGTCCCTGGCTAGTTCCCACCCTCTCCCCAGTCGATGAACCTGGAGTCGATCAGAGCATCCCGTGCACATTGGCCCTGGCGCACATGTCGTGCGGCCTCCCTTGCCTGCCCAGGCCTCATGTCAATTCCATCCTTGCCCTCCGCAGCATCCTCCTTGTCGGACAAGGACTGATATTCATCCTCCTCCTCCAGCACATCACCCCTCTGTTGCGTGATGTTGTGCAGGACGCAGCAGGCCACCACGATGCTGGTGACCCTCCCAGCATCATACCGGAGGGCATCTTCATAGCGGTCCAGGCACCTGAACCACATCTTCAGGATGCTGAAGTAGAGCTCAATCATGCCCCGAGCCGCTGCATGGGCGTCATTGTAGCGGGTTTCTGCATTGTTCTGTGGCCTCATCAGCCATGACCGCAGTGGATAACCATTGTCGTGCAGGAGCCAACCCCCCAGCTGGGGGTGCACCGCGAAGAGGCCGAAAATATTGAGTGTGCCAGGATGAAGGCGGTGTGCACACTGCCCGGGTATCGGGCACAGACGTGCATCATGTGCATCTAATAGTCACATATCAACTGTTTCGGTAGAGTGGCCTGTCATCTGCAGCTACTAATAGGGGTCATGCATCCCGTCGATCACCCCCTGGACATGGGGCATCTCAGCGATGGCGGTGAACCCCGCTGCCCGGGCATCCTGGTGGTCTCAGTCCACATTGAAATGGATGCATTGTGCCGATTGGGCATGTGGGGCTTCCATGATAGTGTGAATGCATCTGTGCACAGAGCTCTGGTCTTCACTTAGTGCCTGGAAGGACCCCTGGCATAAATGTTCAGGGTGACCGTCACCCTGACCAGCAGTAGTAGCACCAGATGCGCCAAGATCCGGCAGATATGTCGTACTTTGCCCTGCTCAGCCGGAGTCTTCAACAGCATGCCCAGTCCAGCAGCTGCTTGAATGACAGGCGCTACTGGTACACATGAAGCCTCATGCGGCGTCTCCTTTGCACCTCCTCCTCCTCGTTCTGTTGGGCGACCGGCTCTCTGTCCCCACCAGCCACCTCGGCTGCTGCAGCTTTCTCCTCCTCGAGCAGCTCCAGCTCGTACAGCCGCAATGCATCCCCCAGGGCCCCGTTGACGAGGAGAAAGGCCACCATTGATGGTTGTATTCCAATATCCATCGTCTGCAGGTATAAATGCCGGCATGTTTGTATGGTGCATATTCCCATGCCCAACCAAGTCCAGCAGGTCAAACTGTGCTACACGGTGGCTCCAGTTGACACTGTGGACTCTGCCCCCCGCATGTCCCCCGCATGCCCCCCCCCCCATCTCTTGGCACCTTTAGTGCCCAGCACCGTAGGGGCTTCTAGCCCTGGCGCACGTCCCTGCTGCCAGGGGTACCGTCGGCTGGCGCTGCCAATCCAGCGATTAGCTCCACAGCCCCTCCCGCCACCTCCCTGTAGGAGCTACTGTGGGCATTGCCCTTGGGTGGACCGTGTAATGCCCTGTCCATGGGTATTGGCGGTTGGGGGCACTCAGGCAGCTGGTGTCACTCTGCAGAACCTGGTGCCACAGTGGGTATTCAGTGGGGTTTGCAGCAAGACAGCTGCCTTGCAGGCTGCGACAATGGCTGCCCATTCCTGGACACCGCCTCAGTCTCATGGGGGGGGGGGGGTCACCCTGGCCCACGGCCTTCCCCCTCCCCGGCCCTAGCAGGGTTCCCAAGCCAGCCTGACCGGTGTCAGGCCTGGCAGCCCACAGACGCACCTCTCCGTGATGTACCTCCTCTCTCTGCCTCGTGAGCCACGATTTTTAAAGGCACAAGTGAACCTTCTTGTCAGGAACCTGCCCTGATGGGCAGCACGGTAGCATAGTGGTTAGCACTGTTGCTTCGCCGGGACCTGGGTTCGATACCCGGCTTGGGTCACTGTCTGTGCGGAGTCTGCACGTTCTCCCCGTGTCTGTGTGAGTTTCCTCTAGGTGTTCTGATTTCCTCCCACAAGTTCCAAAAGACGTGCTTGTTAGGTGAATTGGACATTCTGAATTCTCCCTCCGTGTACCCGAACAGGCGCCCGAATGTGGCGCCTAGGAGATTTCAATTTGCCACCAAATACTTGTCTCCTGCTAAATATTGATACTGTGCTCTGTAAAATCTGTAACATTTAATTGCTAAGGGCAGGATCCTCCATTGTGAGTCCGCCTCACTACTACTGTCAGTGAGGATGGCGAATTTGGCACTTCGCCAAATCTCCACTGACTGCAGTTTTGACTGCAGTGGGAATGGGGAGTCCCGCCGGCGTGAAGGAACGGAGAATCAAAATCGAAGTCGGATGGCATGGTGACCCAGTGGTTAGCACTGCTGCCTCACAGCATCAGGGACCCAGGTTTGATTCCAACCTCAGGTGGCTGCCCGTGTGGAGATTGCATATTCTCCCTGTGGATTTCCTCCGGGTGCTCCAGTTTCCTCCCACAGTCCAATGATGTGCAGGTTAGATTGATTGGCCATGCTAAATTGCCCCTTTGTGTCTAAAGAGTAGGTGGGGTTCCAGGAATAGGGTGGGGAATTGGACCTTGGTAGGGTGCCCTTTCAGAGAGTCAGTGCAGATTCGACTATGGCCTCTTTCTGCACTGTAGGAATTCTATGATTCTATGTGGATCAAGGTGAAGAGGGATCATCTTAACTCCAATGCCAATGTGATACCTAAACATCTTGTGGAATGTAATGGCAAGAATCAGAGAACTAGGGTGGGAATCTGCGGGAATCGGCGGTGTGGGCAACTCTGGAAGGAAGGAGTGGCGTGAACCACTCCGGCATCGGGCCACCCCAAAGGTTCGGAATCCTCCGCACCTTCAGGGGCTAGGCCGGCGCCGGAGTGGTTTGCGCCGGGCCAGCCGGCTGGAAAGGGGCTTGGCGTCACACCAACCGGTACCGAAGGGCCTCCGCCGGCCGGCTCAAGTTGGCACATGCGAGTGCATGCTGGCGTCATCCCAGTGCATGCACGTGGGGGAGGTTCAACTCCGCGTCGACCATCGCGGAGGAATAGCAGCCAACGCGGAGGAATAGAGTGCCCCCACGGCGCAGGCCCGCTCGCGGATCGATGGGCCCCCATCATGGGCCAGGCCACCATGGGGGCAACACCCGGGACCAGATCCCCCGCGCCCTCCTGAGGACCCCGGAGGCCCCCGGAGGCGGAGAACCCTGGCCTACGCCGGCAGGTCCCGCCGGTAAGGACTTACTCTAATTTATGCCAGCGGGACCATCAAAAAATGGGTGGCCACCCGGCCCATCGCGGGCCGGAGAATCGCCGGAGGGGCCGCTGTCAGTGGCCACCGACTTGCGCGGCGCGATTCCCGCCCCGCCAAATCTCCGGCGCCGGAGAATTCGGCAGCCGGCAGGGGCGGGATTCACGCAGTCCCCTGCCGATTCTCCAACCCGGCGGGGGCTCAGAGAATCCCACCCCAGGTGTCAAACTCAGAGCTATTTTGCCATATGTTACATCATGCCAATCAATAGAATCAATTTGTCTTCCTTTAATGGTGCAGTTTGATTAGAATTGAAATGCCGCCAATATTGAATTTAATGAACTATGTAAATGAACCCAGGAAGGAGTGTGTATTTTATTTTCTCTTTTGGCATGTACTAATGTGGTTTCCATTATTAGAGTAAGCAAGATTGGTAAGCCAGCTTTAACCCTAGCTAACATTATAAATATAAATAGGTACACACGAGTCTGGAGAAAACTGTTCATTCAGCTTATTTCGAAGACCAAAAATGATCAAACCTCAGTTTGTTCTTCATGTCATTCAATCACTTTCTTGATGAAGGCTCCATCCTGATTCCTCATAACTTTATTGATTAACTGTCTCCATCACCTCTGTATTCCAAACATGTACGTGTGTAAATTAATTAAATCGAACTGATCCGCTCAGCTTTCTGCTTTTTGAGCTTTGCCTATGTCCTCTTATTGCAGAGTATATGATTGTAATAATATGATTATTTGGGTTAAATTATGTCTTTAACCCTTAGTTTCCTTAGTATGTCAATACGATTCATCCTGTGCCTTGCCATAAGCATAAATATTTCCAGTGTTTACAGCCTCTTCCTGAATCTGGGTGTTTAGTCTCAAGTATCAATTTATTCCTATTCATTGTGACTTTGCCAAAGCTAAGGTGCACTATTCTCTCAACTAAGTATAAAGTGTCGCTCTCTCTTGCCTCAAGAGTGTAAGGGCCCTTCCTGTTAATTCCTTTGTTTCCCATTTCTTTTATTTTGCCGTTATAATTTTTGATCCACGGATGTTTAATGGACATGTTTCTTTAGGTCAAGCAGAGGAAGTTAGGAACTCAAGCATCATAAATAATACACTGTGCTAGCTTTCGAACAGCAGAACTCAGACTTCTTGTCACCCGCGAGATCGGAGAGACTTGGTTTGATTGGTTGGCTGTATGGCGAGTGCATCCTGTTCGGCAACAGGCGGTGATTGAGCCCTACCTAAGTGGGATGGTTTTCAGAGAACCAAGGAATAGACAGACCGGCCCTTGATGCTCAGAGAAGAAACTGAATGTCTCTGTCTGTCTGTCTCTCTCTCTCCAGTAAAGCTACAGAGAACCTGGATGTATCTACAGTGAAAAGATTACAGACGGAAAACAAAAACCTCAAACCGAAAGCCCACACTGAAGGAAGATATGCCAGAAGATAACCATCTGAAATAAAGAATCCTCTAATTTTACTGATGGAACCATCAATTCAGCGAACACGTGTAGTTGGATCTGAACAGAGGCTTTAATACACTTACAACAGAGCCAGCCTATTCGTCGTTGGACTTCAGATGAACTGCAGGCTGGCTCTAACGCACTGATCTTTATACATCGGTACCAGGGGGAGGAGTCCTGAGAGGAGCCAAGGGAGGAGCCCAGTACAAACTCTCGCGTACTCCCAGAGCAACTCCCCCTGGTGGTCGGATAGTGCAACTGCACTTACAATGGTGGATATATACACGGAGTTATATTGGCAACTATATACAGCATTGATCTTACAACGGGTAGATAACGAACATATATACATGGAGTGATATTGGCAACTATATATCGTGTGAATCGCATTCACCACATTTACTTCCATCATGATTTTTACACACCTCTTTTCCCCTCTGTTTGTTTGTCTGTCTTGCGAGTGTGTGTGTGTAAAGGATGGGCCAAGTTAAATAGTGGGGGGAGGGGGGTATAGGAATTAAATAATAGTTCACCTGTTTATTTGCTGCATAAGTAATTATGGTTGCTGTTATTGATAAAAAATTAATAATGCTTAAATCTACAAACCAAGGGCAGCACGGTGGCCTAGTGGTTAGCACAGTGGCCTGACGGCGCTGAGGTCCCAGGTTCGATCCCGGCTCTGGGTCACTGTCCGTGTGGAGTTTGCACATTCTCCCGTGTTTGTTTAGGTTTCGTCCCCACAATCCAAAAAAAAATGTGCAGGTTAGGTGGATTGGCCATGCTAAATTGCCCCTTAATTGGAAAAAACCATGGGCGGGATTCTCCGACCCCCCGTCGGGTCGGAGAATCGCTGGGGGCCGGCATGAATCCCGACCCCCCATCTCCCGAAGTCTCCGGCACCAGAGACTCGGCGGGGGCGGAAATCGCGCCGCGCCTGTCGGCGGGCCCCCCCCCCCCCCCCCCCACCCCGGCGATTCTCCAGCCCGTGATGGGTCGAAGTCCCGCCGCTGTCATGCCGGTCCCGCCAGCATGAATCAAACCACCTACCTTACCGGCGGGACCAGACGGTGCAGACAGGCTCCAGGGTCCTGGGGGGGGGGGGGGGGGGGGGGGTGCGGGGAGAAATAGCCCCGGCGGGTGCCCCCACGGTGGCCTGGCCCATGATCGGGGCCCACCGATCGGCGGGCGGGCCTGTGCCGTGGGGGCACTCTTTTCCTTCCGCCTTCGCGGAAGTGACCCCCTCCCCTGTGCATGTGCGGGGATGACGTCAGCAGCCGCTGATGCTCCAGTGCATGCACGGACTTCCGCCGGCCGGCGAAGTCCCTTCGGCCCCGGCTGGTGTGGCGCCAAAGGCCGTTCCCGCTGGCCGGCAGGGCGCCAACCACTCCGGCGCGGGCCTAGCCCCTCAAGGTTAGGGCTTGGCCCCTAAAGGTACGGAGACTTCCGCACCTTTGGGGCAGCCCGACGCCGGAGTGGTTTATGCCACTCCATCCCACCAGGACTCCCCACCCCGCTGGGTAGGGGAGAATCCCGGCCCTGGTGACTGTAATTATTGGGCAGCCATGGGCCAAAGTCTCCTGGTATTTTTCGGACAATTATTTATTAATTTCATTTGTATTACGACTCTGGATCAAGTAGGGCTAGAATTGACCATGCTCTAGCCCAGGGGGTCGTGACAAGAGTCAGAAAACACAGTGGTCCCACTCCATGGCCGGCATCTCAGTGTGATACTGAGGGAGTGTTATACTGTGTCGGGAATGCCATTTTCAGTTGAGATATCAAACCGAGACTTACAATCTATCCAAAATCCCCAATGTTGTGCCCACCTGTCCCACTGTCATCCCACCACTCCTCAAACTTCCGGCCAACTTTGCCAGCAATCGCAAACATGGTTACCTTTGTTTTTGCATTTTGTTCAATTTGAATCATTATAAACAGTGCACTGATATCCGAGACACTTTCTTCTCCACCTTCTTCAGTACTAATGGAGATCAATGTACTTTTTGGTGCCTCTAATTCACTTCAGCTCCTTGAATTGTACCTCACTCCCTCCTTCTCTATTCTATGCCCTATCACCATGTTCTCCAAACCCATTTATGGAACTGTATTGATTCAGCATGATCAATGCAGCAGGGATTTTCTGTTAGGTGGGAAATTAACTGTTTACAACATGACATTTTGTGAGACACCTGCAATCCACACAATCCATATTCACTAATCTTATTTGCATATGTTAAAGCAAGAGCCAGTGAGGGAGACGCTGTGGCTTTTCTGGGTGTATATATACTCCAGATAAACTAGACAGATTTCGGAAGGAAGAAATGTGTTTATTTAGTGTCTGCCATGACCAAAATATGTCCCAACGTGTTTAACAGCCAAAGTACTTTCAAATGGTAGTTGTGGTGGTATGACTAGGAGGTTTACGGTACCTATCTGCCATTGGTGCAGAGCACTCGCTGCCCATTGGCTCAGGTTGGTCATGTACCTCCCTGCTGATTGGCTGAGGCTAGTTATGTGACTGCTCACTCATTGGCCGAGAGGCAAGTAGTCCCGCCTACGAGGCGAGGTATAAGAACCCGTAGGACCCGGCAGTCGGCCTTTCTCTGTAATTCGACTGCCGGCACACAACTAGTTGATTAAACCTGATATTTGGAACTTCTTCACGACTCAAGTCCAATTGATGGTACATCAGTAGTCATTGCTATAATGCAGGAAATGTTGCAAACATCTTTTGAACAGCAGACTCCCACAAACAACAATGAGATAATGGCCCGAGAATCTTTTTAGTGGCACATAGAACATGATCACATGAACTAAGTGGAAGTGGGAGGTTGTAAGCCGGAAGAATTGAGAACTTTTTTTTTTAATTTAGTGTACTCAATTCATTTTTTCCAATTAAGGGGCAATTTAGAGTGGCCAATTCACCTAGCCTGCACATCTTTGGGTTGTGGGGGTGAAACCCACGCAAACACGGGGAGAATGTGCAAACTCCACACGGAGTGACCCAGAGCCAGGATCGAACCTGGGACCTCAGCGCCGTGAGGTAACAGGGCTAACCAACTGAGCCACCGTGCTGCCTTAGAAACTCGGGTTTTAAATCTGAACAAAGGAAACTGAAGGTATGAGTGGCAAGCTGGAAGTGGTGGATTGGGAAAATATAGACAATAGACACGCAGAATGGCTAGCATTGTAAGAGGTGTTACATTGTCTGCAACAAATATGCATTCCTCTGTGGCATAAAAATTCAAACAAGGAAAGTGAATCAACCATGGCTCATAAGTTAAAAATTGCATTAGATGAAATGAAGTGTTTGCAACAAAAACTAGTAAGCCCGATGATTGGGAGCAATTTAGAATCCAGCAAGGAGGAGTAAGAAAATAGATAAGTCCCCGGGGCCGGATGGGATTTATCCTAGGATTCTCTGGGAAGCCAGGGAAGAGATTGCTGAGCCTTTGGCTTTGATTTTTAGGTCATCATTGGCTACAGGAATAGTGCCAGAGGACTGGAGGATAGCAAATGTGGTCCCTTTGTTCAAGAAGGGGAGTAGAGATAACCCCGGTAACTATAAGCCGGTGAGCCTAACGTCTGTGGTGGGTAAAGTCTTGGAGAGGATTATAAAAGATACGATTTATAATCATCTAGATAGGAATAATATGATTAGGGACAGTCAGCATGGTTTTGTGAAGGGTAGGTCATGCCTCACAAACCTTATCGAGTTCTTTGAGAAGGTGACTGAACAGGTAGACGAGGGTAGAGCAGTTGATGTGGTGTATATGGATTTCAGTAAAGCGTTTGATAGGGTTCCCCACGGTCGGCTATTGCAGAAAATACGGAGGCTGGGGATTGAGGGTGATTTAGAGATGTGGATCAGAAATTGGCTGGTTGAAAGAAGACAGAGAGTGGTAGTTGATGGGAAATGTTCAGAATGGAGTTCAGTTACGAGTGGCGTACCACAAGGATCTGTTCTGGGGCCGTTGCTGTTTGTCATTTTTATAAATGACCTAGAGGAGGGCGCAGAAGGATGGGTGAGTAAATTTGCAGACGACACTAAAGTCGGTGGAGTTGTAGACAGTGCGGAAGGATGTTGCAGGTTACAGAGGGACATAGATAAGCTGCAGAGCTGGGCTGAGAGGTGGCAAATGGAGTTTAATGTGGAGAAGTGTGAGGTGATTCACTTTGGAAAGAATAACAGAAATGTGGAATATTTGGCTAATGGTAAAATTCTTGGTAGTGTGGATGAGCAGAGGGATCTCGGTGTCCATGTACATAGATCCCTGAAAGTTGCCACCCAGGTTGATAGGGTTGTGAAGAAGGCCTATGGTGTGTTGGCCTTTATTGGTAGAGGGATTAAGTTCCGGAGCCATGAGGTCATGTTGCAGTTGTACAAAACTCTAGTACGTCCGCATTTGGAGTATTGCGTACAGTTCTGGTCGCCTCATTATAGGAAGGACGTGGAAGCTTTGGAACGGGTGCAGAGGAGATTTACCAGGATGTTGCCTGGTATGGAGGGAAAATCTTATGAGGAAAGGCTGATGGACTTGAGGTAGTTTTCGTTAGAGAGAAGAAGGTTAAGAGGTGACTTAATAGAGGCATACAAAATGATCAGAGGGTTAGATAGGGTGGACAGCGAGAGCCTTCTCCCGCGGATGGAGGTGGCTAGCACGAGGGGACATAGCCTTAAATTGAGGGGTAATAGATATAGGACAGAGGTCAGAGGTGGGTTTTTTACGCAAAGAGTGGTGAGGCCGTGGAATGCCCTACCTGCAACAGTAGTGAACACGCCAACATTGAGGGCATTTAAAAATTTATTGGATAAGCATATGGATGATAATGGCATAGTGTAGGTTAGATGGCCTTTAGATTTTTTCCATGTCGGTGCAACATCGAGGGCCGAAGGGCCTGTACTGCGCTGTATCGTTCTATGTTCTATGTTCTATGTAAACTGATAAATAAAGGGAAAGGGAAATGAGAATATGAATGCAAGCTAGGAAGAAACATAAATGCAGATTGTAAAAGCATCTTTTGACATATGAAAAGGAAAAGATTAGCAGGGACACATTGGGTCCATTACAGGTGGGTATAGGAGAATTTATAAAGGAGGGCAGCACGGTAGCCTTGTGGATAGCACAATTGCTTCACAGCTCCAGGGTCCCATGTTCGATTCCGGCTTGGGTCACTGTAGGTGTGGAGTCTGCACATCCTCCCCGTGTGTACGTGGGTTTCCTCCGGGTGCTCCGGTTTCCTCCCACAGTCCAAAGATGTGCAGGTTAGGTGGATTGGCCATGATAAATTGCCCTTAGTGTCCAAATTTGCCCTTAGTGTTGGGTGGGGTTACTGGGTTATGGGGATAAGGTGGAGGTGTTGACCTTGGGTAGGGTGCTCTTTCCAAGAGCCGGTGCAGACTCGATGGGCCGAATGGCCTCCTTCTGCACTGTAAATTCTATGATAATTCTATGAAAATAGGAAAATGGCAAAGAAATGAGTTCTTGCCTGTCTTCACAGAGGATGTTACAGAAAATCTTCCAGAAATATTAGTGTACCAAGGAACTTGTGAAAATGTACTGAAAGAAATTAGTATTAATGAAGAGATAGTACTTGAAAAATTAATTGAATTGAAGGTTGGTAAATCCCCTGGACCTGAAGAACTACATCCTAGACTATTGAACAAGGAGGCTGTAGATATAGTGAATGTAGTGGTGGTTATACTTCAGAATTCTGCAGATTCCTGAAAGGTTCCTGCAGACTAGAAAACGGGATATGTAGCCCCAGTATTTAAGAAGGAAGGGAGAGAGAAAAAGGAGAATTAGAGACCTGTTGGTTTGACCTCAGTTGCCGGGAAAATGTTAGAATCTATTGCAAAGGATGTGATAACTAGACACTTAGAAAGTGCTGATATGATTGGGCATATGAGTCAACATGGATTTATGAAAGGAAAATCATGTTTGACAAGCCTTTTAAAATGTTTTCAGGATGTTACTTCATAGAATCATAGAATTTACAGTGCTGAAGGAGGCTATTCGGCTCATTGAGTCTGCACCAGCCCTTGGAAAGAGCATGCTGCCTAAGCCCACATTTCGACCCTATGCCCATACCTCCACCCTATCCCCATGACCCCACATAACCTTTTTTGGACACTAAGGGCAACTTAGCATAGCCAATCCACTTAGTCCAATTGTGGGAGGAAACCGGAGCACCTGGAGGAATCCCACGCAGACACGGGGAGAGTGTACAGACTCTCATGGACAGTGACCCAAGCCGGGAATCGAACCTGGGACCCTGGAATTGTGAAGCAACTCTGCTAACCACTGTGCTACTGTGCTACACGGGAGTCCCCATTGAAGAATTCTGCAATCTACTGCAAGGTGAGGGAGGTAAGGGTCTTTCCAGAGAGTTCAGTGTATAAATGCAAATTTCTTTAAAGTCAGTGGCGATCACTCATGCTTTGCTGCTAACTGCAAAATTCATAATTTAAGTCATAACTTAAATTTATCAGATTGACATTATCTTTGCCAGCCCTACATTTCCCACTCTACCTTCAAATCTCGCAATGCCACAATTGGAATTCACATCAGCACCTGTAGCACATCCATGCTTTGCAACCCTATAACAATTGGAATCACATTATTTGTCGAAGAAGGGAGAGAGGAAAGTGAATTACAGACCCGTTAGCCAGACATCAGTTGTAGGGAAGATGTAACAATCTATTATAAAGGATGTCATAACAGGACAATTAAAATCACATTGGATTTTAGACCCCTGCGTGGTTAACATGATGATGACTTTATGATAACATACATGTTCTTTTCAATATTATGATTATTGTATTGTTTTCTTCATTTTTTCCCATACTTTGTAAACATTAATAGAGGGCGGCACGGTAGCACAGAGTGGCTAGCATTGTTGCTTCACAGCGCCAGAGTCTCAGGTTCGATTCCCGGCTTGGTCACTGTCTCTACAGAGTCTGCACATTCACCTCCGTGTCTGCGTGGATTTCCTCCGGGTGCTCCAGTTTCCTCCCACAAGTCCCAAAAGACAGATTGTTAGGTAATTTGAACATTCTGAATTCTCCCCGAGTGTACCCAAACAGGCGCCAGAGTGTAGCGACTGGGGGATTTTCACAGTAACTTCATTGCAGTGTTAATGCAAGCTTACTTGTGACAATAATAAAAATTATTATTATGATTATTGGAAGGACACACCCCAGAGTTGTGGAAAATCAGACCTGCACACATGTCCAGTGAGCACAAGCCTGCACCGGTAGCCGGGAAGGGTACAGTTTTCCAAAATTATCTTGGCCTCTTCACTTGAAAGCAATGGCGAATTTGGCGGCTTCGTGGGAAATGGGCATTGACAGCATCAATAACTTACCTTTACAAAACACATTTAATGCAATGAAACATGCCAAAGTCTTTCACAGGAACCTTACTAAACTAACATATGATGAGCAGGATTTGTGGTTGGTAGCCAGCCAAAGATTTATGGAATGAAACCACTTCCTGTTCAATAAATGTTGGGATCCTGGGATGAATGGATGCGTGGGGGTCATCTCTAATTGCCTTCCACTGGTGAATTCCCATCCAGGTGGTAAGAGCTTGGAGGACTCATCAGCTGCTGGGTACTTTCCACAGAGGGTTCGGTGAGGCTTTCGCTCCTGGTAAACACACATTGGGTTAAATTGGTTAGACTCTGAAAGCAGCCACAGGGATCGCGATGCACGATTAATCTATGCCCGTTCAGTGGAATGCAGGCAGCATGCCAGCTTTGTGCTGCCTGCTTAGTATAATGATTTATGTGTGCAGCTAGTATTGCACGCACTGTTCACTGGCTGCATGAATAGGTTGCTGAGTGACAATTAGTAATGGCGAACCATCGGCAGGGCTGGACAGAAGGGTGTTGCACTGCAGATCTTGATGGGAGAGATCAAACAGTTGAGAGATGTTTTGTAACCCCGGGGAAATTGGAGACTCTCCAGACACCTGACGAGAAAGCAGCGGCAGAGCTAACAGAGGAGGATTTCAAGAAAATGTATGCAGTCCAGGAGGAAGTTCAATTACCTCAGATAAGTGATCAAGGTCCATGAGTATCATATCTCACCAACTGTACCACTAGCCTCACACACTCAATGTGCCACGCTCTCATCATTCGCCTTCTCTATCAATCTCTATCAATCGTGACTCATATTTAACATTTATAGTGTTATAATCTCCAAAGAGAGTTAATATTACCGTTAAGTATTACCGTGGCAGCACGGTAGCATGGTGGTTAGCATAAATGCTTCACAGCTCCAGGGTTCCAGGTTCGGTTCCCGGCTGGGTCACTGTCTGTGCGGAGTCTGCACGTCCTCCCCGTGTGTGCGTGGGTTTCCTCCGGGTGTTCCGCTTTCCTCCCACAGTCCAAAGATGTGCGGGTTAGGTGGATTGGCCATGCTAAAATTGCCCGTAGTGTCCTTAAAAGTAAGGTTAAGGGGAGGGGGGTTGTTGGGTTCCGGGTATAGGGTGGATACATGGGGTTGAGTAGGGTGATCATTGCTCGGCACAACATCGAGGGCCGAAGGGCCTGTTCTGTGCTGTACTGTTCTATGTTCTATGTTCTATTTGAAGAGAAATTCAAGCATCCGGTGATTAACTGAAAAATATTCTGCCATTAGATTTCATATTTTTAAACAACAACAAATGTTCTTGTACATATAAAAAATAAATCAAGTACTGCTGACTACCTGGCCCATTTGCGAATTTGCGCAATACTGTGAACATTGATCTAATCAGGAAAGTTATTGTGACACAGGATAACTTTGATGAGTTCCATTTCTTTGTCA
This sequence comes from Scyliorhinus canicula, assembly GCF_902713615.1. NCBI lineage: Eukaryota > Metazoa > Chordata > Chondrichthyes > Carcharhiniformes > Scyliorhinidae > Scyliorhinus > Scyliorhinus canicula. Next base: position 27,247,404 of record NC_052147.1, read on the forward strand.
AGCTTGAAAAGTGAGAAAATAACTGGGGTCCTATCCATATTTACAAAAATGCTGATAAGGACAATTGCAAAGCGCTATGTGAATCCCACATGTATATTGACTATCATGGTAGAGGGCCCAGTAGCAGAGGGACTCATTCTCCGCAAACAAAAGGAATACGTTCAAGCTTTGTGCCTTTTTTGAATTACCCAGGAGATTTCTTAGTGGGAACACTTCAGCCAGAGTCGACTTTCCAACCAATTCGCACCCTTTCCTCCTCCAGTGTAAATTGTTGTAATTGTTTAATATTTAGCATGCTTACATTTGTTCTGATTTGTGCAAGGCAACGGGTTTCAGCAAGGCAATAGGTTTCAGCAAGGCATCCCTCTCTACAGCACTGACTAATTATGTTTACCCTCTTCACAACTCTTAGATTCTGTGATCCAAATAAATAATTTATATCTCCAAGTATATGAAATGAAATGAAAATCGCTTATTGTCACGAGTAGGCTTCAATGAAGTTACTGTGAAAAGCCCCTAGTCGCCACATTCCGGCGCCTGTCCGGGGAGGCTGGTACGTGAATCGAACCGTGCTGCTGGCCTGCTTGGTCTGCTTTAAAAGCCAGCAATTTAGCGGAGTGAGCCGAGTCGATCAAGAAACCCCCATGTTCACTAACTGCTGTTAAGAACTCCGCTGATGTTAAATGCGAGGGTGTTCTAAAACCCATAAGGGTAACTTGGAACATTGGTTCGTAGTGGTTTATATTTTCAGTACTGTGAGAAAAGATATGCAAACCAGTGAGGAATAGTCCAATCACTTTGTGACCAATTAATAAAGAATATTTCTTAACTTAAAAGATAAATATATGTCAAGAAGGACTATAATACACTATAACAGTTTACCTAACTGCACTGATTGCTATACACATACAACATTACATGAAGTTACCCCTTTGTTCCCAACTACCTACATTTGCTGAACTGTGAGATGCTCCTTGTTCCCAAACAATATCCAGTATTATGCAACTTTATGGGCAAAATCCAGCAGATAATTACCACGGACAGGTTATTTGTCCATGCTTGGGAAAACCGTCTTCAGTTTCAGCGAAGGTGGAATCTTCACGGTTCAAATTTTGGATTTTAACTGGCCGCCCTTTTAGCAGTAACTTGTTTTCAGCAGAGACTGTTTTCTGCAGCTGAGTGTGGCTGTGATGGTCGCTGGCCTACGGTGTCCCTTTCTCCAGTTATTGTGCTATGGATATATCATTCTTTCCTTTGATGTTGCCCACCCTGTGGACCCGGCTTTTAGCATACAAGTGGCAATTCCTTTATCATTCCACTTTGTAGTTACCTCTTCTATACCCCATTGTCTTTCCCGAGTCACATAGGTAAACACTTGCTTTTCTCACTTATGTGATAATTCGCATATCAAAACACTGCTTCACCAGCTGCCCTTATCAATTTTGATTTTGATTTTATCCTAAATTCATTCTTTTAAACTTAAGTTTCCCCAATTCTTAAACTGCCTTCAGCTTCTTTTTATCCGACAACAACATAAACAATTTAAATTGTTTACTCAGACAATTTTAGACCTTGTGACTTTACCATGACAGCCACAGATAGGTCCTCCATTATTCAGCATTTTCACACATCTGACTCTGAACTTATAAAATAAACGTTTCCTTTTAACTGTAATTAACCCAGGCTTGTATGATGTGCGATCACTTTCGGATTGTTTACTGGGTTCTTTATCAGGTTTTCTATTTATCTTGCATTTAACACCTTAACCTCCGACCTAAATATTATAGCCCTAAAACTAAAAGTTACACCTCCAAAACACATATGGAATCAGGTACTTGCACTAAAAACAACCTCGGCCTAACAAACTTAGCACAGTGTCAGCATCATGCCATCATCTCAAGGCTTTCGCCCAATGCCAACTTTTCCACCATGATGGACAGATTGCACAGCGTTCATGATCACATTTCCACTTTTGTCACAGGAAATGATTGTGCATAACCAGAGGCAGCAGCAACTAACTGGACTGAGGGGTACTACTACATGTTCTAACCCCAATGGACAATACTATGCATCAACAGATTGATGTTGTGATGAACTTTCTCCCCTTATGGTTCTCAACATTTCTGTTGTGTATACTTACTGTACATAACCTGTTCTGTTAATATGTTATTGACAGACTTAAGGATGAGGGGGTGTGGTAGCACTGCCCCTTTAAGGAGTGAGCCCTCATTGTCCATGTGACTGGCTTGAGGCCTATCACACGAGAGCACATGGACCCTGACCAATGGGGATAGTTTACCTTTACTTTGTTACCAATAAACCGTTGTTCCGTTATTCCGTTATACTGGAAGTCTCCCTAGTATTGCCTTGAGCCACCACACCATTCTCACATACCTCTCTGTCAAAGCTCAAATGGAGTGACTGTGTTGTGAAGCCAATGCCTTCTGTCGTCTCCATTAAAGTGCTCCAAAATACAATGGTTCCAGTAAGTCTTCCTCTTTTTCTCACAGCTCCGACTGTTTCAATGTTACGATCCTAAACAGTTTGACGATGGCCCCTGAAAGGGCACCTTAGTCCACATATGGACACCCCCACACTGTCTCAGGCCCCACCAGTACAGATTCATTTCTAGTTTCGATTTTCAACTGCACAATACCTTTCGCAGTTTCAAGATGGTGGTTCTGCATTTCTACCTCAAGACCAGTTTTGGCTGTCCTCCATGTCAGTGTTCAGGTTCGTGCAATCTTCCTGGAGCCTCATTCCCTTTTTCCCATTTGCAGGTGCTAGATGCCTCCCTTAACCATGACCATTCCACCTGCAGCCCAGTACTGAGCCAAACAATCCCATTGCCGTTGACTGTAAGACAACAAATATGTCCTGCACACCCTCCTCTGAGCCCAACAAGCCCACCATACCAACTGTCCCTCATGTCTCTGTCATCCTCCCCCCTGCTCCCTTCCAACTACACCGTGCTCCATTCACCTGCATGTATCTGCCTTTCGTCCCACCCACCGTCCATCCCAGTCATAATGCAGTCTCTGGTACAGAGTGCACCCTGCCTGAGATCCGTAGCACACACTGAACACTGTCCTCCTGGAGGCACCCACCATGAGCAGACCAACCCAACACCCCCACTTGTGTGGAATAACTCTGGCATTGCTGAGACATCGGAACAGCGCTGTTGCAGGTGGGCTTTGAATGTCACACTCACCTCAAGGTCATGGATGAAGTGAGGGTGGGATGCTACATTCCACTTGTCTCCAGTCTTATTTCACACTGGCGTGGCACATAGCTGGGACAGGGTGGGGGACAGGTTGGGGGACGTGGTTCCGGCGAGCAGCATTTTTAATGAGCATTTATGACATAGTGAGACATGCAAATGGCATTCCCAATGTGGGTCAGCAGGAAACCCGACCCACCATCAGCCCGATATGAAAGTTATGAGGGGAAATTCCAAATTGATTTCCCATCGGTGGAATTCCTGCCGGCGCAATGCCTGCCACTGGAAGTAGCAACGGCAGGGTTTTCTGATTGGAGGGCTGTGACGAGTGGTGTTCTGTAGGGTTCAGTGCTAGGACCTTTGCTGTTCATAGTATATATAAATGATTTGGAGGAAAATATAGTTGGTCTGATTGTTAAGTTGCGGACGACACAAAGGTTGGTGGAATTGCGGATAGCGATGAGGACTGTCAGAGGATACAGCAGGATTTAGATCATTTGGAGGGCAGAGTGATGGCAGATGGAGTTTAATCCAGACAAATGTGAGGTAATGCATTTTGGAAGGTCTAATACAGGTAGGGAATATACAGTGAATGGTAGAACCCTCAAGAGTATTGACAGTCAGAGAGTTCTTGGTGTACAGGTCCACAGGTCACTGAAAGGGGCAACACGGTTGGAGAAGGTAGTCAAGAAGGCATACGGCATGCTTGCCTTCATTGGCGGGGGCATTGAGCATAAAAATTGGCAAGTCATGTTGCAGCTGTATAGAACCTTACTTTGGCCACACTTGGAGTATAGTGTTCAATTCTGGTTGTCACATTACCAGAAGGATGTGGAGGCTTTATAGAGGGTGCAGAAGAGATTTACCAGGATGTTGCTTGGTATGGAGGGCATTAGCAATGAGGAAAGGTTGAATAACTTGGTTTGTTCTCACTGGAACGAAGGAGGTTGAGGGATGACCTGATAGATAGAGGTCTACAAAATTATGAGGGGCATAGACAGAGTGGATAGTCAGATACTTTTTTTCCCAGGGTAGAGGGGTCAATTATTCGGGGGGCATAGGTTTAAGGTGCAAGGGGCAAGGTTTAGAGGAGATGTACAAGACAAGTTTTTTACACAGAGGGTAGTGGGTGCTTGGAACTCGCTGCCGGAGGAGGTGGTGGAAGCAGGGATGATAGTGATGTTTTAGGGCATCTTGACAAATACATGAATAGGATGGGAATAAAGGGATACGGACCCCGGAAGTGTAGAAGATTTAAGTTTGGATGGGCAGCATGGTCGGCTTGGAGGGCCGAAGGGCCTGTTCCTGTGCTGTACTTTTCTTTGTTCTTTGTTCTATTATCTTTACCCAGGTGGGTATTTAGTACAACAAAAACTAACCCCATACTTATTTAAACTCAAGAAAGACTGTCAATTGTCTGACGATTGTTCTTTTCAATCAGCACATAAATCATTAAGTACATACACTGAATTGGCACATTTACCCTTATGAATTAAAAAATAACCCTGTCACGATCACCTGAGGAACGGCAAAAAGGAGGATTCCTTGCACCCATCCTAACCCGGTTGTAAGAAGCTTAATATGCAGTATATTATCAAACGTCTTCTGAAAGCCCATATACGCATCAACTGCACAGTCATCATTCACCCTCTCTGTCACCTCATCAAAAACTCAATCAAGTTAGTCAAACATGATTTGCCCTTAACACATCTATTCTGGTTTTCCTAAATAAGAAATAAGTCCATTCCTTTTTGCAAGTGAAGGTCATTTCTGTTGTCAGGCTCATAATGTGAAATGTCTTCAAATCAGTATTCATTGAGTCAATGCTGGACTGGCTGTTGGAGTGCTTATTGCTGGTGTCCCTTCCCTTTAATCTCCCGCATTTAGTTTTTCTGACTCTATCGTAAGCCCCTTGATTCTTATTTGAAGATTAAGGGAAAATGGAAACGATGACCACTGTCAATTTTTTGCCACACTGTTTTAAGGTAATAGAGGGGATCTCATCTCCCTTTCCCTTCTCCCTGTCGGGAAGAAAAGGGCAGCAGGATTAAAATCGAAATGCTTAGCCTACCACCTCATTCCTGCTGTGCCACCACTTATAACCCAGCTTTATCACTGGGGTCTCCAAGTGCCCACTGGAATCAGGAGAGAGCATCATTAATCTGGAAGGAACTTCTGGGTGAAACACGCACCATGGAGTGACCCTCCATCCCCCCATAGGCCCTCACGGGATCAAACTTCCAGCTGGCTAGCTGGCCTTTAGGACTTCCAGGTTTGTGCTGATCCAGAGCTGACAAATTACAACGGGAGGCATTACAATGGGAGGATGTGCCGCTCACTGATGGCATGTTCATGAGATTATGTGCCTGATTTTAGCATTTGAATGGGCTAAAATTGCGCCCTTTGTCTTCAAAATGCACCTGCTGGGGACTAGGGCAGCCCATCAGAATGTCCCAACAGCCGGCAGGTTAAAACTATCACCAGTGAAACTTATTCCATGAGGTGACCATCTTGCTTCTTATTAGAAGACTTCATTCTTTTTTTTTATTCGTTCAGGGGACATGGGCATCATTGGCTGGACCAGCATTTATTGCCCATCTCCGAGGACATTTAAATGTCAACCATATTGCTGTGGGTCTGGACTCATATGCAACCAGATGGGGTTTTATGTCAATTGACAATGGTTTGATGATTGTCTTTAATTCCAGATTTTTATTGAATTCAAATTCCACCAACTGCCTGAGTGGGATTCGAACCCAGGTCCCCAGAGCATGATCCTGGGTCTCTGGATCGCTAGTCCAGTGACAATACCACTACGCCACTGCAAGTCTGGCTGACATTTGCTAATGTTTGACAATTGTATTTATTTATCATCGACAGTGAATGGAAGGACAAATAGCAGATGAAATGTAATGCAGAATTATGATGAGAAGGAAGTAACTAAAATGGATGAGGGATTGCAGTTGCCTGAACAGACAGGAGAAGCTGTAGTTGTCCTCCTTGGATCAGAGAAGACTAAGAGGAGGTTTCACAGAAGTGTATAAAGACATGATGGAGTAAATGAAACAAAACTGCATTCAATGGCTGAAAGGGCAATAACCGGATAGAACAAATTTAAGGCGACTAGCAAAAACACCCAAGAGACTATGAGGTAAAACTTCCTTGCACTACAAGTTGTTAGAATTTGGAAAGTACTGTCTGATGTTATGATGGATATTGATTCAATAGTAGCCTTCATATGGGAATTGGATAATTGTCGAAAAGGGACATGTTGTTGAAGCTTTTCATCTTACTCTCATCAGGACAAATACAAAAATGCCAAATTTCAAACAATTTATACTGCAGGGAAAGAGGGTGCTGATTGGTTGTCAAGTCAACTCTGATTAGCTGAGGAGTGCCATGGAGAGGTATAGGTTCCCTGAGCTCCCATGTAATTCAAAAAAGACACAAAGCTTGAACGTATTCCTTTTGTTGGCAGAGAATGAGCCCCATGCATATGAATGTTGCCTCTATCAAGCATGAATGAGCCATGTTGTGAACTTGGTTAATTATCTTGAAGAAGTTGTTCGTGTAGCTATTAAGAGACTCAGGATTGTTCACCAAATGCTGCCGAATCATGGAATCTAACATCTAACAGTCAATGTTTTGTTTGGGGTTTTGCAAGAACAGGCTGGTTGTGTACAGCCTGTACTCTGCCTATTAAAAACAATCTAAGGAACATGCTGTTTGATTCAGTCAGCCAAACATTGGGATGTATAGCTTATATTGGCATTGCACCAGCACTGAATCTCATACACGATGTTGCTCAATTGCATGGTCTGCTTGAGTGTCTTTGGACTGGCAGCAGCATCCTGTTAGTGCCACCTGCTTAGACATGACAAAGAAGCAGTGTAAAACGGCTAGTTTAATCTGTTGCTCAATTTTTTTGAGATACTTTGCCTTTCTAGGGTGATTTGAGGTTGGCCAGGTCTGAATGTGGGAGACTTAGCCCATTTCCAATGCATGATATACAGTGAACAAAGATCTTCTCCAGAGAGTCATTGAGTTGGATAATTAAATGAGGGAGAATAACTGCAGGGATATGCAAAAGGCCTGGGGTTCTGGGACTATCTGAATTGCTTCTCGGAAGAGCAGGTTCAGATGTGAAAAGCAAAATGATCTCATTCTCTGCTTTACAGTTCTATGATTCTATGAAATATGTTTACCTTTTACATATAGGTAGAATTCCAAAATTTACAGGAAATAATAATGTCTTCCCCGAGACTTTGTCTCTCACACTTACGTGACATCAAACCTGTACACACGCAGTTTATTTGCACAACCTTATACATATTGCCCAGAATAATTATACGAGTGCATCAGGTTCATTAAATTCTACAAACCCTCAAAAATTCAAATAACATCGCCTCGCAAACATTATTGTTTACACAGATTTCCTACCATACCAGCAATGTTATGTCCAAGTCTGGTGTTTCTACTGAAAGCCCGTTGTCTCGCATTATGCTCATAGCTCCATAAAAATGAAAACATTTCAGTAAGAATTATTTCTGCTTGGTGTTATTTTCTCGGCTGCACAGTGCATCCCATGATACGTTGGCATTTTACAAACTTAGTACATTTCCTGCAGCCGAACTGGGTCATGAACATTTTAGCAAATTAATTCAGTCCGGTGGTGAATGACTGTTTTTAAAGGAATTATGTACACTTCACTTCTCGTCCCAAAGCAATTCTACTGAGAGCCACCAGCTCGTTGTGAACCCAATTGATTGTTCACAGAATAGAGACATGCTAGAAAGTATGAACTAAGCAAAGAACATTGAGTGTGTCAACCTTTCTTTCCAATACGTTACAGATAATTTTTACAATTAGCCAACTTACTTAATCTCCGAATAGATGGCTGGAGTTTAGCAAAACTTTAAACAAAAATTGGCCGTGTGGTTGTCAGTGAGGAATAAAGCTGTGGACCTTTGGCAAATATAAGTAAACTGGTCAAGTTGGAAGAAAAGTAGCAGATGGAGTTCAATTTGGAGAACCATGAGGTAATGCATTTGAGGAGGACTAATAGGTACAGGAATATGCAAAAAATGGTAGGACACTGGTAAATGTAGGGGAACAGAAGGAACTTGGAGCGGTTATGCACAGATTCCTGAAGATAACCACAGGCTGAGTAGGTGATTAAGAAAGGATAGTGAGCACATTCAGTTATCAGCTGAAGCATAGAATATAAGAGCAGGCAGGTTATGCTGGAGCTGTAAACACTAGTTAGGTCATAGTTAGAGTACGGTGCATTGTTTAGGTCACTGCATTACAGGAATGATGTGAACACACTAGAGAGGATACTGAGGACATTTATGAGGATGAAGGCTGGCAACATTTAGCTACAAGGAAATATCAGATAGGCTGGAGTAGTTTTCTTTGGAACAGAAGAGGTTGAGAGGTGAATATGTGAGGTATATCATTCTGACAGACCTGGGTACAGTGAAAAGAAAAACATCTTGGGGGCTACTATCGACCAGAAACTGAACTGGACTAGCCATTCCAATACTGTGCTGCAAGAACTGGTCAGTGACTGGAAATCCTGTGGTGAATAACTCAGCTCATGACTCGCCAAAGTTTGCCCACCATCTACAAGACACAAGTCAGGAGTGTGGTAGATTTCTCACCCCTTACCTGGATGAGCTCAGCTTCGACATCACTCAAGAAGCTAAACACCATCCAGTACAAAGCAGCCCACTTGGTTGACAACTGATCCACAAACATTCAAACCCTCCACCACCAACACACAGTAGCAGCCGTGTGTACCATCTACAAGATGCACTCCAGGAACTCGCCAAGGCTCCTTCGGCAGCACCTTCCAAACACACGACCACCACCATCTAGAAGGACAAGGGCAGCAGATACATGGGAGCCCACCACCTGGAAGTTGCCCTCTAAGTTCTCACTATCCAGACATGGAAATATATCAACGTTCCTTCACTGTCGGTGGATCAAAAATCCTGCAACTCCCTCCCCAATAGCAATATGGGTGTACATACACGATATGGACTGCGGCGGTTCAAGAGGTCAGTTCACAACTGCTTTCTAAAGGATAATTAGGGGTGGGCAATAAATGCTGGCCTAGCCAGCAACACCCAAACTATTGAAATGAATAATAAAATATACATTTCCCTTCACAAGTAGGTCAATAATTAGGGCACAAACATTTAAAGTAATTGGCAGCAGGATTAGAAGAGGGTTGTGGAGACTTTTTCAGGCAGAGAATAGTGGGTTTCTGGAACTCACTGCTTGAAAGGATGGTCGAGACAGACACCCTCACTGCATTTTGAAAATACTTGGCTGTGCACGTGAAGGACCTACACCTGCAAGACCTCAGACCGAGAAATTCCAGGTGAGATTAGGCTGGATAACTGTTTCTTGGCCAGCTTGATGGGGCATATGGCCTCCCTCTGAGCCGTCATTTTTCAACGTATCCTTCATTCAGTCTGACAAAGGCATCTTGTTGTTCCGTCTGTTTCATAGGCCTTCGCGAAAACATTACTTTAACAATCAAGGCAGCTGGATCACTCCCACATAGTTGTAAAAGTCCTCTGCCAAATAAAAATCAACCTGATTCAGTGCTTGCATGGCTGCTGTTTCATATTTTACGTTTATTGAATCTCCCACTCAGAAATGGATTACGAAAAGCTGCGGGTCTCTATTAACACAGCAGCTGGCTTTCAACAACACCCGAGACTATTTAATTTTAAGAACAACCATGTAGAAATTAAAAATTCATAACTCTGCTAATCTCTAGTAAAATGAGGTAATTTCAATTGGTCATTAGATACTGGAAATGATGCAGAGTTGCAGTACGATTCGGTGATCAAGAAAATAACATGGAACAAAGTTTCATAATCAGAAGTGTGTTGAATGCCAAACGTACATTACCCACTGCTTCTTCATCCTGTTACACCACAAGTAGAATAAGAGGTACAGACTGGCGAACGGCAAAATTAGTTTTTGTATCAGGAACATCTTCGTGTAAAGGACAAATAACACTTAGTGGGGGGGGGGTGGTAGGATATTATTGGTCACAAAATTGTTAACATGGACGGTATCACTTCGGTTGACTAAATATTCTCAATCATAAATCCCAACTTAACAATGGATCCATTAATGAGTACGTGGAAGAGTAAAACTTATGCTTAAAATTCCAGATACATAAGACAATTTTTAAAAAAAATTAATTTACGTGACGCGGGCTTCGCTGGTTAGGCCAGCATTTATTGCCCTTCTCTAGTTGCCCCTCAGAAGGTGGTGGTGAGTTGCCTTCTTGAAACGTTGCAGTCCTTGAGGTGTAGGTACATCCACTGTGCTATTAGGGAGTGAGTTCCAGGATGTTGCCCTAGCGACAGTGAAGGAACGGCGATATATTTCCAAGTCGGAGTGGCGAGTGACTTGGAGGGGTACCTCCAGGTGGTGGGGTTCCCAGGTTTCTGCTGCTCTTGGCCTTCTAGATGGGAGTGGTCGTGGGTTTGGAAGGTGTTGTCTAAGAAACCTTGGTGAGTTACTGCAGTGCATCTGGTAGATGGTACACATGGCTGCCACTGTTTGTCAATGGTGGAGGGTTGACTGTTTGGGGAAGGGATAGCAATCAAACGGGCTGCTTTGTCCTGGATGGTGTTGAATTTCTTAAGTGTTGTTGGAGCTGCACTCATCCAGGCAAATGGAGAATATTCCATTATACTCCTGACTTGAATATTGTAGATGATGGACAGGCTTTGGGGGGGTCAGGAGGTGAGTTAATCGCTGTAGGATTCGTAGCTTTTGGCCTGTTCTGGTAGCCACAATATTAATGTGGCTAGTCCAGTTCAGTTTCTGATAAATAGTAACCCTCAGGATGCTGATTGTGGGGGATTCAGCAATGGTAATGCCATTGAATGTCAAGGGGCAGTGGTTAGATCCTCTCTTGTAGGAAATGGTCATTGCCTGGCACTTGTGTGGCGTGAATGTAACTTGCCAAATTAAGAGGTGCGTGAAATTACTAAGAGAATGAAAATAACAGCAAAAAGTGATATCCAGAAACGAAAATGTCAGTATTTCGGCCATTTGATCACAGTTGAAAAGCTACAGAAATCTCTTCTAGAGAGCAAAGTGTAAGGCAGGAGAAAAAGGGGTCAGCCTGGGCTTAATTAGATGACATGTCACAGACCGACTACAAATGAGGGACAGTGGATGTGTGATGATTGCATGAGGGAGATGTGTGTGACATACCATGGCAGATCTCCTGGTAGGAGCACCTATACTCAGTAACAGCTGCTATTAACAATATTTGACTCTGTTTACTCTGCATCAGTAATTCACTGCCAACTTTGCGCCAGTCAGAAAATAACACTCCTGCACATGAAACCTGTTATAACTACTTTGTTGCCACATTGGAGTTTCCAAAATATCCTTAATTTGGCAGTAAACAGTTATCATTTGTAAAAACAGCACCAATTGATAAAGTTATTAGGAGGCAAATCTAATGTTATATGTCATGGAGATTAATCAATGGTCCAGATCTTCTGGTCTCTGGAATGCCTGGATGTTGCAAAAGTCCCAGTGCGATGACTCTGTGTGAATTGCCTGGGAAGCTCGAACTTACGATGGACAATTCACATACACCTCAGTCCCCTTTGAAAAAGTCTCGGATCTGAGATGGATTCAGATCCTTCGGACAGTCCCGCCTCACTTCACTTGCTAATTACTCAGGAGATGATAGAAAGAAAAATTTGAGTCTAACTCCTACATAACTAAACTACTAACACCATCGTCTCCTTCCTCACCCCTCCCAAGTTACCTCGACCTCCCAGACTCCCCCGACCCAACCTGACTAGCCCCCACAACCTGATCAGCCCTGAACCCCTACTCCCTTCACCCAGACCTGACCTGACCAGCCGCCACCACTCAACTCCCAATGGCCAACCTGGCCAGCCCCCACCACTCGAATCCCCATGGTCAACCTGATCAACCCTCACCACTCAACTCCCCATGGTCAACCTGATCAACCCTCACCACTCGACTCCCCATGGCCCAACCTGACCAGCCCCTACCACTCAACTTCCCTGCTAACTCATCAAATGCCCCTGACCTGAACTGGTTAGCCCCGCCAAACCCTCCCAACCCAACCCGAATACCCCACAACCCACCTGTCCATTTACAAACCATATCCGCCTCACCTACCTATAACCTTACCCAGCTACCACCCTGCACAGCTGCCACCCTACTCACCTTACCATACTCACTTACACTGAGGCACTTATTCATACACTCACTCATTCACTAACACACTGAGAAGTTTGCAGACCTGTAAACACTTACCAGAATACGGCAGCTAGCACTGTAAAAATGGGTATGGGAGCGGTGCAGAGTCTTTTCTCTGCTCTCTCTGTCGATTCCTGCACTGAGGGAGTTCTGCAGATCCTCCATCGGAAGTCAGAGCCTTTTCAACGTATGCTGGTAAGTGGGTAGTTTTCTGTCTGATGGGAGTTGAATGCCGGGCTCCAACTCTAATCAGATATCTTGGACCAAAAATGTTATCTAATCTAAAATCTAAACTGAAGTAATCTAATCAAGCATTGTCTAACCTCGCCTGGTGCAATGTAATCAATTTAAGCAACGCTACAATTTTACGGTATGCTTTGCTTATTAAACTTTATTTTGGAAACACTACAAATGTGCATAATTATTCATATATAAAATGTGTTTAAAATACTAGAATTTGCACTGGTACTAGGAATTACTGGCCCAATTGTATTGCATTCAATACACTCAAGTCAATATTTTATTATATCAGAAATACTTCCGACGTTAGAAATAGGAAATAGAACATGAAAATTGGGCCAGGTTTTATTTATCCTGTGTCCTGTGTACAGGGCACTTAGAAATTGTTTTGTGAATATCAAGGTAGAGCCCCTGCGGTGAAAGAGAAAATGCTGGAAAATATCAGCAAGTCTGGCAGCATCTGCAGGGAGAGAAAAGAGCTAACGTTTTGAGTCCGATGACTCTTTGTCAAAGCTAACAGACAGAGAAAGTGGGAATTATTTATACAGTGGAGTGAGAATGAAAGATGAGTCATAGACACAGCAATCCAGGGAAACGGGGTGCTAGTAGCCACAGAAACCAAGGGAAAAGAGTGCTATTGGCAGTCCCCAGAGAGAACAAAAGGTATGAAAGGCCAAACAGCAGAGAAAATAACATCAGAGGCAAAACTGTGACAGATGTAGATGTTGGGGGAGGAGAAGGGGGAAGCAAAGGGGAGAAAAGGTAAGGAAAGGTGGATAAGATGGGGGGTGTGTTTAATATATATTAAGAAAGATAAGAAAGAAAGAAATGGTAAAAGATAGTTGAAATGAAATGGGATGAAAACAAATGGGTCGAGATGAGGTAGAGCTAATTATCTGAAGTTGTTAAATTCAATGTTGAAACCAGAAGGCTGTAGCATTCCTAACGCGAAGATGAAATGTTGTTCCTCCAGTTTGCGTTGAGTTTAACTGGAGGATTGCAACAGGCCAAGGACAGACATGTGGGCAGGGTCTTTTGTTAAAATGGCAAGCAACGGTTAGGGTCCTGAATATGCACAGACCGAAGGTGCTCAGCAAAGCAGTCTGCGTTTAGTGTCTGCAGTGCCCCCGCAGAATCTTGCTAAGGATACCTACAGATCAAAAATTGGGCTTTCAAAATCTGTACTGCTAACAGTCAGAAGGTTAAAATTTCTGTGGAGTGTCTCTCAATCTACCATTGTATCATCAACCCTCCTGTAAAGTGTATATAATCAGCCGGGATCTCTGCCAAACTGCTGCTGAAGTTACAGCGAGAGCTCAGGAACACACTGGTAAAGTCTTTACACCACGACCATGATCCCTGAGCCAGCGAGGGAGTAAATGACATTCTTAAAATCTGGAACAAGTGCAGAATAAAAAAAGTCGAACAACAGAGCAATGTTTTTATTTTGAACACACAGGCACATAGCCCACAAAGATTCACGAAAACAAAACTAGATCAGCATCTAACCCGTGTGGCCTGATTTTATAAATTAATGTACCTGGAGTGTATGTTTTAATGAATCATGTCCATCAAACCGTAGAATGAACTTCAAACGCCAGATGAGTTTTGCATTATTTGCATAATTAATTTCATATTCTTATCTAGTTTTATGCACCACTTCTTGGTAACTTTGGTGAGCATGCTTTCATTCAATGGGTGGGAGTGCAATCTGCTCTGAGACATCATTGTGACATTCCAGTGTACATTGTTCAGTTCAGTGAAAAGCATTGACTCAATGAACCAGGAAATAGGAAAAGAAACCCTCCTGAAGAACAAAAAAGTGAATTCACTGAAGCAAGAAATGGGAAACAAGCCTTTCGAGAATCAAATGCACATTTACTCAAATTTGTTTCGAAAAAAAATAATTACGACGGTAATTACATTTAATAGCTTTTATCAAAACAATAATTAAAGAGGTGAGTTGTTTTTCTTCTATTAAATGCCGAAGGGTGGTGAACATTGAATTTCAATAGTGTTCAGTCTACTATGGGCTTTAGCCATGGTGAACTGTACAAAGTGGAAGCTGTTTTGGCAAACATGGGGTGATAGACTAGCAACTAAACCCAGACGTATGGCATTTAAAGAGTTTGTTCAGTGCCATTGTAATATCGAGGTTGACTCCAGTAGCAGCTCAATGTGAAGCAGCACAGGGAAACTTGGGTGAGGTGGCACTTCTTGCTTTGGTTTCCTTCCATCAAACACACCTTGTCCCTTAACTTCCAAGGTCACCTTCTGCCTCCTGCATCAAAATCTTCTGTTCTTTCTGGTGGTAACTTTGGAAGAGCTGGGAAGGGAATTTTATTCGCCGGGTGTCACAACGCGCACGAGAACTGTGGGGATGAATCAATGAGCCTCCCCATGAACCTCGTAGAATACTAGCTTCCCTGTTGAGGGCCAGGGGGCCATCAATGGAGTAATGGACTCTGCCATTACCAGTGGTAAAGGAAGGACATGGTCAACATTCCACCCCACTACCAATTGATGCCCTTTAGTGGCCAGTTAATGACCACTTAAAGGCTACATCCTGCCGCTGCTGATATTAACATAGGTGGATCTGTTACCATGCAATGCGTATGACAGGTGTAACTGTGCAGGCAATTTTTCACATTTTTGGGTGGGGTATCCCTCAATCAAAGGTACTTAATGCCCGACTGAGGTACCTGACATCAAGAAGTGGTGGTGAGGGGGGGGGGGGGGTGCGGTGTGCTGGTCTCAGCTGAGAACCAATGCACTATCCTTGATGTCAATCCCTCCCCCCCCCTCTCTCCACAAGCCCCACTTCACAAAGTCCCCTCCCCATCCCACCCACCCCTCCCAATATTATTTCCCTTTCACAATCATCAGATTCTGGTAGCAGCCATGGCCTCCTTAGTGGAACTGCTGAGCACAAAAACTTTCTATTAGAGTTAAGGTTAGTGCGCCATTTCTGGCCCCAGAGGAAGGCTCACCACTGGCCTTGCCACTGCCTGATTGACTTGTTGCTGGGTGGGCCTTTCCCAAAAAGGGGCAGCGCGAGCCTCTCACTGGCTCCACAGCTGGCAGGCCAGACTCCCAATCTCTCAATAAAGTTCCACCCTTAATCTCTGCTCCTGACCTCACCTCCTGACTTTACCTCCCTGTTACGGCTCCCCTGGGCTAATGCATGCTCATTCCAGCCCCATTGACCGGGAGTCGCTACACGGGTATAATTAAATGTTATTGTAAAATACCTGAGATCCTTGGCTGAGCCCAATAAATTGCAGTCTCCAGGTTTGTAACTTTTGCACAAATAATCTTTTGTTGGGCACAGTTTTATAATTAAACTGACACGCACATACACACACACTAAGAAAACAGAGGGGAAAAGTTGATTGAGAGGTAAAGTATAAATATTAATAGAAATAAATGGATAAAGGATCTTTGATACACCGGGATGGCTCCCAGTTAATATCTTTCTGGGGTTTCAGTACTTCTTCCTTCGAGGCTCGAGATGTTTTTTTCTCTGGCAAGGTTGTCTACTTTCTCTATAAATTCAGGAGTAGTTCAAATGTGCAGCAACGACGTGCAGGCATTCACTGGCTTTAGAACAATAAAGCATTTCTTTACTTCAGCAGAGCGAGGAAGACTGTCCCTTTCACTTCCAAGGCCTAAATCTGTGGTGATTGTAGATCTGAGTAGATGCAATACACCTGAGCAAGCACTAGAGGGAGCACGGGAGAGCTATAAATACACAGGGACAGGAAGTGAGGACACACTTCACGGAAGGCAGAACTCGTAGCAGGACACAGACACAGGCAGGCAGCATTTGAGGTAGCCGTAAGTTAAGCTCTGAAGACAGAACTAATTCACAATAAAGCATCTTCTCCACCTTTGAGACTACGAGCTTTATTAAGACACGAGGAACAACACAAAATCTTCTGCCCAGTTCTCTCAAAAAGCATCACGTGTGAACCAATCACTGATTGTTGTCAGGCGAAACACTGTCTCTGGCCAACCCAGCTGTTGGCAGCCAACCAATCAAACCGACCTCCTCTGAAGCCGCTTCCTAAGATTCACTCAGCACCAACGAGTCTGTTTCTCCTCTTCAAAATACAAACCTCGGGACACAACATCCTCACAAGCAGGCTGCTTCAGCTTGAATCCTCTGCTTGAAGGCACATTCCGAATATGAGTCGATGGACAAAAAGTATTTTAAGAAAACAAGAGAACAAAGGAAATAAACAGGGAGCTTACACTCCCAGATTTCCAAACATGGAGAAAAGAAGTAAGATACATACTGTTGAATTTTTTACTCTGGTAAGTGACAGTGGATCTTCCTAAAATTTTATAAGGGCTTATCACTACTTGTCACTAACTTTAAAGCTCTTGAAATAAAACCTAGAATTTTATTTGTTTTTTTTTACAGGCTTCTCAATCTGAGGTAATACCTTTCATGGCTGTAAGGTTATATTTCCAAATTACTCTGCCTCTCTGCAGGCCAAGCCTACTTCCAATCAAAGTATAATCACTGCTTAATATTCAACACACTTCTGCTTCTCTTTTAGTTCTGATGAGCAGTCAGACGCACTCAAAATGCTAACTCTGTTTTCTCTCCTTACACTTACTACCAGACCTGTTCTTGATGTCTACAATCACTTCTGTTATTTTTATACCCAAATGTATTCCCCCACAATTACTGATTGAGTTCTCTATTCTTAAGGTTGAGTCTCATTAAACATTAAGTTCCATGCATCCAAATAGGTATCATCCACGATGCTGAACGTACTGAACAGTTTTTTTTTTTGCCTTGATTTATTAAATTCCTTGGAACACTGGGCTGCTGGTGAGGTATGATCAGAAGAATCACATGCACAGATTCTCGGTAATGTCAACGAAATGCCAGATTTGCCCACATGATCTAAACATCATCAAAAGTCAGCAACAGGGACACATCCCTGTCCGACATCAATCCATGAAGATGCTTTTATATAAATAAAGATCCAAATACAAAAGAACTGTTAACTACTGCAGGTTCAGCATTCCATACTCCTGTGGACCTTTCAAACAGTTATGCCTCTTATGCTAATTTAAGAGGGGTGTTTCAGCTACATTTAAATACATTGCTGGGTGCTGCTGTAGTGATTATTCATAATTCAAAATGAACTAATGTGAATTAATTAATTTGTTCCTGGCTCTGCCTTCCTGCTTCCTTAATTTAAGGAAAATGTAAGCATAAAAAAAGAACATTGTTTGAGACTCATTTTTTAAAAAACTTTTCTCCCTGAAAAATTAGCACATGGAGGAAAGTTGAAATCAGAGAGATAATGCCGTTGTCAGCTAACAGGGTAAAAAAAAATTAAGCGCCATTTATAAATGGCACCCAGAGAGGCATCAACTACCTGCCTAGGGGTGTCTCAGAGCAAAAAAATGCATATCTCCAGGCTGTTGGGGAAAGGCAGGAGGTCCTGACCCCTAACGATGACACCAGGAGTCCAAGGAACCTGGATGGAGGTCGCAGCAGAGGTTACCCATGGAGTCCACAGACACGCCTGGGCCCAGTGTCAGAAAAAGGGTCAACGGCCTACTGCACCTCACCCGGGTAAGTGGTACAGCCATTTTTCAGCAAAGTGGGCCTCATGAGGACATCAATCCCTGTACATGGGCAGGTTGAAAAGCATGACAGACAGGGGTTCGCACATGTGGACCATGTGCTAAGGAGATGCCATGCACATACAGGGGTTACTGCCCAATGAGAATACAATCAATTCTTCAGACTGCCTGCAGGACCAAATAGCACATAATACCAGAGAACAGACGAGGACTGGTGGAGGAGAACCAGACATTAGGTTATTGACTCTGCAGAGGAAGAGGTGATAGAAGTGGCTGGGAAACGGGGCAGCTAAGCAATCACAGATGGCAAGGCAGGAGTCGCAGGACACAATTTTGAACACTGGGCATAAAAATGATGTGAGGAATAAGCAATAGGAATAGGGGCCAGGATTCTCCGATCCCACACCAGGTCGGAGAAACTTCGGCGACCCAAGAATCAGCGCCAATGGCACGGCCCAGTGCTAATCGGCCCCCCCTCCAGCAGTTCTCCGCGCTCGACGGGCCGAATGCCGACCAAGTGCGGCCGAGTCCCGCCAGTGTCGTTCGCATGTGGTCCGACCTGGTGATGGGGAGAGGGGATGCGACTCCAGGGGGGGCCTCCACGGTGGCCAGGCCCACGATCGGGGCCAACCAATCGGTGGGCGGGCTAATTGCGGGGGGGGGCCCTAAGTTCGTCTGCGTCGGGCCCCTGTAGAGCTCCGCCATATTGCCTGGGGGCCGGCACGGAGACGGCAACCCACGCGCATGCGTGGACCCGCGCCGGCCGTGGCACGCATGCGCGGACCCATGCCGCATAATTGCTACCGCCCATAGCGGCATGGAAATGCTTGAGGCACTCCAGTGCCGTGCTGGCCCCCCGGGCAGCGCAGGGTCGCTGCTCTAGGGACCAGATGGTGTCCGCCGTTTACGATGGCGTCAACACTTAGGCCATTATCGGAGAATCCCGCCCAGGGTTCTGTTTAATGTTTGCCTAATTCCTAGTGTTTTCCACGGCAGATCTTACCATTCCAGAGACAATGCTACCTCAGTCGGCAGCAAACCAAAACTCCATCTTTGGGGTGATGACGCTGAAGACTAAAAGGATGCACTGTCATTTTCTTCCTCCCCGTCAGCACAGAGGGATTGCCCTTGGAATCTGTTGAGCACATCACAAATACATCACAGCCGCGGTTGAGGATGTGACAGTCAAGAGATCTGGCAGTCTGGAGACGTTTGGAGAGCAGATTAATGCTGGGCCCCAAGCTGTTGGCAGGCCTCTAAACTAACTTGGCAGGGAGCTGAGATCCTGAGAGAAGGTTCAGCAGGGATAGATGCACAGCCAAAATTAGAGGAGAAATCAAGTGAGTCAGGAAGGCATAGAATGTCTAGACCAGTTAAGTCAAAAGGGAGGATGGCAAGATTGGATGGTATTTATTTTAATGCAAGGAGTCTGACGAGCAAGGCTAATAAATTGAGGGCACAAATTAAAACATGGGGCTATGATGTCACTGCTGTCACTGAGACATGGTTGAGAGAGGGGCCGGATTGGTAGCTCAATATTCCAGGATAAAGGATCTTCAGGAAAGATAGGGAAGGAGGTAAAAGAGGTGGGGATGTGGAAATTTTGATCAGGGAATCAATTGCAGCAGTAAGGAGAGATGACCTCTTAGAAGGCACTTCAACGGAAGCCACATAGAATCATAGAATCCCGAAAGTGGCCATTTGGCCCATCGAGTCTGCACCGACCATCTGAAGGAGCCCCACCCTATCCCCGAACCCAGTGACCCCACCTAACCTTTTGAATGCCAAGGGGCAATTCAGGATGGTCAATCCATCGAACCTGCACATCTTTGGACTGTGGGGGGATACCCAAGCTCCAGGAGGAAACCCACGCAGACACGGGGAGAAAGTGCAAATCAACACAGACAGTCAACCGAGGCTGGAATTGAACCTGGGTCCTTGGTGCTGCGCGGCAGCAGTGCTAACCACTGTGCCACCATGCCACCCCAAACGGGGAGGCCCTAAAAACCAAAAAGGAGCAATCCCATTGCTGGGAGTGTTCTATAGGTCTCCTAACAGTTCAAGAGAAAGAGAATAATAATAATGTTTATTATTGTCACAAGTAGGCTTACATTAACAGTGCATTGAAGTTACGGTGAAAATCCCCTAGTCGCCACATTCCGGCGCCTGTTCGCGAACATGGAGGGAGAATTCAGAATGCCCAATTCAGCTAACAGCAAGCCTTTCTGGACTTGTGGTAGGAAACCGGAGCACCTGGAAGAAACCTACACAGACACTGGGAGAACTTGCAGACTCCGCACTGACAGTGACCCAAGCCGGGAATCAAACCCGGGTCCCTGGTGCTGTAAAGCAGCAGTGCTAACCACTTTACTAGAAGAGTAGATATGTAGGCAAATTTCAGAGAAGTATAAAAGTAATAGGTCATGATACTGGGGGATTTCAAATTCCCCAACATTAACTGGAGTGACCATATTGTAAAAGGTTTGGAGGGATCGGGATTCTGAAAATGCATCCTGGAGAACTTTCTAAGCCAGTACGTAGAATGTCCTACAAGAGAGGGGCAGGTCCTGGACTTAGTTTCGGGTAACAAAGCCAGGCAAGTGGTTGAAGTATCAATGGGGGAGCATTTAGCAGATAGTGATCATAACTCCATTAGATTCGGGCAGCACGGCGGTGCAATGGTTCAAACTGCTGCCTCCCGGTGCCGGGGTCCTGGGTTCGATCCCGGCTCTGGGTCACTGTCCATGTGGAGTTTGCACATTCTCCCCGTGTTTGCGTGGGCCTCACCCCTACAGCCCAAAATGATGGGTAGGGTAGGTGAATTGGCCACTCTAAATTGCCCATTAATTGGAAAAAAAATAATTGGGTACTCTAAATTTATTTTTAAAACAACTCCACGAGATTCAAGATTGTTATGGTCAAGGGCAAGGATGGGCCTGAGATTCTAAATTCTAAACTGGAAAAAGGCCAATTTTAATAAGAACAGATTTGATTTGGCCAGAGTGGAATGGGAGAAGACACTTTTAGGTAAATCTGTGACAGAACAGTGGGACGCATTCAAGAAGGAACTAGGGAGAGTACAGGGCCAACATGGTCCAATCAAGACAAAGAGTGGGACCAGCAAAACCATTAAACTCTGGATATCAAGGGCTATACATCATTGGATAAGGAGTAAAAATGAAATGAAAATGAGATGAAAATCGCTTATTGTCACAAGTCGGCTTCAAATGCAGTTACTGTGAAAAGCCCCTAGTCGCCACATTCCAGCGCCTGTTCGGGGAGGCTGGTACGGGAATTGAACCGAAAGGAGGCTTATGCCAGATACCGAGGGCTCAAAAGAGCACCAGCCCGACAGGCATATAAAATGTGCAAAAGGAAATTGTAAAAGGAGATTAGGAGAGCCAAAAGGGGACATAAAAGGATACTGGCAGGTAAAATAAAGGAAAATCCTAAATTGTTTTACCAGCACATTAAGGGTAAAAGGATAATTAGGGAGAAAGTTGGGCTCATTAATTAGTATGTGGAGCCGGAGGTCATTTAGAACATAGAACATACAGTGCAGAAGGAGGCCACTCAGCCCATCGAGTCCGCACTACCCACTTAAGACCTCTCTTCCACCCTATCCCCAGAACCTAATAATCCCTCCTAACGATTTTGGTCACTCAGGGCAATTTATCGTGGCCAATCCACCTAACCTGCACATCTTTGGACTGTAGGAGGAAACCGGAGCACCCGGAGGAAACCCACGCAGACACGGGGAGAACGTGCAGACTCCACACAGTGACCCAGATTTAGATTAAGTTAAATGTAGATTTATTGTCATGTGTACCGAGGTACAGTAAAAAGTGTTGTTCTGCATACAATAGACACCTAGGCTTTGCGGTTTTGATGTCAGCTTGGCTGAGGTTATGGTGTTGAAGACTTTGTTGAGATGCTCCAGGGATGAGTGTAGGGCCAGCTCCCTTCTTATCCTGGACTCTGGGCATGTTGGCGCAGTGATGTCCCTCAACACTCTCACTATCAGGAGCTGCCATCCATCACCTTCCCATGCCAACTTGTTCACCTTTATTCTTGCTTCCATCACGTTTCACTCCATCACCCTAGCTCTGCCTTGGTATTCATCCATCAAAAATTATTTCTTTCAGAGGAATGAATGGGTGGCATGGATACCAAGTCGACTGCACTTGATGAGTCAGCCACCATGAAGCACGCTGCAGAATGATGGCCAATCATTTCTGGATTTGATTCCAATCTAGTTATGGGTTTGGACATTGTCCACACCCATCATGCTTTTTCAACCATCTCTTGGAGGACAGCCATGTCACCAAGGTAGGTCTTAACAAATGTCTGCTTTCTCCACAGGTGGTCGACCTTGCGATAAAATGTACCATCAATGTTTGTTCCATCACCTCGTTGCCTATGCCCTGAGTTCTGGAATTCTCTCCTTGAACCTTTTACTCTCTACCTCATTTACCTCTTTTGAGACAATCGTTAAAACCAACCGCTTTGGTCAAGCTTTTGGGGCATCTGCCCTAATATCGCCTAATGTGACTCAATGCCAGATTTTGCTTTGTGGTGCCTCCACGAAGCGCCTTCGAACATTTTATCACTTTAAAGGAGTTGTATAAATGCAAGTTGTTTTTGTTCTTGCTGCAGAAGCAGCAAACTCAGCTATTAAATCCTCCCAGCCGTTTTATTTCTGCTCTCCTCAGTGCGTAGAGACACAAAAGCTGATCTGTGAAGAATCACATCAAACCCTCCTCTCAGCTCCTGTCGTACCCATTTACAGCTGCTTTCTCTGACCATTCTGTGGTACTGCACTATTGATTCCTTGATTCCTTGAGCCCCACCTTTACCAGTTATCAACACCGTTCGCATTTTTGAAGGCATTTCCTTTCCCCCTTAAGCATTTAATTTGTTCAAAATCAATTCCATTCAGCAGTTGCAAAAGGTAAGTAACACCTTCTTAGTTGAAACTGATCAGAGAGCACTGCCAGACATTCAGAGATGATTATGAAATCAATAGTGATCCCTGGTCCAATTGCCGTTGATAAGCGCTGCTGATAGCAATTTGCATTTATTGTGCTTCGTTGATGATTGCTGCTCTTACCTTACAGAACTGATAGAAATGTAGATACCAGCAATCAGTTACTTCACATTAAAGCACCAGCAAATATACTATGGCTATTGGTCTTCATTGCAACCTCATCCATGAACGTCTCTGATCCATATATTTGCAACTTGGCAACACATTAACTGTCAAGGTTCAGCACTAGGGTTGCCAGCTGTGATTAAATGTATGCCTGGAGGTGTCATCACATGGCTTTTCCCACACTCCAGCCATTTGTCCATCAACCCATTCATCCTGGTGAGGCACTGCCTTCCTGCACCAGCTGGAGAGCAAAAGGACTCATTGCCCAATTGGCAATCAAACATCTTTTTCACCTCCATTTTCCACATTTTTTATCTGCTGAGGAGAAGTGTTCCAAAAAAGTGACAAATAGAAACAGTCTTTTCGAATGTCCTGATGGTTTTCCTCCAGGGCCGCACCCAACAGTGACCTGAAGATTGATCTTCAATTACTGGAGACTCCAGCCAATCTAATGGGTTGTCAATCCTATGCAGCAGCCGAAATATACAGTTTAATTCAGTGCTGTGCACAGATCAATAGAAAGAATGAAACTGTGCAACAGGAAAAACCTTAGTAGGATTTTGTTAACAGAATAGTCCAGTGATTGGTATATTTGGCTCTGTCAGCAGCGAGGAAAGGGAAGTTTGGCAATGTGGCTCATTGCCAAATAAAGTATTTTCTTCTTACTTCTAAATCTGAAAACATTGCATACATTTTCATTGATTGATAACCCGTAATGATGTCTTCATATTCAGACTTTTAGCTTAGAAGTGCCACAACACAGGAGGAGGCCATTTGGCCCTTTGAGCCCATGCTAGCTCTCTAAAGGAGCAATTCAGCAAGCCCAACTCACCCAGCCTTTCGTCAGCAAAACCTTTGCCCTTCAGGGAATTTTCCAATTTTTTTTGGCAAGACACATTTGAATCTACCTCCACCACCTTGATAGTGAGTGCATTCCAGATCCTCACACTCATTACACCAACAAGCACTTTTTCATGTTCTGTTTTCTGTTGCCGATTAGCTTTATCTGATTCTCGAATATTCCATCAATGGGAACAATTTCTCTCCATCTACTCTATCAAGAATCAACAGATAGGAAATGGCTGTTTTTTCTCAAAGTAAGGCCAGGCTCAGAGGCAGGACTTCTGGATTCAGGACGCTGGTGCCATTTTGACATGGAGCCCTTCCGACTTCATGAAAATTTGGAGCAAAGAACTGGGTTTGGATGTTTCTGGATAACAATAAGAGTGCAAATACTTCAGGAAAGCTTTCGAGAGGATGTAGAAAAGATGTGTTCCAGGGCCCAGGACATTTATTTATGTGTATAGATTGGAGATGCTGGGATTTTTGTTTGTGGAGAAGAGAAGGTTGAGAAGAAATTCGATGGAGGTGTTGAAAACCTTGGATGATCTGGATAGAGTACATTGAGAGGAATTGTCCCATTGGTGGAAGGATCAAGAAGAGGACACTGATTTAAGGTGAATTGCAAAAAAACCAAGGACGACAGGAGGAAACATCTGTTTTTGTCGCCTGTGGTTAGGATTCAGAATACACAGGCTGGACGCTATCTTGAATTGTACCTTTCAAAAGAGAATTGGAAAAGCCTGGGAAGAGATACATGTGCAGCTCTAAAGGGAAAGGGCAAAGAGTGGAGCTAGCTGGATTACTCGACCAAAACATCGATATTAGGGAAGCTGTTAGAGTCCATTATCAAGGATTTCATAGCCCAGCAAATGGAAAGCAGTTGTGTAATCAGACAAAGTCAGCATGGATTTATGAAAGGGGAATCATGCTTGAAAAATCTACTGGAATTCTTTGAAGATGTAATTAAAAGAGTTGATCAGGGAGAACCAGTGGATATGGTTCAAAAGGGAGGTAGAGAGAAAACAGGGTACAGCCGAATGTCGGTAGTAGGGAAGTTGCTGTAGGCCATTATCAAGGATTTCATCGCACACCATTTGGAAAGCAATGGTGTAAGCAGACAAAGTCAGCATGGATTTATGAAAGGAAACTCATGCTTGACAAATCTACCAGAATTCTTTGAAGATGTAACTAGGAGAGTTGACCAGGGAGAACTGGTGGATGTTGTTTATTTAGATTTTCAGAAGACCTGCGACAAGGTCTCACATGGCAGATTACTATATAAAGTGCATGGGATTGTGTGTAATGTCTTGAGATGGATAGAAAGTTGGTTAGCAGACAGGAAGCAAAAGGTTGGAATAAATGGATCTTTTTCCAATTAGCAGGCAATGACTGGTGGGGTACCGCAGGGATCTGTGCAAGGACCCCAACTGTTCAAATTACATATTAATGATTTGGATAAGGGAACTAAATGTAGTTATTTTACAAAGTTGCAGATGATAAAGTTGGGTGGGAGGATGAACTGTGAAGAGGATACTTCAGTGGGATTTGGACAGGCTGAGTGAGTGGGCATACGTATGGAAGATGCAGTATAACATGGATAATTGTGAGGTTATCCACTTTGGTAGCATTAATGGGAAGGCAGATTATTATTTGAATGGATGTAAATAGAGAGAGGTGGATACTCAGCAAGACCTTGGTGTCCTTGTGCAACAGTCGCTGAAAGTAAGCGTGCAGGTACAGCAGGCTGAAAAGAAGGTATGTTGGCCTTCATGCCGAGAGGATTTGAGTTTAGGAATAGGAATGTTTTACTACAATTGTATATGGCTTTGGTGAGGCCACACCT
This sequence comes from Scyliorhinus canicula, assembly GCF_902713615.1. NCBI lineage: Eukaryota > Metazoa > Chordata > Chondrichthyes > Carcharhiniformes > Scyliorhinidae > Scyliorhinus > Scyliorhinus canicula. The sequence goes on from NC_052147.1 coordinate 27,273,597, forward strand.
GGAGTATTGTGTGGTGTTTTGGTGTCCTTATCTGTGGGAGGATGTTCTTGCTCTCGAGGGAGTGCTATGAAGGTTTACTAGGCTGATTCCTGGGATGGCGGGACTATCATATGAGGGGAGACAAAGCCAGTTAGGATTATATTCATTGGAGTTTAGAAGAGTGAGAGGGAATCTCATAGAAACATAAAATTCCAACAGGATTAGGCCAGGTAGATTCCGAAAGACTGATCCCGACAGTGGGGGAGTCCAGAACTAGGGTCCGGAGTTTGAGGATAAGGGAAAACATTTTAGGTTTGAAGTGAAGTGAGGAGAAATTTCCTCACCCAGAGAGCAGTGAAACTGTAGAATTCACGATCACAAAAAGTAGTTGAGGCAAAAACATTGTGTAATTTCAACAAGGTATTAGATATAGCTCTCAGGGCTAAAGGGATCAAGAGGGGAAGGCGGGATCAGAGTATTGAACTTGATGATTAATCATAGAGGTTTATATTATGGAATAAAGCCCAACTTGTCCATGCCTCCCAGTTTTTATCATTAAGTTAGGGCAGCACGGTAGCATTGTGGATAGCACAATCGCTTCACAGCTCCAGGGTCCCAGGTTCGATTCCGGCTTGGGTCACTGTCTGTGCGGAGTCTGCACATCCTCCTCGTGTGTGCGTGGGTTTCCCCCGGGTGATCCGGTTTCCTCCCACAGTCCAAGGATGTGCAGGTTAGGTGGATTGGCCATGATAAATTGCCCTTAGTGTCCATAATTGCCCTTAGTGTTGGGTGGGGTTACTGGGTTATGGGGATAGGGTGGAGGTGTTAACCTTGGGTAGGGTGCTCTTTCCAGGAGACGGTGCAGACTCGATGGGCCGAATGGCCTCCTTTTGCACTGTAAATTCTATGTAAAATAAGCTAATCCCAATTGCCCGCATTTGGTCCATCTCCCTCTATACCCTGTTACCCATAACTGTCTAAATGCTTTTTAAAAGACAAAATTGTACCCACCTCTACTACTACCACTGGAAGCTCGTTCCAGACACTCACCACTGTCTGTGTGAAAGATTTGCCCCTCTGGACCCTTTTGTATCTCTCCCCTCTCATCTTAAACCTCTGTCCTCTAGTTTTAGACTCCCCTACCTTTGGGAAAATATGTTGACTATCTACATTATCTAAACCCCTCATTATTTCATAGACCTCTATAGGTTCACCCCTAAGCCTCCTATGCTCCAGGAAAATAGTCCCAGCCTATCCAGCCTCTCCTTATAACTCAAACCATCAAGTCCTGGTAGCATCCTAGTAAATCGTTTCTGCACTCTTTCAAGTTTAATAATATCCTTTCTACAATAGGGTAACCAGAATTGTACACAATATTCCAAGTGTGGCCTTACTAATGTCTTGTACAACTTCAACAAGACGTCCCAGCTCCTGTATTCAATGTTCTGACCAAACACCAAGCATGTCGAATGCCTTCTTCACCACCCTGTCCTCCTGTGACTCCACCTTCAAGGAGCAATGAACCTGTACTACTGGATATTTTTGTTCTGTATGTCTCCCCAACACCTACCATTAACTGAGTAGGCCCTGCCCGGATTCGGCCTACCAAATGCATCACCTCACATTTATCTAAATTAACTCCATCTGCCATTCATCGGCCCACTGGTTCAATTGTTCAAGATCCCATTGCAATCCTAGATAACCTTCCCTCCTGCACCAGCCCTGTAGCAACATGTCCAGCTGCACTCGCTCTCTGTTCCTTGCCTCACTTGGCAACCAAAACGCTTCGGCACTCCAGATTCCAATGTCCATCACTGGTCACTAAAGCTCTCTGTCTAGGCACTGGTGTGAATCCAATTTCCCTCAGGCCATGAGGCTCACATTGGCAGATTCAACATGCTTATAAGGTGAATCAGGCTTCACCGACTGGGGTCTTTTTTTTAATACAAATCAAGAACACTAGTTAGTACACTCAGGGATGTGAGCATGGTGCGTCATCTGCAAAATTCCAGTGTAGCTCTGAGGTTTAGCACAATCTAAATTATTACTCTTTTGGGCATACATTTCCTAGTCAGCATGAACTAAACAAATTGTTTACTCTAACTCGCTCCCAGCAATTAAGCATAAAAGAAGCTTCAGTAGTACTATCAATTTAGCCCTCAATTCCTGTCTGCCTGTGCCCCAAACTTGGTGCACTCATTTGAGATTTGCTGCCATTAATATTCAACCCTTTAGTTGAGAATTTTATGCTAGCAGACCTTTAATACCTCATTGATTTTTCACATGTAAGTCTCGATAATGAATGATAAGTTTGAAACAATATTTACTCCCCAAGATAGGTGGGAATCATTCTTTTGTGGGGCCTAGAACTTCCAAGGTCACTGCTGCTGTGGGCATACGATAAGGCCCTTGATTGACCACTTATGTGGCTCAGCTAGGCTCTTGGCAAGAAGGCCGTCTGCTATCTACTCTGCCATTGGCAAAGTAGGATTCAGGTGGGAAAATGACCAATATCCTGGAGTGACGGCACTTTCTCATTTCAACCAGAAGCAAAACAGTGTCATCAAAAAAGGTTTACACAAATCTTATTGCTTCCAAAGTATTGCTAAAGTGAAATTAGTGACATTGATGAATTCAAAACATTACAGCACAGGAACAGGCCTGCACCAATCCAGATGACTTATTTAGACCTACTACTATTGCCCCAATGAGCTGTATCCCTTCTGGGCAGCATGGTAGCACAAGTCGGTAGCACTGTGGCTACACGGGGTCCCAGTTTCTTTTCTCCGCTGGGTCACTGTACGGAGTCTGCACGTTTTCCCCGTGACTGCGTGGGTTTCCTCCCGGTCCTCTGGTTTCCTCCCAAATTTCAAAGATGTGCAAGTTAGGTGGATTGGCCATGATAAATTGCCCTTAGTGACCAAAAAGGTTAGGAGGGGTTATTGGGTTACGGGGATAGGGTGGAAGTGAGGGCTTAAGTGGGTCAGTGCAGACGCGATGGGCTGAATGGCCTCCTTCTGCACTGTATGTTCTATGTTCCATTCCCCTCCCATTTCTGTGTCTATCAAGATACATCTTAAACATCTCCCCTAACCTTTCCTCCTCTCACCTTGAACCTGTACCTCCTTGTAAATGAGACTTCCACCCTGGGGAAAAGCATCTGACTATTCACCCTGTCTATACCATTCATAATTTTGTTGACCTCAATCAGGTCTCCCCTCAGCCTTCGTCTTTCCAATGAAAACAATCTGAATTTATTCGACCATACCTCACAACTAACACCTTCTCGACCAGACAACACCCTGGTAAACCTTCTTTGCACTCTCTCGAAAGCATCCACGTTCATTTGGCAGTGTGGCGATCAGAGCTGACATTCAACAAGTTGACCTTGATCCTTCTGTAACTAGATTGCCCTACAGCGCACTTTGCCAATTCATACAATGCTTTTCATCAATAGGAACGGGTTCCCCATTTGGCTCAGGGGTAAAGTCATCGGGCAGGATTTGACAGTCCCGCCCATCTGGAGACTGGAAATGGCCACTCGAGGTAAACATACCTTTCAATGATCCATCAAATTTTCCATCCCACCGGAGCTGATTCCCATGGTGGGGGGAGGGGACCAGAGGCAATCCACAAAGAATACCCCAACAGTGAATGGAGGAACATAACCGTGATCTGCCTGCTGCAGTCTCCAGCCAGAACTGGCTTTGTAACTATTGTGCACAAATTTCCACTTGTCTCCCAAGACTGTTCCCTGGTTTTGTATAAGTTTAACTGGTGAATATGCAAATAAAGGTGACTCACAAATATTTGATGTCATTGCATCTCCAGACCATTGGTGGAATCTACGATAGTGCAGTGGTTAGCACTGTTGCTTCACAGCGCCAGAGTCCCAGGTCAATTCCCAGCTTGGGTCATTATCTGTGAGGAGTCTGTACATACTCCCCGTGTCTGCGTGGGTTTCCTCCGGGTGCTCCGGTTTCCTCCCACAAGTACTGAAAGATGTGCTGTTAGCTGAATTGGACATTCTGAATTCTCCCTCCGTGTACCCCAACTGGCGCCGGAATGTGGCGACTAGGGGATTTTCACCGTAACTTCATTAGAGTGTTAATGTAAGCATACTTGTGACAATAACGATTATTATGATTATTATTACTCCATTGTCATTGGCAAAAGAATAACACAATGCATTGTGTGGAATTTCGGTGCATTGTTACTCTGCAGTAGTAATAAAACCAAACACTGGAGCTGACATGTGAAGTAACTTTTCCAACACAAAACACTTGGTTGAAAATAGTATTGTGATTCTAGTTAGTAAGGGATTCCTAGCTTTCACTTTTATTTAATATTTTATGTACTACACCACCTTAGAGGATACAACTGTGCTAAATAATTAATGCGATACAACATTCAAAGATATAATTGCTATGGCTCACGGTACAGTTATGCTAAAGAGCCAGGCTGGCAAAGAGAGCTAAATAAATGTTTAATAATCCCCGGTGACTTCCTTGAAATTTAGACTTCAGAGACTTTGTCACCCCAATGAAAAAGCAAAGATGAAAGAGACATGTATTCATTTATTTAAAAAAATCTGCTGCGTTGGCAGCATAGGTAGATGAGATCTCCTGAAGATCACACTGCTGTTCCTGATGAACATTTAGCGATTTCAGTCGTTAACACATTGAAGACTGTCATGAGAGCAGAGTGTAAGAAAAGGAAAGAACGAGTGAAGCCACTCTGTCTACTGTGAATAAGAGGATATAATTTTTTAAGTGTGTGTGTACGTGACTAACTTAATTAAACTGGGGACTGAGTGTCTACAGAGTTGAAGACAATCAAGGGGCTATTTGTGAAAGGCTTGAGGTGAAAATGGGCAAGTTGGGTGTCCTACAAGTAAATCCGACATGAATATAGATTTGCATTAGGAGGTAAATCAAGTTTGTTGTGTTCAGCTGTTAAGCTTTGTTGCTCGTTCTGGGTGAGTGTGCTTAACACTCAATTTGGCTCTGTTTCGTTACTTAGCTCTGGAGTCGCCAGGTATCGTTAAGATACCACCACAAGTTTCAAGGTCAAGTTCAAAGCAATAAAACCATACACCAATTAGTAAGTTCAAACAAATGAGTTTATTATAATACAATTATAATACTACCCATGCACACGCTAAGATGATTAAACTATTCCTACCACTAAATAAACCAATACTTATCTTAAAGGGAACTGCCGGATCTGGGGACAAGGCCTCTTGCTCTGCACTGGTCCGCAAACTTCAGGTTGGTACGGGTTAAAAAGGGGTCAGGAGTGTCTATCTCTGGTAGCGATCGTTGTGAGACACTTACTTGCTGGCGGCTGCTGTCCCAAACCTCTCCTCTCTCTCGGTCAAAGTCTTCTTCGGTAAAAGGCTGGTCGAGAGGTCTGGTCAAGAGAGGAGGGCTGGACAAGAAGAATGAACTAAGTTTGGGACCTGTCTTTTGGGCGGACCCCTCTACCTGCTGGGAATCGATTTGGTCTCTTCCCAATCGATTTGTTTGAATCCCCCTAATACTGAGGCTGTCCCTCGGCTGCTGGGCAGGCCTTCAGGTGCTTTGTTTTCGAACCCCGCTGGTGCCGGGGTGTCTGGTTTCCCATACACTGTTGCAATCACTTCTCTATTTGTGTCCATTGTCCCTGGGATCGTTCCATTACTATGTTAACTATCCTGGAGATTGCCTCATTAGTATGCGGAATGTTCATTTCGGTGCTGTCTGCTCTCTTAGCAGACAAAATACACATTGGCTTGGTGCAGCCTGCTTGTGCTGCAAACTTTGTCCATTTTAACCTGCAAGCTTTGCGTTCCTCCATTTTGTATTGAGGGAATGGCCAACTTCGGTGGCTACAGCTTCAAAGGGAAGTAAAAAGAGTTTACAAATTGGGAAAGTTCATAAATAAACAAGGCAACGTTATTACATTTTATCTTACTTGAAATTGATAGCTCTCAGGAGCACATACATGGGGCGAAATTCTCCGACCCCCACGACGGGTGGGAGAATAGCGGGAGGGCCTTCCCGACATTTTTGCCGCCCTCCCGCTATTCTCCCCCCCCCCCGCCGAAGTCCCGACCCGAATCGCTGCCGCCGTTTTTTTACGGCCGGCAGCGATTCTCAGCTGTTAGATGGGCCGAAGTCCCAGCCCTTTCCGCCGTTTTTACGAACGACAAACACACCTGGTCTTGCCGTTCGTAAAAACGGCGTCACAAACTCGCTTTTTATAACCATGGCACCGATTGGCACGGCAGTACCACGGCCGTGCCAAGGGTGCCATGGGCCCGCGATCGGTGGGCACCGATCGCGGGCAGCGAGCCCGATGCCCGCGCACTACTTGTCCTTCCGCCGCCCCGCAGTATCCATTCGCGGGGCGGCTGAGGGGCAACCCGGCCCACGCATGCGCGGGTTTCACGCAAAAACGCGATGACGTCACCCGCGCATGCGCGGGTTGGAGTCTTCCAAACTGCGCATGCGCGGCTGACGTCATATGACGCGTCAGCTGGCGCTAACTCCAGCAAGCGGGCTTAACGATTTTCGTTAAGCCCGTCTTGCCGGAGCCTACGGCGTCGGGCTGCTAGCCCCGACCGGGGACCAGAATCGGTCCCCGGTCGGGAAGGGGCGCGCTGCCGTAAAACCCGCCCGGGTTTTACGGCAGCTTTACGATTTCTCCCGTTTTGGGAGAATCTCGCCCATGATTTTTTTATAAGCTGGGAAAGGTTAATTCCAAAGAAGGGTTGAGAACAACGGACGCAAACCTGAAAGACGCAAACGTATACTTAAGGAGCGATGTGAAAGCAGTTTGGGGGTGGCCATGTAAGACCTCTTGCAGTGTGCTGTGTGCTAGACCCAGAACTACAAAGAAGAAAAGTGAAGACGTCTCCACAAACCCAGAAAAGGCCTTTTTTCAGAAAGCAGGGTTTTGTTTAAAATTTTCTTGGAATTTCCACAGCAGAGTGGGACTGAGGTGGAAGCCATGGGGCATACCTCCTGTACAGCAGCAATGGAGTTGTCATGTGGTAATATTTCTACAATTTCTTATAGATTAAATACATGTAAGGGACTGTTGCCTAACGGGGTGCTTGTTTGTGAGTTTAACAAAGTAGGAAATCGTTTTGAGGGGAATATCCTGCAAGACCAATTTTAACTGTGTAAATGCAATCTTGTGTGTTTACATTTTCTTTTCTTTTATTGATAAATGTTATTAGTTAATATTTGAAATCTCGAAAAGTGTTACTGGAATTTGTGGTTTCTGACTTCAGTACATATATCCTCTCATGGTAAAAATACAAGTAGAAAAGAGTTGTGATAACTTGCCAAGTTTCCCCTTTGGAATTTAGTTTGTACGCCATTTACCACCTTCCAAAAAATAACACTACTGAAGCTCACCCTTTCAGTATCCCATCTGATGTTATCGCTGCCTTTTCAATAACTCCCATGTATTTCTCTCCTGCCTCTTCTGAAAATTATCTACTGAGCACTGAGGTCCTTCCTAATGCATATTTTCAATACATTTTTCATGAATTCATATTCATGTTCTACTTTCTGGGATTACCACAAAGAATTAATGTAGGTTTACATTAATTATCCAAACTGCCGGATATGGGGACAAGGCCTCTTGCTCTGCTCTGGTCCGCAGACTTCAGGTTGGTACGGGTTAAAAAGGGGTCAGGAGTGTCTATCTCTGGTAGCGATCGTTGTGAGACACTTACTTGTTGGCGGCTGCTGTCCCAAACCTCTCCTCTCTCTCGGTCAAGGTCTTCTTTGGTAAAAGCTGGTCGAGATGCTGGTCCAGAGAGGAGGGCTGGTTAAGAAGAACGAACTAAGTGTGGGACCTGTCTTTTATAGGTCCCAGGGCTTCGCGCCCTTTTGGGCGGTCCATCTACCTGCTGGGAATCGATTGGGTCTCTTCCCAATCGATTTGTTTGAATCCCCCCAATACTGAGGCTACTGGGCGGGCCTTCAGGTGCTTTGTTTTCGAATCCCGCTGGTGCCGGGGTGTCTGGTTTCCCATACACTGTTGCAATCACTTCTCTATTTGTGTCCATTGTCCCTAGGATCGTTCCATTGCTATGTTAACTATCCCGGAGATTGCCTCATTAGTATGCGGAATGTTCATTTCGGTGCTGTCTGCTCTCTTAGCAGACAGAATACACATTGGCTTGGTGCAGCCTGCTTGTGCTGTAAACATCATCCATTTTAACCTGCAAGCTTTGCGTTCCTCCATTTTGTATTTAGGGAATGGCCAACTTTGGTGGCTACATTGGTATGACTGGAAAATCAAGCATTTATTTCCCAACTCTACTGTCTGGTTTGCTGGGCCGTTTCTGAAAGCAGATAAGAGTCAACCATGTTGATATCACATATGGATCAGATTGGTTAAGGGTAGTGAAGTGTTGGCTAGTGTACACTTGAGAGATGAACAGACACTTCCAACACTGATGAAGGTTCAACTCAATTTTATTAACTACTTCTAAGTAACTAACACACGATGACTGTGGATCTAAATGATGCTAACTTAAACTAGAGACCTAAGCCTTGTCCAAACCAGTTGATTCTCTCAGCACGTGTTGTAAGTCTGTGCTGGGCTGGATGAGTTCTTGTTACACTCAGAGGCCGCACCCAGAATGAGCGGGAACCGTGGTGTCCTCTGCCTTTATAGTGTGTGTATTCTAACTGGTGATTGGCTGCGGTGTTGGTACATGTTGATTGGGCCCTGTGTGTGTCTATCAGTGTGTGTCTGCACCATGATATACTGGTGTATATTATGACAGGTGGCAGTTTTCCGTTCCTAAAAGATACTGGCCCAGATCTTCTGTTCTCCTGGGGGAGGACCAAACCCCAGAGGTACCCCAAGTAGGACAATCTTTCCTCGGAGTCCACAGGCACAGACTGTGTGGGAATTGCCCTCTGAGCTTCAACTCCCATTGGGCAGTCTGGAATCCTCTAAAACACGTTTTAAAGTCAGAGGCTTTTGATTGGTCCTGACTCACTTACCAAAATGGTTAGCCAAGAAAGGATAGAAGGATTAAAACTACATCTAACTTCTAGGTAACCACCACTGAGTTCCCCACTGGAGGCTCCAACAACCCCCCCCCCCCCCCCCCCCCCGAGTGCCTAATTACCCCGCCACCCCCCCCCCCCCCCCCCCCCCCCGGATGGCCTGACTACCATCCCTGCCCACCCCCCTGTCTAACCCCTTACTTGCCCCACACCCTGATTACACCCCCCCCCCATGACCACCCAACGCCCCCCCCCCCCCCCCCCCCCCCCCATCCCTCCACCCCACTGATCACCGGAATCCCTCATTCATTTCTCTCAAAGTGGTTTTGGGCTATTTAAATTTACTCATTTACAGCAGCTTAAAAGGGGTTTAGCTTTCATTTCCCCCTGGCGATCTCACACACGCTGAGGGCCTTCGGGACCAGATGCGCTGCACATTTCTCAGCAGGCCTGGGTTGGAGGTCCAAACGGGAAAAGTGTAGCTTCAGTCTAAGGTTAGTAAAAAGGAGTGAAATGGCAATCCGATGCTATTTTGCCACTCCACAAAAGATTCGAGACATTAGTGAACCAGTCTGGCTTTTACAAGCATGGAGGGACTCCATGCTGTCACGAAGCACACTGATGTTATATGAGAGGGTATCCCAACTTGGAACACTGGTTCGTGGGGTGTATAATTTTATATTCTTTTGGTCTGAGGAGACAAGTGAAACCGCAGTGAAAACAACCAGCCCAGCCATCAATTATCAAAGACTATTTATTAAAGTGAAGAAAAGACAAATAGACACAAACAGGCCTAGAACAAAGAACAATACAGCACAGGAACAGGTCCTTCGGCCCTCCAACCCTGCACCGATCACGTGTCCTAACGGGCGATACAGGCAACCGCCTGTATCCTTCTATACCCCATCTGTTCATGTGCCTATCCAGATAAGTCTTAAAGGTCGCTAACGTATCTGCCTCAACCACCTCACTTGGCAGTGCATTCCAGGCCACCACCACCCTCGTGTAAAAAACTTCCCCTGCACACCTCCACTGAACCTTTCCCCCCTCACCTTGAATGTGTGCCCCCTTGTAATAGTAATTTCCGCCCTGGGAAAAAGCCTCCAACTCTTCACCCTATCTATACCCTGTTGCTCGTTATGCTTTTACTTAATTGCTCTGTTTTAATAACCTTTGCTCTAGAGTCGCCAGGTATCTTTCTGATACCACCATGAGGTGCAAAGTCAAGTGCTGATCAATAACTCAATACACCAGTTAGTAAGTTTCAAACCAAAACACATTTATTATACACACAGTCAATCACTACTCATGCATAAACTCTACTTATTAAACAATCACTACTCTTAAAGGCCTATACTTAGCTTTCAAATGGCCCACCAGGTCAGAGGAACAATGGCCTTTGTCCAGTTCTGAGTCTGCAGGCTTCAAGCTGGTATGGAACAGTAGCTAGGAGCGTCTATCTCGTAGCGTGCGTTGACTGGAGACTTACTTGGTTGGTGCAGCTGCTAGGCAGGTCTCTCCTTGCTGAGAGTCACGGTCAAGAGTTCTTTGAGAGCTGCCAAGAGAGCGAACTGAACTTGGGGACTCTACTTTATAGTCCCCAGGGGTTTCGCGCCCTTGTGGGCGGACCCCGGACTTCGTCCCAATTAATTGGACCATGTCCCAATCGTTTTTATCAATTTCTCCAATACTGGAGCTGTTCCCTGATTGTTCCCTATGTGTCCGTTGGCCTGCCTTTGTCCTAGCTCCCGCTGGCGCCGGGGAGTCTGTCTTGGTCCCGATTGATTCAATGTTTCTAATTGTTCCTGGGGATTGCTCATTAGTGTGTAGATGGCTATTGGTTTCGGTTCTGTCTGGGTTCTGCAAATCTTAATACACAGGAAACCTTGCACCTGCTTGCTTTTCCTTGTAGCTGGCCAATTTTCCCTGTACTCTTTGCGGGCATCCATTTTGGAATCGGGACGTGGCCACCCCTTAATAACTTTGTAAGCTTCTATCAGGTCACCCCTCAGCCTCTGTCTCTCTACGGAGAACAATCCCAGTTTATTCAATCTCTCCACACAGCTAATATGAAAAAAAATGAAAATCACTTATTGTCACGAGTAGGCTTCAATGAAGTTACTGTGAAAAGCCCCTAGTCACCACATTCCGGCGCCTGTCCGGGGAGGCTGGTACGGGAATTGAACCATGCTGCTGGCCTGCTTGGTCTGCTTTAAAAGCCAGCAATTTAGCCGAGTGAGCTAAACCAGCCCCTGATGAAGAAGAATACCCTCCATACCAGACAACATCCTGGTAAATCTTTTCTGTACTCTCTCCAAAGCCTTCACGTCCTTCTGGTAGTGCGGTGACCATAATTGGACACAGTATTCCAAATGTGGCCGAACCAACGTTCTACATAACTGTTACATAATTTTCGAGCTTTTATACTCGATACCCTGTCCTATGAAGGCAAGCATACCAAATGCTTTCTTTACCACCATTTCCACCTGTGCTGCCACTTTTAAGGATCTGTGGACCTGTACGCCCAGATCTCTCTGTGTCTCTATGCTCCTGATGGTTCTGCCATTTATTTTATAGCTCCCACCTGAATTAGATCTACCAAAATGCATCACCTCACATTTGTCCACGTTAAGTTCCATCTGCCATTTCTCTGCCCAATTTTGCAACTTATCTATATCCTGTTGTATTCTCTGCCAATCTTCATCACTATCCAAAACTCCTGCAATTCAATATCATCCACAAACTTGCTAATCAGACCCGCTACGTTTTCTTCCAAGCCAGTTATATATATTACAAAGAGCAGACGTCCCATTACTGACCCCTGTGAAACACCACCAGTTACAGACCTCCATTCGGAAAAACGCCCTTCCGCTGCTACCTTCTATCTTCTATGGCCAAGCGAGTTCTGAATCCATCCAGCTAGTTCATCCCTGACCCCAAGTGATTTCATCTTTTGCACCAGGCTGCCATGAGGGACCTTATCAAATGCTTTACTAAAATCCATGTGGACGTCCATAGTGCTTTCCTCGTCAATCATTTTTGTCACTTCCTCAAAAAATTCAATTACATTCGTGAGACATGACCTCCCTCATACAAAACCATGCTGTCTGTCGCTAATAAGACCAGTCACTTCCAAATATGCTTAGAGCCTGGGCTGGATTCTCCGCCCCACCCCGCCGGCGGGATGCTCCGGTCAATGGGGTTTCCATTGTGGGGCAGCCCCACACCGTCGGGATACCCCCGGGCTGCTGGCAAAATGGAGCATCCCGCTGGCGGAGAATCCAGCCCCCTATCTCTGAGAATCTTTTCCAACAATTTCACTATCACTGACGTCAAGCTCACTGGCTGATAATTATCCTTGCAACCCTTCTTAAATAATGGTACAACATTGGCTATCCTCCAAACCTCTGGGATCTCACCTGTGGTCTACGAGGACACAAAGATTTCTATGATGTGGAGATGCCGGCATTGGACTGGGGTGAGCACAGTAAGAAGTCTTACAACACCAGGTTAAAGTCCAACAGGTCTGTTTCAAACACTAGCTTTCGGAGCACTGCTCCTTCCTCAGGTGAATGAACCTCACCTGAGGAAGGAGCTGCGCTCCGAAAGCTAGTGCTTGAAACAAACCTGTTGGACTTTAACCTGGTGCTGTAAGACTTCTTACAAAGATTTCTGTTAGAGGCCCAACGACTTCATCCCTTGTCCCCCTCAGAAATCTGGGATAGATGTCATCTGGCCCTGGGGATTTGTCTACCTTAATGCTTTTTAATACACCTAACAATAACGACCTGCTCGAAAGTGTTTACACATCCCTCTGAGACACCACTGATCAACATGACCCTCTTCTTTGTGTGGACTGACTACTCTACTCTCACGCAATCTAAGATGTATGAATTATTAAACACATTCATTGGTATCGATTGTGTTCCGCCGGAGCTAGCTCTGTAATGATATGCATAAAGCAGTTCTGTATATAATGTTATGCATGATCTCCGACCACTAGGTGGCAGTGTCAGCCCACCATGTGATTCTGTGGCTGGGGAGATGAAAGTAGGTTGTGTTGGAGAATAGACGCATTTTGCAGTAGCTCTACAATAAATTTTTAAAATAAATTTAGAGTACCCAATTAATTTTTTCCAATTAAGGGGCAATTTAGCTTGGCCAATCCACCTACCCTGCATATCTTTGGGTTGTGGAGGGCGAAACCCATGTAAACATGGGGATAATGTGCAAACTCCACACGGACATTTACCCAGAGCCAGGATAGAATCTGGGACCTCGGCGCCGTGAGGCTGAAGGGCTAACCCACTGCACCACCGTGCTGCCCTGCTCTACAATAATTAATTAGTGCTAGTAGTTTATTATTTTATTTGTCCTAGTTATCTTTATCACGCAGTTGCTTCATGATAAATTATTTAAACTAGATGTTCTGTAGTTCATCATTCGCTTTGGCCAGTCTACAGAACATGAGAAGCCTTTTAATGATCGTTGAATTGGTCCAGATGCGGCGCCGGGTTTGCTGTCGTAGAACTCTGTGAATCCTGCCCCGGCGTCAACACTTAATCTCAGGAACGGAGAACTCCACCGACACAGTTTCTATAGAACACTGTCCTTGTTTCAAAATATATCTATGATTCCTGAACTCTGTAAGACTTCCTCTGTTCCCCAAACAAGAATAACCCAGGTTTCTCAATCAGGCATTGAATGTCTTTGAAGGGAGAGTCTCTATCCTTCCACCCAGGGATATAACAGGCAGCCCGTGGAGTTTTACTTGCCATGCAGGTTGCATGTCGGCAGATCTGTTGCAGTTGGGTTAATACCATGTTAGTGGAATGAGGCCCTTAAATGGCCATTCACTCGCCACTCCAGTTGAGGCCTCACCAGAGCTTTGTAAAGGTTGAGCATAACATCCCTATTCAGTGCCTCTATTTATGAAGCACAAGATCCCATATGGTTTACCAACCATTCTCTCAACATACCCTGCCACCTTCAAAGATTAATGCACATAGAACCCAGGTTCCTCAGTTCCCTGCACAATCTTTAGAACTGTACCATTAAATCTTTATTGCCTCTCTCTATTGCTTCTACCAATATACTTCACCTCACACCTTTCTGTATGAGATTCGACCTGCCCATTCTGCAATCCTACCAATGTCCAGTTGTAGTAACTAAGTATCATCCTCACGGTTTGCCACTTCTCCAAATTTGGTGTATTATTGGTAAATTTTGAAATTTTTCTCTGTATTCCAAGATCCAAGTAATTTACGTGCAGCAAAAAAGCACGGGCCCTAACAATGACTCTTGGGGAACACTATCCTCCAATATAGTCAGTGACAGATTCATGATCTTTCTCTTCTCTATGATATGTTTTAAAAAGCATTTAGACAGTTTTATGGGAAAGATGGATGTAGTGGGATATGGGCCAAATGTGGGCAATTGGGACTAGCTTGGTGGTAAAACCTGGGAGGCATGGACAAGTTGGGCCAAAGGGCCTGTTTTCATGCTGGGGGGAAAAAAAATACCATACTTGCATGAACATCACTGCTTTAATACTTCCTGTTTCCTGCTGGGAAAAGAAAGACCTGAAATTCAACAGCACATTCCATTGTCACTGGATGTCTCAAAGTAATTAATAATTAAGATCTTTTACAATGGAGGTAATTGTTGCAATGTAAGAATCACAGCCAATCATACAACAACCAAATAATCTATTTCCCTATTTAATTGAGGGATAAATATTGGCCTTGACTTTGGCGCTAATTCCACTGCTCTACTTTAAAATAGTGTCAAGGGATCTTTTCCATCCATTGAGAGGGCATGCAAAGATTCAGTATAACAGTTTCTACAGTCCTGCCACATCCAGTCACAAATGATGGTGGATAATTAAACAACTAACCCAGAGAAAGATGCTCTACAAATACCAGTGTCCTAAATGATGGAGGGAGCCCAGCACATAATAATAATGTTTTATTGTCGCAAGTATGAAGTTACTGTGAAAAACCCCTAGAGCGCAAAAGACAAGGCTTGAGGTTTTGCGACCATCTTCTGCCAGAAACACCAAGTGGATGACCTATCTCAGCCTCCTCCTGAGGCCCCCCAAATCACAGATGCCGGTCTGAAGCCAATTTGATGCACTCCATGTGATATCAAGAAATGGCTGAAGGCACTGGCTACTGCACAGGCAGGAAAATCCTTGAAAAACCCTGGCTGCAGTACTGAAGACCTGTGTCCGCTGCACTCCTCGTTGAGATGTTCCAATACAGTTAAAATGGTGGCATGTGGATAATTTGCCGAGATATGTCCTGTTTACAAAAAGAGGGAGAAAATCCAGTCCAGTGAATTACTGCCCCATCAGCCTACTCTCAATCATCAACAAAGTGATGGAAGATGATACCAAGCAGCATTTAATAACACGCTCACTGATGCCCAGTTTGGAATCCCCTGGGCCACTTGACTCAACCCCTCTCTTTAACCCTACTCTCCTTCCTCTCTGCCCCCTCTCCTCCTCCGTTTCCCTCTCCCCCTTCATCAACTACGCAGCCATTCCTTTTTAGTCCTGCCGTATGCGAATGTCAAGACTGTGTCAATCAGTGCCTGATAATGGGCAATTTTGTGTTTGAAGAATCATGCCATCTGGAAAACCTAAGACCCTTAAAGAATGACTAGATTCGATCCTATCCATCTGAGTTGTGTTTTACTAGTTAAATATAAGGCCCATCAATTGCAAATTATGGTGGTCAGTATCCAAAAATACAGATATTTTATCCAGTCTTGATGAAAAAGATTCATAAGAATTGTTGTACTTAATAATAGCCATAAATGTATATTGCCTCATAATATTTACAAATGTGAGAAAGGTGTTTGAATCCTATGGGACCTAAAAGGATAACAATGCACTCATATGAAAATAATATATTCAAACTCAGCTGAGTTCGCCATAGATATGCCGGTAGATCGCCATATGTTGCCCCGGAATAGGGACGCAGCGCGCCTGGTAGCTCAGATCCCGGGAGAAGCCTCTTCCAGCATTTACCCACTCGCAGAAGGCAGGAGAATGGGGATGAGAAACATATCAGTCATGATTGAATGGCAGAGCAGACATGATGGACAAATTGACTAATTTTGCTCCTATGTCTTATGGTCTTATGGCCATGCCTCGTGAGGTCTAACGGGATACCTTGATCTGGATCCCGCCCACATAGACACACTTGAATATGCACTAGCCGGAGTTGCTCAAGGTGTGGGACGCTTGGAGACGCCGAGAAAGTGGCATTTAGTACTGGTCTCCACAAATAAGGACCAGGCATACCCGCACCAGAGGGGGTCTCCCAAGAGATCGGGTGCCCCTGGGTGGCTGGGCTCTGGGCAGGGTGATACCCTGGCACCCCTCGTGCCACCTGGGTGCACTGGCACCCTGGCACTGCCAGGATGCCCAAGTGGCACTGCCAGACTGGCAGGGCACTGCCAGGTTGCCAGTCTGGCGGGTGCTCAGGTGGCATATCACCCTCACTAGGAATCGTGCCCAGGGGGTGCCTTGCCCTTGTGTGATGAGGAGTGGGGGGACTTGATGAACCCCTTACAGGCAAGTTAGGGTGTTGGGGGAGCCTCAGGGTCACATTGGGCAGTCTTGAGATGGGGGCACCGTTTTTAAATGAGACGAAGTGCAGCCTCGCTGGGGTTTTCCCCGCCGAGCCCCCGAAATAAAACACAGCCCCGTTCAATAGCAGAGTCTTTCTCGGTCCTGTGAGACGCGAGACTGGTAAATGCACTCAACACGGGACCCAGTTTAATTTCCGTTAGATCGTGCCCGTAAATGTATGTAAACAATGTGCATTTGGTGATTTTAGAGCTGATTGGCCTCTGTCATTGACTTCCTGATTTATGGTATTCCAGAGAGATTTCCATTTGAAGATCAGTTGCAGCATATGTCTACTCTTCATGGTCTCTCCACAGTCAACAATACTGATGACTAAAAATAGCGGTCAGCACTTTTAACAAGGCTGGATGGATAGAGAGATATGTGTCAAGATTAGTGTTTTGAAACAGAGTGTGACTGTAGAAGTGTGCGTCAGGATACGCAGCCTGGGCAACACACAAGATAATAATGAATGACTGTAATTGACTACTCATACATTATGAATAGAAGATAAATGTTGGTTGCAGTAATTGTATGGCCGGTATGTTGTATAATGCATGATAGAATTTGATTGGCCTGGCAGATGAATTAGCCTGCACTAACTGTACTTCCTGAACAAAGCAAGCTAGAATTAACGTAGACTATATTCATTATATGAAAACCTGCGTATGAATATCAGAATTGCTAACGTGTTACATCATCTAGTTTGCATTGTAATATTCAGGTATCACCTACAATGATGCATATGAATAGGTGAGTCAATAGAGTGAGTGAATGAGTGAGCCAGTGGTCATGCTGGCTTGATGCATAATAGTAAGGGCAGCATGTAGCATAGTGGTTAGCACTGTTGCTTCACAGCACCAGTGTCCCAGGTTCGATTCCCTGCTTGGGTCACTGTCTGTGCGGAGTCTGCACGTTCTCCCTGTGTCTGTGTGGGTTTCCTCCGGGTGCTCCGGTTTCCTCCCACAAGTCCAAAAGACGTGCTGTTAGATAATTTGGACATTCTGAATTCTCCCTCTGTGTTACCCGAACAGGCACTGGAATGTGGAGACTAGGAGCTTTTCACAGTAACCTTATTGCAGTTTTAATGTAAGCCTACTTGTGACAATAAATATTATTATTAAAGTGTATGCGCCTGCTTCTAAATCCTGAGCTAGGAATGTAGTGGTAAGGTATTAGCTTCATCAAAATGCCCAACTTATCCTTGATGGGAATAGTTGCTGAGGTCTACAGTACAGAAGCAGGCCATTATACTGCACACAAGCCTGTACCCGCTGTCGTTTATCGCCCCATCAGCTTATTCTGGTACTCTTTGACCCAAAAGCTGTGCAGTCAGAAAATGCGTAACTTCTTTGACATATCAGTGGGATCCTTAATTGTTTTTAGAATGTTTGAAAAGGCCTTTTAAGAGTTGCATCAAATGTAAAGGGATCAATCATAATTTTCTTGAACAGTAGGAAAACCTGGTCCATGCGACCTGGCGACCCTTGACCTGGAAACAGTACCAAAAGGAAGGAAGTTAAGAAAGAAGCTATGTGACTAGCGGGCTCAAAGGAGAGGTGCAGAAGTCAAGGAGAGCTAGAAGCAGAGGAGTATGGGAATGAAGACAATCAGCACACAAATGCAGACACAAATATAAATCAAACAGAGATAGAAAGGGGAGCACAGAGAATTCCTGTGAGAAGAAGCAAATTACTCTCAGGAAGAAGTCCTTTTTTTATGTTTGGCAGAAATGGTCTCAGGAGCTCTTGGAGGTACTGTGTGAGTTTGCTAAAACATTCTAAGAACTGGGGAGCTGTGTGAATAGCTCAGAGGCGCTGAAGAGCGAGGAGTATTCCCAGAAATAGCCAAACCATGAGCCTGGGCGTTATTGCCTGGTCATTTGAAAAGGAACTCGAGGTAGCTACACCATCAGAGCTTTCATGCTCTGAAAGTGAAAACTGTTGTTGGATACGATGTCTGACCTATCCTGCATTAATTATATTTTTTTATAAACTTAGAGTACCCAATTATTTTTTTTCCAATTAAGGGGCAATTTAGCATGGCCAATCCACCTATCTTTGGGTTGTGGGGGTGAAACTCACGCAGACAAGGGGAGAATATGCAAACTCCACACGGACAGTGACCCAGGGCCGGGATTCGAACCCGGGTCCTCAGTGCCTTAGGTTGCAGTGCTAACCATTGTGTCATGTCCTGCCTTCTATCCTGCATGAATAAAGAACAGTATGTCGTGGAACTGTACAGCCACATAGTAACAGATTTGTGCTCTGGACCTTGTGGATGCTCATGTTCCTGTAAGATTTATATTTGTTGTATCGACTATTTAAAGTAAAATTTTACCTTTTTACGTATTATTTGCCTGTTAATTCATGTGTAACTTGTGGTGCTTCCGCATGATTCATATTAGAGTAAAAGCTTCAAAAAGTGGAATCATGTTAGTAGTTTCTTCATTTCGGGGTCATTTGGTATATTTGGTTATTGTGGCTTACGGTTCCCCCACTGGAATCATAACAAAATCTTCCTTTGTCCCTCAATGCTTAAATGTCTTCCTCTTGAATGCATCTATGCTACTTGTCTCCATTACGCCATGTGGTAGCAATTTTTGCGTTGTAACAATGCTCTGAATAAAGAGATTTTTCTTGAATTCCATATTAAATTGATTACTGACTATCTTATACTTACTGCCTCTAGTTTTGGATTCGCCTACAGGTGGAAATAGTAAACTGGATGTAGTATATCCATTGTTTCAGCTCCTGCCTTGAGGTCAAATTTAATAAAGCCAGTAACACTGTGATTAATATTGCTCAATGGTCTCCAAACTCTATAACGTTTTCACCACTTCAGGCTAGCTATTGAATATTACAAGAATAGTCTCTTCCTGCCATTCATCACAACACACAGTTCAAAGAAGCAATCTGCAGTAGTTGCATACATTTCTGTCACCCTCCTCCCTTCAAACATACTCACTACCAGCCCACTAAGTTACTAAGTAATTAAAATCGTCTTTGCCAACCATTGATGTGATATGCTTATTGTTTGCTTAAATAAATTCATATCAATTTCACTTATGTCTCCCAGTAGTCTCGAACATTTCTTTTTAAATTTAGTGACACAGGTTTGCAGGAAATTAAGTCAATTCTCCAGATCTCGCAGTGGCACTGAGATCACCCCACCAATCTTGTTCCCCAAGCATTTTAAATATTCAAATCTGTTACAATCCTGCGCAGTAAAACTTCTTGCCCAACCTGAGGTTATAAACATGCTTCTATTAACTCAAGAATATTTATTCTCTCTTTCATATGTAACCTTCAAAATCTTATACCCTGTTCCTCACATTCTATGAGGTAACATAAGACACTAACATTTAATCAATATTATAGTAACTCCTACACCAGATTCTTGTTTATTGATTTAACCTTCTCGTTTAATATCCCACATCCCTCATTATGGCTGTTTGCCCTATGGTTATATTTGTTTCTTATCATTCTTCCTGTCATCCTGTTTCCCTTCCACTCTGGGCCCCGGCCTATTGTTTTTTAATTAGATTTCCTTCATCTCTTTCAGATAGTCCATAACTTCCTCAAAACCTGTCCTAATGATTTGCTTTTTATTCTTTAAATTAAATTTTGTCAAAGACACAAACATTTTCCACAATTCATATCCAGCTTCCTAGCGCCTGAGTGGGTTGAGCCCAGACTTTATAGGAATCAAAAAACCTTTCTTATATAATATATTTGTTCATTATTGCAGGAGCAAATGTGGCAAATGAACGGCGCTCGCTATTCGTAGTTTGCAAAACATGTATCAATTTGTCGTGAATTAGTGATATCCTGTGAGTTATGATTGTAACTCAAATTTCAAGATGATTTATACAGATCCATCATTGACCTGGGCAAAACCGAAGAACCTGTAAGTTCACCATCTGCAATTCCATCGCAACTCTTTGCAATGTCATAGAATTGCTGGACTTCACTGGGCAGCACGATGGCGCAGTGGCTGGAACTGCTGCCTCACGGCGCTGAGGTCCCAGGTTCGATCCCGGCACTGGGTCACTGTCCGTGCGGAGTTTGCACATTCTCCCCGTGTTTGCATGGGTTTCGCCACCACAGCCCAAAGATGTGCAGAGTAGGTGGATTGGCCACGCTAAATGTCCCCTTAATTGGAAAAAATGAATTGGGTACTCTAAATTTAAAAAAAAAGAAATGCTGGATCTCATTCATCTCCTTGTTGCCATTTAGGCAGGTGCAATTTGATGTGGATAAGTGTTAGGTAATATATTTTGGGAGAATAAAATACAAGGAATTGGAAATGCACATCATGGGGAAACACAAAGATGTGAATGAAGAGGAATGAGTTAAAACTCATAATTTCGTGAAAGCACAAGAGCAGGCAAATCAAGCCATAAAAAAGGCCATTGCAATTTTGAATTTTACACCCGGCAGCATAGAGTGCAAGAGTAAATAAATAGTTGTGAATTCATCCAAAACCATTGGTGAGGAGAGTTTGAGACGAGTTGATGTAGGACATGCAGTTTTGTGTTTTTCACTAAAACCTCCATGGGTTTGCAACATAGAATGCAACATAGAATGACCAGGCCAATGGGGAACAATTGTAAGTAGACAATTAAGTTTGTAGTATTATTTCCACTGGAGCAAAGGAGGCTAACAGGAGGTTTAATGGAGTTTGTTTTTTAAAGAATGGAGAGTATTAATAGCACGAATATGAACAGACAATCACCTTTGGCTCGGAGCCATTGACAAAAGTTGATCATATTTTAAACTGAATTGTCGCGAGACACTGAAGAGACCGTTAAGTCTTTATTTTGGATGGTTCTTGGAGCATATGATCCGATCACAGGGGAAGCATGAGGATCATATTATTACATGTTCTAATGGAAACTTGAATACATTTTTTAAAACTAGCAACGTGGAAAATATGAAGAGACAGGAATTCACCATGATCCATGACCGCTTGAAAATGGGCGCGTTTGGAAAGGGTTTGCAATTTTCAGCGTCTCAGCCATTGCCTTCCCAACTGTTCTGGGGGCAAAATTCACACCAAAGCTAGAAAGCTAAACCTGCTGCTGCCACGTGGTTAAGTACTCTCCTAAAAATGCAGAAAGCTTTTGGTTAGATCCCTAACCAGTTCAACAGGACCCATGGGGATGATTTTGTCCATAGCCGGTTGTGTAAAATGGGTGATATCAGATCAGCTGGCTTCAATGGAAGTAAAAACTGACAAAAGTTCAAATTAGCCCCGGTGGGACTGAACCAAGGCACATAAGTGTCACATCTGCTTGCACTGTCCTTTTCTTCTTGACCTATTGAAAGCGCTGATGGGCCAGATCTAGTGAATAATAAAACAACATTTTGCAGTTAGAAGAGACACCGTCCGCTGAGATTACAGGCAGACTAGCTCATCTGAATAATTTAAAAGTACATTAGGACTTGCATAAATAATCCAATTTCCTAAATTACAACAGTCACTACACTTCAAAAGCACTTCATTGGCTTTAAAGTGCTTGAGACATCCACTGGTTGTCAAAAGCACTATATAAATGCATGTCTTTCTTGCTTTTTAAAATTGGGGACCACAATTGGATCATGGCCTGGATGTCGCGCAACATTGATCTAAAGATAATGGTGTTCCTGTTTGGAAGTAAGAATTTTTCTGTAAATCCAAATAAAATCATTTTTATCCTCTCACATATTAATCAGGGCCTTACTTGCATGAATTTGTAAATCCCAGTTGCACACCTCCTTTCAGCCTGCTTGCTTACAATGCTTCAGCTTCAAGTCACCTGTAATGGAAATTTTTATTTTCATTTTGCTACAACAACAATAAAGTGCTACGTCCAGACTGTCCAAAGATGTGCGTGTTAGGTGGATTAGCCATGCTAAATTTCCCTGTAGTGTCCAAAGGTTAGGTGGGGTTACTGGGTTATGGGGATAGGGTGGTGTGGGCTTGGGTAGGGTGCTCTTTCCAAGAGCCGGTGCAGACGTGATGGGCCGAATGGTCTCCTTCTGCACTGTAAATCCTATGTAAATGCATTCATACTATCACTTGAAGGTCAGAAAATTCAATGAATGGACAGCAATTTCACTGAGGCTTAATCAGAATCACAAGCTCTGTATCAATGAACCTTCGACGCATGATAATAATAATCGTCATCATTACTCCAATTGCAAAAGAAGAAAACTTCAAAATGTTTCCTTAGTTTTCTGATGTTTTTATTAGATGTCATCTTTTTAGACCACCATTCACAGATATTTATTAAAATTGGCCAACTCATTGCAATCACATTCACCAGATCTTATAGTCATGATATAATACAAGTTCTAAAAAACAAAAATGACACACGTGCTACTAAATTATTCGTTGCTATTAAAAATTACATTTGATTCAATTTTGTCTGCTATTCCTGTTCTTCTATTATAGTAGTGGCAGTCGTATTCAGTGATGTTTCAATGACGCGTTTTACTTTTCAAGCTATAACAGCAAGCTATTCATAATAAGCAAAAGTGTCTCACAAAATTAGTCATGTTGGTTTCTGAGAACATTGAAGGTCTTGACAGGCTGCCTGAGTCACAAAGTAAATTTGCTCAGTGCTTACTGCGATTGAGGGTAAACAAAACCAACCAGAATGGTTGGGGGAAAAGTGTGGGGTTTTAAATAATAAAATTCGAAGCCCCCAAAATTTGGTTTGGTTCGGATGAAAGGTTAAGAAGCTAAAAAAAATCGGAAAGTGGAATACAACCTATTTTGAACCCTCTGACTTTGGTTTGAACCGAAGTGGGAAGGTGAGACATTGCAAGTCTGCTCTCAGAGTGTGGGTTGGTTATTTAAATATTCAAATCAGTCTGTGTGCCTAGGTTTTAACGCATCTGTGGCAGCAGAAATGTCTTTCTGTTTTCTGGCTATTGAATCTCCTATCATTATTACATTTCTGATATTTCTGCTGCCCCCACCCCAGCTGTACATCTGAGCCACCCCTGGTACCATGGGATACAAACAGAAAATGCTGGATAAACTCAGCAAGCCTGGCAGCATCTGTGGAGAAAGAAACAGAGTTAGCAACTCAAGTCCATATGACCTTTCAACAGAACTGATTGAAGGGGTACAAGTGTAATGAGCCACATAGTGGGAGAGGGGAGAGTGGGACAAAATTGAAAGTCAGTGATGGGTCGGAGTTCAGGAAAGATTGACAAAGATGTGACAGACGTGAGACAAATGAGCTGTTAATGATGCCAATAGGGACTGAAGAGTATTAATAGTGGCAAAGGTAGGATAGCAGATTGTAATAAGAGGGGAACAGAGGTCAATACTCATTGGGAGCAAATCTGTACAGTGGCAGCACCATAGCGCAGTGGTTAGGACTGCTGCCTGACAGTGCCAGGGACTCAGGTTCAATTCCGGCCTTGGGTCACTGTCTGTGTGGAGTTTGTACATTCTCCCCGTGTCTGCGTGGGTTTCCTCCGGGTTCTCCGGTTTCCTCCCACAGTCCAAAGAAGTGCAGGTTAGGTGGATTGGGCATGGGTAGAGTGTTCATCCGAAGATTCAATGCAGACTCGATGGGCCAAGTGGCTTCTGCACTGTTGGGGTTCTATGAACAACACGGGAGAGTGGCCAGGCGAGGGAGGGGTTGGGTTCTGTTGAAACAAGCCAGGGGAATCAAATAAAACAAAACAAAAGGGGAGTCAAGGTGAAGGTGAAAGTTTGCTGAATAAAGTTGTTGAAATCAAGGCTGAGTTCAAAAGACTGTTACCTGCCCAATGAGGTGTTGTTCGTCCAGTTTGCATCGGGCTTCACTGGATCATTGCAGAAGGCCGAGGATGGACTTGTAGACATGAGTGTAAGATACTGAGTTGAAATGGCAAGTGACCGGAAGGTTTGGGTCATGTTTGCAGACGGAGAGAAGGTGTTCTGCAAAGCAATGTAGAGGATACTGCACTAGGAGCAGTGACTGCAGTACACCAAACTGGAGGAGGTGCAAGCGAAATGCTGCTTCACCTGAAAGGAGCGTTTTGGATCTTGGACGGTGAGGAGGAAGAAGGTAAAGGGACACGGATGAAGGTTTGGTGGCAATGGAGAGTGGATCAGGTTGTGGTCCGTGCAGAATACTGACAGGGAGGGGGAGGAGGTGGTGAGGGGACGATATGTTAAGTGGTGGCATTGTGCTGGATTTGGCAGAAAGAATGGAAGGTGATCTTCTCCAGGTATATAATTGATCACCTTTCTAATTCCTTTTCAGTTCTGTAGAAGGGTCCAATGGACTCGAAATGTTAACTGAGTTTCTCTCTCTACAGATACTGCCAGGCCTGCTGTGTCTACCCAGAATTTTCTGCTTTTATTTCAGATTTCCAGCATCTGGAGTATTTTGCTTTTAATCATGGCAGCATGGGATTGGCTCTGGTTCAACTCTCCAGTGGAGCCTCATCTGTATTAATAACTGAATACTGGTTATAAAACAATCCATTACCTTCATGTTCCTCATTGTCTGTCTGGTGGTCACCTATTCCCTCTCTGCTTCATCACTCTTAATGTGGAGATGCTGGCGTTGGACTAGGGTGAGCACAGTAAGAAGTCTTACAACACCAGGTTAAAGTCCAACAGGTTTGTATCAAACACTAGCTTTCGGAGCACTGCTCCTTCCTCAGGTGAATGAAGAGGTATGTTCCAGAAACATATATATAAACAAATTCAAAGATGCCAGACAATGCTTAGAATGCGAGCATTTGCAGGTAATTAAGTCTTTACAGATCCAGAGATAGGGGTAACCCCAGGTTAAAGAGGTTTGAATTGTCTCCAGCCAGGACAGTTGGTAGTATTTCACAAGCCCAGGCCAGATGGTGGGGATGAATGTAATGCGACACGAATCCCAGGTCCCGGTTGAGGCCGCACTCATGCGTGAGGAACTTGGCTATAAGTTTCTGCTCGGCGATTCTGCGTTGTTGCACGTCCTGGAGGCCTTGGAGAACGCTTACCCGGACATCAGAGGCTGAATGCCCTTGACTGCTGAAGTGTTACCCGACTGGAAGGGAACATTCCTGCCTGGTGATTGTCGCACGATGTCCGTTCATTCGTTGTCGCAGCGTCTGCATGGTCTCGCCAATGTACCACGCTTCGGGACATCCTTTCCTGCAGCGTATGAGGTAGACAATGCTGGCCGAGTCGCACGAGTATGTACCGCATACCTGGTGGGTGGTGTTCTCACGTCTTGCAGAGGTTGCCATGGCAGGGTTGTGTGGTGTCGTGGTCGCTGTTCTGAAGGCTGGGTAGTTTGCTGCAAACAATGGTTTGTTTGAGGTTGCGCGGTTGTTTGAAGGCAAGTAGTGGGGGTGTGGGGATGACCGTGGCAAGATGTTCATCTTCATCGATGACGTGTTGAAGGCTGCAAAGAAGATGTCATAGTTTCTCCGCTCCGGGAAAGTACTGGATGATGAAGGGTACTCTGTCGGTTGTATCCCGTGTTTGTCTTCTGAGGAGTGTTTTTTTTGCTGTGGCGCGTTGGAACTGTCGATCGATGAGTCAAGTGCCATATCCCGTTCATACAAGGCCTGGGCTTGCAAAACCCTACCAACTGTCCTGGCTTGAGACAATTCACACCTCAGTGTTTGAAACAAACATGTTGGACTGTAACCTGGTGTTGTAAGACTTCTTACTGTCATCACTCTTAAGCCGAGAGGTGACTATCTCACGAAGCATGTAATGTCGGTAACTTTCAGCCTTGCTGAAATGCTGCCGTGACGTCACCTTATGTGAAAGCTGCAGAACACAGAGCTCCAGCTCTTCCAGTTGATTACACCTCTTATAAATATGGTCAGCCAGGAGGAACATTTGAGAGTTCTGGCATGGGACAGGATGCGCATTTGATGGGACCAATGTACCTTGAAATGCTCCACATTACTATTGTTGCGCTCAAGTATATTCTGAACTATTTTTTATATTCAACAGGACACAAAAGGCTGGAAAAGATAGTTGCCCAACGGTCAGCTGACTTCTTTTGTTGATTGAAACCACTGCCCCGTCCCAAGAAGGAACAACGGGAGCATTACAGACTGATTCTGAGTCATTGGCCTTTCCATAAACTTAAAAGGGTATTCTCAAATTGAATGGGTTATTCAAATACAACGACACTGACTGTCTCAAACGCTTCAGGTGTTAAACGACAACACAGGATTTGTAATCGACATAAACACCATCCCCTATTTGGAAAACGATTTTGAACTTGTAAAAGTCATGTGATGAGACAGCTATTTTGAGTTTGTTTTTAAAATCAGAAAGAAGTTTTTTCTGGGCAGAGTTCCACCAAAAACCATCAAACTAGCTGTCATTCATCTAAGATAATAAACAACAGTACCTTAAGAATAGGAGATCTTAACAGAGAAAGGCTCCGTTTACCTGTTCTCATTAAAACTCACCTGATAACCAACCTCCTAGAAATCCAACTACAAAAAACCTCACTGCCTGCTGAGAACCCTTTGCTTTCCCAGACCTCCACTTCAACATCACAGCACAACTTCAAAGCACAACTTCATCTCAGAAACAACAGACCTGCCATGAAAGAGACTGAGGTAATTTTAAGTTGGAACAGTATGGGGCAGCATGGTAGCACAGTGGTTAGCACTGTGACTTCACAACGCCAGGGTCCCAGATTCGATTCCCGTCACTGTCTCTGTGGAGTCTGCACGTTCTCCCCGTGTCTGCATGGGTTTCGTCCGGTTTCCTCCCACAAGTCCTGAAAGACGTGCTGTTCGGTCATTTGGACATTCTGAATTCTTCCTCTGTGTACCTGAACAGGGGCTGGATGTGGCGACTAGGGGCTTTTCACAGTAACTTCATTGCAGTGTTAATGTAAGCCTACTTGTGACAATAAAGATTATTATTATACTGCCTTCATGTGTATATAATCTTTCTATGTGTGGGACAGTGTGTGCAAGATGAGTAAGTGAAATATTGTGTTAAGCTCGGTGTAAGTGTGTGATAATAAATAAGCTTCTTTACTTTAAACTCACAAGCTTGCTGCTGGATCTATTATATTGGGACTCACCCTGAGGGTAAGTAAACCCATACCTCTTACATGCAAACATATTGATCACAGGCAGTGAAAGGAAGCACATATATTCTGCCCATGACGTTAGCTAAACATACCAGGAAAATACTTAAGATTTGACCCTATCGGGACAAAAATATCGGTGATATCAAACAGTTCCTTTTATTCTGCTCCCCTTCGGTCCTGTTGCGGCTGGTCTGACATTCAGCCTCCGTCTGCCACTCTGCTCCTCACGGACCCTGCATTTTTGTCCAATGCAATTTATCTGGATAGAGATTTCAATATTCGGAGTTGTTGTAAATTACTATAATTTTAGCAATCAAGCTTTTGGAACATTGCTGCTTCGATTATCTATTACACCCACCTACACAGACTGATAAATATGGTGGACATTTGCACCAATGTAAATTTGTTGCATTATCACATTAATCAAAATTTTTTTTATCCCTTCGCATACAAAAAGGTCCAGTACCCTATAATGTCATCTTATTCCATTTTAGCTGCTACAGTTTCACAGTGAAACTCTGTGAAGGACAGTCTCTTGAAACAATGATTCAACCCATGACTAGGTATGAAATGATAGGATTTACTGAATTTGCTAAATCGCTGTCAAGCCATAAGCCTCATGACAATATGGAGACCTGGTGTAATGATGGTCAATACCTGGAGCAGAAACACAAAGAGAAAGAGGTATCAATAGTTATTTGATCTTCACTCTGCTTGCCCAAATCATTTGAGACAGAGTTGAGAACCTAGTAATTATTTATGAGAAAAATGCGGCTCCATTAAACCTATTCAGATTAACTCAGGGCACTGGGGAACAAACGCGGGACTATAGGAAGTTATGGAATACAGCAAATCATACAGTAAAAGGACTACCTAGAAAAATAAATCTGACAACACATTACTGGATGATTTGACAGTTAGATATGAAGGACGGAGGGCAGCACGGTGGCACAGTGGTTAGCACTGCTGTCTCACGGCACTGCGGTCTCAGGTTTGATTCCGGCTCTGGGTCGCAGTCCGTGTGGAGTTTGCACATTCTCTCCATGTTTGCATGGGTTTCGCTCCCACAACCCAAAAGATGAGCAGGTTAGATGTGGGCAGCACGGTAGCATGGTGGTTAGCATAAATGCTTCACAGCTCCAGGGTCCCAGGTTCGATTCCCGGCTGGGTCACTGTCTGTGCGGAGTCTGCACGTCCTCCCCGTGTGTGCGTGGGTTTCCTCCGGGTGCTCCGGTTTCCTCCCACAGTCCAAAGATGTGCGGGTTAGGTGGATTGGCCATGCTAAATTGCCCGTAGTGTCCTTAAAGAGTAAGGTTAGGGGGGGGGGGGGGTTGTTGGGTTACGAATATAGGGTGGATACGTGGGTCTGAGTAGGGTGATCATTGCTCGGCACAACATCGAGGGCTGAGGGGCCTGTTCTGTGCTGTACTGTTCTAGGTTCTATGTTAGGTGGACTGACCATGATAAATTGTGCCTTAATTGAAAAAAAATGAATTGAGCACTCTAAATTAATAAGAAAAAAAGATATGAAGGACGGGCGTTTCCCGAATATCGGCAAAGGCCGATAATGGGTGGGAAAAGCGAAACTGAAGCTGCCACAGCATTGCCGGTTTTCTCTGGCATATTGTCCCAGGCTTAGTGTGAAACTCATAAAGGCAAGGGCCCCACAATGTGACACAAGTGGGGAGAGTTCTGATTGATCTCACACACCAGCAATTTAGTCACTCGAAGCTTTGGGCGCTAATTTTAAAGGCCACCCCAATGCACAATAGTTCACTTTGAAACCCCCCCCCCCCAGCCACCTACACACATACACCCTCTGTGACACTGCCCCCTGGCACTCACCTGAGCACCTCTGGGAGGTATGCTTGCAAGGTACATGCCTTGGGAGACCAGAAGGTTTCACGTCATTCTGCTCTCACGCCGACATGAATGGACTTTCTTAGGGGCGGGGGAATGATTCAGGCGTGGAAGCCTGATAATATGAGATGATAATGTATTCAAATGATGTACCTGATGTTGAATGTCAGGAAAGACGCCCCAGCGTTGACGTTGGGGGGGGGGGGGGGGGGGGGGGGGGAGGGGGGGGGGGTTGTGGGGGGGGGGGGGGCTTAGGGTTGACAATCACATCACGAGTCTACGTCGGTGTGAAATATGATTTGGACTTCTCGCAAGGTGTTCCATGCCCGTCGCCGAGCCCGCTTGATGAAAACGGGAGTGGAACACCCAACCTAAGTGTGGTATTTCATTGGTGTTATTCCATCTGTTTATTAAACATCTTGGGCTAGATTCTATACAGCCCGACGCCCATCGTGTTCGGCGATCAGACGGAGAATGGATTTTCACGGCGAAATCGGGGCCGGCGCCGGTTTGATGCCAGTCTGCCATGCTCCGCCCTCTCCAAACTGGCGTCATCGTGACGTGCGCCCCGCGCCATTTCAACGGCGTTGGGATGTCATTGGCCGGCCGACCCATGATGCTCCTAACCCGATGGGGTGAGTTCCTGACGGCACGGGACACGTGTGGTCCAAACCGTGCGGGAATCTGGCGTGACGGCTGCGGACTGTGGCCAGCACTGCCACACTCGGCCGGGACCAAACTGTTTCCACAGCACATAAATGCAGGCCAGCACCAGAACAGAGTTGTTAGCATAAGTCAGAATGCATTTGTGAAATGGAGGAATTTGCCACCAGAAAAGGTGCCCATTCGCAGCCTGAGAGGTAAAGCAGCAAGTAAGCTGTATGGACTAAATGCATCCTTTAAATAGTACTGAAAAGTCATTTCTGTCTGCTTACTCATGTGTTGTTGAGCAAGTTAAGCATGCGGCAAGTCACCGGGACAGACCAATTTCACAAAAGTGTTTTTCAACCAGCCGAAGGCCCTTATTTATATATTATAATGAAGTCCCAAATCTTTCCCATGTGCATCCTCGACTCTGTTAGAGGAGCCCAGTTTACAAATATTGCAAAGCTCTTCATGACCCAAGCATCATCCGTGCGCAATGAGAATTAAGCCCCCAAGTCATGATGCTGATCTTCTGCAAAAAAAAGCTTAAGCTAGCTCCCAAATAAAATAAATGCATAATTGAAGATGCAAAGTCTCTCCGCTGCGTCTTTTCCTTTCCTTTTCTGCTCACCTTCTTTGACTATCAGAGAACAACAATCACAGAACTGCACCCTCTCCAGTGATCTATAGCTGCCATGTCCGATTAATGCCACCGCATCTGAGTCGATCAATGTATCATGTATCACAATCCCTGACAAAATCCAACAGTGGCTGGGAATCTGGACCAAAGTCCTAATATTTTAGTTTATTTGTAAGACTGTGGGGAAAGAATGATTCACCCCAGGAGTGATGCAGGAAGAAATACGGCTGTGGTATTTTTAAAACAGAATTTTATTGCAAATACAATATTAAACTTTTTTAACTTAACACCCAAAGCGAACAGCTTGCAATTACCCCGTAATCACTGCTACTCAATTTCCCATTAAACAAAATAAGCATACAGCTCACAACATAGCATGACATAGAGTAATACTCGCATCACAGAACAGATTTGGCTCCTGTTAGAACCTCTTTGTGGACAGCACGGTCGCACAAGAGGATGGCACTGTGTGGCTTCACAGCGCCAGGGTCCCAGGTTCTATTCCCCGCTGAGTCACTGTCCATGCGGAGTCTGCACCTTCTCCCCGTGTTTGTTCCGGTTTCCTCCCACAGTCCAAAGATGTGCAGGTTGGGTGGATTGGCCATGCTAAATTGCCCTAAATATCCAAAAAGGTTAGGAGGGGTTATTGGGTTACAAGGATAGGGTGGAAGTGAGGGCTGAAGTGGGTCAGTGCAGACGCGATGGGCTGAATGGCCTCGTTCTGCACTGTATGTTCTATGTTCTATGTATGTTCAGATCTGGCTGAATATTTTCAAAAAGCTGGTTCACCTGGCAAGTTTCTTCCTTTTCATTGTCCCCAGACAAGACTGCTCTGCTTTGCATATTATTATTTTATAACTGTCTTACTGTGGGAGAATTGTGAACTCTGAATCAGGCAGACCAGAATTCAACTCCTCTCTCCAAAGTTTGTTCCAAAAACAGCTTCTCTAAAGCTTTTCAAAATGTCTGCATTCCTTGGCTCCAACCAGCAATGACATAATCTCTGCAGGCTAAAAGCACATTAACACACCAGGGACCTCCCAGTCAAACCACAGTCCATTAGTCCAGACTGAAAAACACAGGCGGGATTCTCTGCTCCCGGGAATAAGTGTTCATAAGATGTTGTTCATGATGGCGCGAACAGGGCCTGGGCATGGCGCTGGAGCAGTTCACGCCGCCCCAGCCTACTTACGCGGTGCTAAATGGGCGCCGCGCCAACCCGTGCATGCACAGTTGGGGCAGCTCATTCCTGTGCATGTGCAGTTGGGCCGCGGCATCCTGCGCATGTGCAGGGAATTTCTTACGCACGCCGGCCCCTCACCAGCATACCAGCATGGCGCTGGTGTTCTGGGGCCGGCCATGGAAGGAGGTAGGCCCGGGGGGGGGGGAGAGGCCGGCCCGCTGATCGGTGGGCCCCGATCATGGGCCAGACCCCATCGGAGGCCCCCCCGGTGAAGGTGCCCCCCTCCCCTCCCCCACAGGCTGCCCCCCCCAGTGTTCCCGCACAGTTCCCACTGGCAGCGACCAAGGGTGGACGGAGCCGGCGGGAACCTGTCATGTCGGAGCGGCTGCAAAGCCCATCCAGGCTGGAGAATCGGCGCTCGTCGTTTGTCCCAATTCTCCGAGCATCCCGGCGCGATTCCCGTGGGGGGGGGGGTGGGAGAATCACGTGCGGGTGTCGGTGAAGCATGGCGCGACTTGCGCGGCGCCCTGGCGATTCTCCCACCCGGCATGGGAGGGGGAGAATACCGCCCCACATTCCTTTGTCAATTTCACCTCCTGGCTGGTAAAAGCACCCAGGCTTGCAACACAGAATTCCTTTTTTTTTAAAAACATGACCACTGCAGTTAAACACACTCTAACCCCAGGCTTTTAACGCTTAAATATTTAGAATACAATATTCAGGGCGTCTTCAAGTTATCACACATGTTACACGGCAAATAAGCACCGGGCAGGTGATAAACAGATAACTGTAAAGTTTGAAAGAAAAGCGGAATGGTAGAAATTGGAGAAAGCAGGGACTAACAATGACATTTTATCTCATTAGTATTAGAAGATGGCTGTAAAATTACTAGGTCTGCTATTTTAATGGAGACATTAAGCTATTTATTTAAAACAACATAGTTCATTCATCCGTTAAAATATCAAAGTAATATTGTATAAATGTATTAAGTCTTCATGTACTTGATGTTGAACAAGATAATTTAGAGGCATTTGTTTGCTAAAATGATAAGATGCGGATTAACGACCCTTATTTATGAACTCCGATGTCAATCTGCTGATTGCTGATCTTGACTGGATCAGCACGCTATTCAGTATATACCTTTTTATATACCTAGGTTTCTGAAAGGTTTGCAAAAGATATAGATAGTCAATTATTTTAGATTCAGTCTTCAGTACTGTAAACTATGCTGACTGCATTTTATCTAACAGTTGTCCTTTTTTCTTTATACGGTTCCATTTCAATTAAATCTGATTGCCCTGCAGATAGTTATCATGGTCTCTGAGAAATAATAACAGATGAACATTGAGGCAGTTATTCATAATTCTCATCACTGGAAATTGCACGAACATAAAGTGCATAGACATTTATGAGCTAGAAAGACCCTAAAGAAGATACTGCAGCCCAATCAAATGTGATTGTGCGTTCCTTTAAACAGTTTCAATTATAGCAGGGATAAAAAACCTGGGATCGCAGCATAGATAATCAGTCCAAAATCAAGTGAATTTTAACCATGACAATATCTAATCTCTAAAGTTATAAAACTTCTTCTTCACTTCAGTAATGAAGTCTTTAAAATTTGATGAAAATCACGGTTTATTTGTC
Source organism: Scyliorhinus canicula (assembly GCF_902713615.1). Taxonomy (NCBI): domain Eukaryota; kingdom Metazoa; phylum Chordata; class Chondrichthyes; order Carcharhiniformes; family Scyliorhinidae; genus Scyliorhinus; species Scyliorhinus canicula. The sequence continues at coordinate 27,307,263 of NC_052147.1, forward strand.
CTGATGCTTGCATTTAATGCAAAAGTGGCTTCTGTAGGGCGTTTTCCAAGTGTCACCTTTGACAATGAGTACCACAGGTACATTGCAGCTGACCCTGCTCCCTCCTACCATTTTCCTCATCTGCACATGTGCATTTTCGACAAAATTCACAAGAAAATCATCGGGGGGGGGGGCGTTGGAGCCTTGACGAGCGTTCCCTTCCAATGCCCAGTGGCGCAAAGTTGGTTGCAGCATTATGCTTGAGACTCTTCTCAAAGAATCACCACGAAAGCCAAACTATCAACTCGCTGTTAAAAATTACAGACATTTTTACAACTTAAAATAGCTGAGTGTAGCAGTGAATAATGAGCAGAAAATTATCCTTTTGGCTGAAAAATGAACAGATTAGTATCTGCAGTGGTGATAATTGGAGCCATTAATCAGAGTTTTAAATCTGTCCTGGATCTGTGTACTGCAAAATTATACATGAAAACCAAATCATCTGGCTAATGATATATGAAATGTAAAACTCTTCTACAGAGAGCTTTTTGAAACAATACCAGCAGATCCCCCATGACAGTGCTTCAGGTGATTCGATAATAGTTATGTAAGATCAATTGTGTCATATTGAGTAGTTCAGGAATATTCTGGGAGTATTGAGATTGGTGCTGAGATCCGGAATCAGAAGGCGAGGAATCTTGAAAACTGGGAGAATTGAGGAGGAGTATCTCAGAGTTTGGGAACACAAAGGGCAGTCCCACAACTGGAGAGCAAGATAAATTTGGTTTCAGGGTTTAGGAAAATGAGGCAAAGACTGGCCAGTGCATAGGAGTCATGTTGGGAGGCTGGACAAGAAGTCAACATGGAACACGACTGGGGAAGAGGCCAACAGCACTGCTGGGGGCGAGGGGTGGCAGAATGTGGACAAGGAATCCCGCAGTTCTGGGAATTATTCGGATTTTGTTCCAGCAATGTCAGACTCTAGCAATGTCAGACTCCCAAACGACCCTCTTATGGACTGACCCGACTAATACTACACTCCTGTATGCTTCACCCGATGCCGGTGTCTATGTATTTACATTGTGTACCTTGTGTTGCCCTATTATGTATTTTCTTTTCTTTTCATGTACTAAATGATCCGTTTGAGCGGCACGCAGAAAAATACTTTTCAATGTACTTCGGTACATGTGACAATAAACAAATCCGTCCATCCATCATACCCAAAAGCGGGCATACGCATGGGCAGGGGTGTACACTGCTTACGCCAACCACAGGCAGCATGCCTTACATGCACTGTCTGCCATTATAATCATTTGTGTATGCAGCCAACTCTATTAATTGGCTGTGCCAATTTGAGTGGTGAGGGCAGCAGTAATATCAGGAGGCCAGGTCAATACTGAAAGGCAGCCAGCACCTCCTGCAGTCTGGTTCCAAAGATGCGAAAACAAACACCTGAGCAAGTGGCTAAGACAGCAAGCAGACTCCAAAGTTTTCTGATTCTGCAACAGAAGCCTTGGTGGAAGTATTGGTGTAAAAGGGGGACATCATTTTTTCCCCCCTTAAGTGGCTAATAATCCACCAAACATCGGGCGGAATTCTCCGCAAGGCCCGATGCCGTCGTGAAACCCGGAGAGGTTCACGACGGCGTCGGAGGCCGCTCCTCGCCCCCTATTCTTCCCCCCCCCCCCCCTCCCGGGGGTTAGGAGGGCCGTGCCGTAAATCTCGGCCATGGAGCCTTGTCGCTAGCGTCAAGGCCCGGCGCGCCGAGAATGACGCGGCCAGCGCACCAAATGACGTCAGCCGCGCATGCGCAGGTTGGCCGGCGCCAACTCGCGCATGCGCGGTTCCCGTCTTCCCCTCCGCTGCCCCGCAAGACGTGGCGGCTTGATCTTGCGGGGCGGCGGAGGGGAAAGAGTTTGTCCCTTTGAGACATCCGCCAGACGATCAGTGGACACTGATCGAGGGCCAGTCCCCTCCCGAACACGGTCATGGTGCTCACTCCCCTCTCCGCCCCCCACAAGCCCCAAACTCAGCTTTTTGTGCCATGTTAAACCCGGCAGCGACCAGGTGTGGTTGCCGCCGGCGTGAACCGGTCAGGAACGGTAGGCCGCTCGGCCCATCCGGGTCGGAGAATCGCGGGTCGGCGTGAAAAACGGCTGCGCGCGATTCTCCAAGCGGCGTGTCGCAAAACGTGAAACGCCATTTTGGGGGGGGGGGTGGGAGAAAAATCGTGTGGGGTGCAGAGCGGCCCTCCCACGATTCTCCCACCCGGCGTGGGAGCGGAGAATCGCGCCCATCCACTCAGAAGTCAGAGGAAGGAATTGCTGAATAGGTGAATGCCAGGAGCTTTGCTCCAATATTATGGCTTAACATTTAATGACCTATCCAGAGTTGTTCTGGTCAGTAGAGTGCTGAGATACTTTTTGACCATAGTTGCACCATTTACTTTTATTAGAATTAGTTACAACACTGACTGCACTCATAAAATTGCGCTTCCCCATAAACCTGCAATTGTTGCATCACATTACATAAAACCTCGTTCCCTAACTTTTACACACTATTATTACAACCCTTTCTCACAAACAATTTTCATCTCACACATGGAGTCTCATCCATTCCCCATTGTGGTGTTCTTTGTGTTGCTTAATTCAGGATGGTTGGCGGAAGGGGCTGTTTAGCACAGGGCTAAATCGCTGGCTTTTAAAGCAGACCCAGGCAGGCCAGCAGCACGGTTCAATTCCCGTACCAGCCTCCCCGAACAGGTGCCGGAATGTGGCAACTAGGGGCTTTTCACAGTAACTTCATTTGAAGCCTACTTGTGACAATAAGCAATTTTCATTTCATTTCGTAATGTGCACAAAGACCACAGAATAGCTTTTAACTTGAACAAAGCCATGATTTTATTTACATTACTAACTGGGATTTGACACATACTCCTTAAGAATGCACAATTAATCAATAACATCTAACTACACTCATCTACTGCTAATCTCGCTGCTGGTATAAAGTATAATCTAACCTTACTCACACTATCTGCTCTTATGACCTTCACTAGCTCTCTCCTGCATACACTCCTCCCCTAAGGTCTGGCATGACTGCCTTATATAATTGTATCCATTGCTCCCTCTAGTGGCTACTCTCGACAATACATTAACCCTTGCAATGCTGATAGTTATGATAATACCACACCCATGGCAGCCACATCGTCTAAGCAGTTCAGCATCTCACTGGCATACTTCCACCTTTCTTGGAGGAGAAGGTCACACACACACACATAGCACAAGACTAGGCTGTGACCAGAGAAGGAGAGAGCTTGCTGGTCATTCTGGGAAAAGGTAGTCACTGGAGACACTGGAAGAGATGTGATGCAGTATTTCTTCCTACCCAGCCCTCTTTGCCTCTTATTTCTCCCTCATTCCACGCTCTTGAATAATCAGCTCTCGGCGCTTCCAATACCCATTTCCCGCTGTGTTCTCTCTCATACCACAAGCTAACCCTCTTTACTCTCTTGCTGTTCAACTGCTAAGACTGTCGACGTCCTTCAGTCATGGAGAGGGGGGTGGTAGCAGCGTTCCAGAAGGTAGGCCGCCACCCAATCTGAAAATTTCAGGCAGCAGCTCAGAAAATGGCAACACGTGGATTTTAGAGGCTGGGTTAGGGGGAAGGATCAACATGTGGTGGCATAGTCAGTACAAACAAAACTCTCAGACCTGGGGGCTGGAGCCAGGCATTCCACTGATTTCTGACTCCTGGATTGCATTTTCAAAATACTGAGGAAAAACCACTTTTAAGACCGAACAGAAATATTTATCTAAACGCAGTATTCAAAATCTTTTACTGAGGCACCGGTATTCCTGCTGCAGGGCAACCCAATGTTCAAGATTCCCTCAGGCATGCAGGAGAAACATGAATTTTCAGAAGAGTAACTGGGGATTTAAAGACATGATATAAATCATTAGGATTATGACAGTTAGCTGCTCCGTTATAGCCCCTGACGCACTAGGAGTGATAATCAGAGCAGTAGAAGAATGATTGTTATTGGCACTTTGTTGATTCCAGTGCAATATTCCTGCAGGCACTTTACAATAAAATTTCATTTCTACAATAGTTCCATTTTGATGGCAATACATTGCAGTTTGTAGGGAAGGGGCGGCGGGAGAGAGACTTGTGATCATTCGGCAACATTTACCAGTAAATTGATACACTACAGAACTAATGTTGTCCCTTTACTCTACACTTTTCTGATGTTGCTTCATGATTCCTCGGGTGCAACAGCTCTCTGATTCTACACCTATTATTCTACTCTTCATATTCAAGCATAAATAATGCATGGCAGCAGGCTATGCAGGATGGAAAGGGAAGTGTTTCAGCAGAGATCACTGGATAGCAATCAAGAGTGTCAGTCCCAGTTCATTTCTTTTATTGCAATAGTGGCTCTGCTGACACTGAAAGTGCTCGTCTTTTCTTTTTAATGTCTTTGCTACAAAATGAAGAATTGAGCTAATAACAGGCTCCTCAGAATTCCCATAATGTCTCAGAACTTTGGAACCAAGTAGTTCCAAACTTTGGTCAGGTAGATGCAGCAAAAATACAGCCATGATCCATCTTGTGTACACGATTATGAGGGACATAGACAGGGTGGATATGGAGTAGCTGTTCCCTCAGGTGAAGGGTCAGCCACGAGGGGGGCACAAGGTGAGGGGCAGGAGGTTTAGGGCGGTTGTGAGGAAAATCCTTTTTACCGTGAAGGTCTGGAACGCACTGCCTGGGAGGGTGGTAGAGACGAGGGGTGGGATTCTCCGACCCCCAGCGGTTTTGCGGCTGGGGAGGGAATCACGTAGTGCCGGTCGGGGGCCGTTGGCAGCGCCCCCCCCCCGGCGATTTTCCGCTCCGCGATGGGCCGAGTGGCTGCCCGTTTTCGGCCAGTCCCGCCGGCGTAAATCAAACAGGGTCCTTACCGGTGGGGGCTGGCTCTGTGGTCAGCCTGCGGAGTCCTTGGGGGGGGGCCACCGATCTGCAGGCGGGCCTGTGCTATGGGGCACTCTTTCCCTCCACGCCGGCTGCTGTAATGGTCCATCTCGAACTCCAGAGGCAGGCCCAGGGATTGTTCAGGTGAGTCCTGACTTCCACACGTCTGGTTCTTCCAGACGTGCCTTCCTGCTCGCATTGTGGAGAATTGGATATGCGTGAAAGGTTATAGAGGGATGCAAATCAGTTTCATGCCGGCCTTCAGCAGGTTCAGTAGATACCGCGGGAAATTCACGCCGTCGTTAAACCAATTTTTGGAGTCCCGCCCGCCATTAAACCCGGTGATGGGGTCATGCAAGAATTCCATCTTTTGAATTGGAGCCGAAAGCAGTAGATGCAAACAGTGATTATATTTGGCGAACGGTAAACTGGGTGGACTGGAGTTGAAGGGTCCTTGTTTGTCTTTAGTACATTGAAGTTCCTTTGATGATCAAGGCTGCCTTAATCATCTAAACCATGAGTGGGACTTGATCAATGCATTGATACATTTTTGGATTCTTATCAGAGGTTACAGAATTGTTCCAGGAAGCAAGCTTTGTTTCTTTAATTCACTGCCTCAGGCCACTACAGTCGGTACATCTTTGCTTCCTAAGTGTACCTTTATCAGTCTGATAGCAAATTAATTTAGAACAAGGCAAGGGATCTCACAGAAAATCTTTGTTACTGTGTTTCGACTGCTGATTATATATTATATATCATGATTGGATCTCCTTCACCTTAAGGAGGCAGTATGCAATATTTCTTGGTTTGTGGTTTAGATTATAAACTGCTCATCAACCAGGAAGTGGGTAAGTGAGAAAGAGTGGGATTGCTTACATTTTCGGACTCCCGCAGAATACTCCCCCGCTCGCCATTGAAACCGCCGATGGGGTCATGCAAGAATTCCGCTCTTTGAATTGGAGCCAGAAGCAGTAGATGCAATTAGTGATTATATTTAGAGGATGGTAAAGGCAAACTGAGTCGACTTGTGTAGGAGGTCCATCAGTAGGAGGAAAGAGGGGCGAAGAGGTGGGAGGAAGGGGAGGGTTTTGGCTTATCAACTGTTAATGTTACAAGCTCAAAGTCTGAAAGCAGCAGCTGCTGAAGCACTGTATCCTGGCATACATCTCCTCTGACATCTCTTCATCTGTACACTCTTCGGGGTGGGCAATCGATTTGCTTCCTTGCCAGAGATGTAGCCTGACTTGTCTCTCAAGGTCCCTGTGCCAAAATAAGTTCAAGAATTTTAAGAAGCCAAGCTATCAGTGTGATGACCCAGCGGAGAAGAAGCATGGCTACAGATTTTGAATCTGCACTGGATTCTGTCCGAGAGATAGTTCACATTAGCTTACAGGAGGCTTGGATACATCAACTAAGGCATTACATTTTGTTAAAGCATTTGAAATAATCACTGAGGTTTGTAAGGATGAACAAATCAGAGAGACTCTTAAACAACTCAGCTTAAAATGCATTGCAAAGTCCAAATGTACTTTAGCTCTGAATCAGCTGTGAGGGCAAGCATGCTAACATTAGTGTCCCAGTATCGAGGCCACGATCAACTGAAGCCAACTCTGCTGGGCCCGCCCATATGCTTAAGACATCAGAGTCCTGACAGCCAAAACAAATCTACACACAGCTTGAAGAAGGATCCTGAATAAGAGTAGGACAAAGGAAGCTCTTCGAAGACACCTTGTAGGCTTACCTTAAAAAGGAACATTTTAATTGAAGGGGCACAATTCCTCAAGAACACCCGATGGCAAGAGGAGGCCCAGAGAAGGATTCTGAAAGAGGAATACCCACAAACTCGCATCCAAGGAATGATGCCACCTGTTGGAAACTTCTGCCAAGTGAGTGATTGAAGATGTGGCTCTAGGATCGGGCTAATGTTGCCTGGTATGGAGGGAAGATCATATGAGGAAAGGCTGAAGGACTTGAGGCTGTTTTTGTTAGAGAGAAGAAGGTTAAGAGGTGACTTAATTGAGGCATATAAGATGATCAGAGGATTAGATAGGGTGGACAGTGAGAGCCTTTTTCCTCGGATGGTGATGTCCAGCACGAGGGGACATAGCTTTAAATTGAGGGAAGATAGATATAGGACAGATGTCAGAGGTAGGTTCTTTACTCAGAGAGTAGTAAGGGTGTGGAATGCCCTGCCTGCAACAGTAGTGGTCTCGCCAACACTAAACGCATTCAAATGGTCATTGGATAGGCATATGGAAGATAAGGGAATAGTGTAGAGGGACTTTAGAGGGGTTTCACAGGACAGCGCAACATCGTGGGCCGAAGGGCCTGTACTGCGCTGTAATGTTCTATGTTCTATGTTCATCAGCCAAGCAAGGACCCACAGAACCTGTGGCCAGTTACACAGAGTATCTTAGGTGGACAATCATACCCATTGGGAGTGATCAGCGTATTCTATCCATTATGGTTCCTTTAATGGAATAACGTCCCCATGACAAACCAAAATCTTTTAAAACTTTCACTTTCTGTGATTCCAAACTCACAGTGAACAAAGAACAAAAAACAATACAGCACGAGAACAGGCCCTTCGGCCTTCCAAGCCTGCACCAACAATGGTACCTGCCTCAACTAAAACCGTATGCATTTACAGAATCTGTATCCTTCTATTCCCACCCTATTCATATATTTGTCTAGATGCCTCTTAAATGCCACTATCATACCTGCTCCCACCACCTTCCCAGGCAGCGCAATCCATATATTTACCTTGGCTCGCACATCTATTCTAAACTTTTCCCCATGCACTTTAAACCTATATCCCCTGGTATTTGATTCTCCTACCCTAGGAAAGAGCATCTGACCAACTACTCTGTCCTTGCCACTCAGAATCTTATTGATCTCTATCAGGTCGCCTCTCAACCTCCGTCGTTCCAGTGAGAACAGACCGAGTTTACCTAACCTCTCCTCATAGCTAACGCCCTCCATACTAGGCAACATCCTAGTAAACTGCTTCTGTTCCCTCTCCAAAGCATCCACATCCTTCTGGTAGTGTGGTGACCAGAATTGTACACAATATTCCAAATGAGGCCTAACTAAGGTCCTTTACAGCTGCAACATGACTTGCCAATTTTTATATTCAGTGCCCCGACCGATGAAGGCCAGCATGCTGTATGCCTTCTTGACCACCTTATCCACATGCATTGCCACTCTCAGTGATCGGCGGACATGCACACCCAGATATCTCTGCCTGTCAGTACTCGCAAGCGTTCTACAATTTATTGTGTAATTCCCACATGCATTGGACCTTCCAAAGTGCATTACCTCGCCCTTTTCCGGATTAAACTCCATCTCCATCTCCGCCCAAGACTCCAATCAGTTTATATCCTGCTGTATCCTCTGACAATCCTCTTCAATATCCGCAACTCCACCAATTTTTGTGTCGCCTGCGAACTTACTAATCAGTACATTTTTAATAGAATTAACAGCCTCATGACAAATCAAAGTTTAAAAAAAATAAAAATATATCTTCCTTTTACTTTATTTGCATTTTAAACATATTTATAAATGGTAGACAATAATAATATAAAACATTAAACTGCAAAACAAATGACTCCCGATGTCTCCTAATCAATGGTCCTGGACTGAGAAATAAAAGTGCAAATAAAAAGGTGCAAAAACTTACTCAACATCGAGGCAAGTTGTCTAAATTAGCGATGTCCCTGGATTTTTAATGAAGCAGGTCCTGCACAGTGTATGAGTTGAAGCAGGTAGAAAAAGCAAGCCGGTAGTTTGGAACACCGCGCACTTCCAACACGTATTTCAGTGCGTCCGCACTTCCGAGTCGTCGCGCTTGCGCATATGCAACGGTCCAGCGACTTAGTTGGGGACCCAAAAGGAAGTTACGGGCCATTGTCATGTCATACAAGGTAGAAGTGAAGCGAAGGCAGGATCATGGCCGGGATTCTCCCCTACCTGGCGGGGCGGGGGGTCCCGGCATAGCAGAGTGGCGCCAACCACTCCGGCGTCGGGCCTCCCCAAAGGTGCGGAATTCTCCGCACCTATGGGGGCTAGTCCCGCGCCGGAGTGGTTGGCGCCACGCCGACTGGCACCACAACTGGCGCCAATGGCCTTTGACGCCCGCCGCCCAGCGTCGGGGCTTGCCGAAAGGCCTTCGCCGGTTCGCACATGCGCCGGTGTGTCAGCTGCCGCTGACGACACCACCGGCGCATGCGCGGTAGGGGGGGTGCTCTTCCGCCTCCACCATGGTGGAGGCCGTGGCGGCGGCGGAAGAAAAAGAGTGCCCCACGGCACTGGCCCGCCCGCCGCCACCAGAGGTGGTTGAAACCACGGCGGCGGGATTGGCCTCTCAGCGGCGGGACTTCAGCCCATCGTGGGCCGGAGAATCACCGCAGGGGGCACGGCGATCGACGTGAGGGGCCCGCCGACTGGCGCGGCGTGATGCCCGCCCCCGCCAATTCCCGGGTGGCGGAGAATTCTGGCCATGGCGGGGGCGGGATTTACGCCGGCCCCGGGCGATTCTCCAACCCTGCGGGGGGTCGGAGAATCTCGCCCCATATGGCACACTTCCCTTCTTGTGATGGCAGGCTGCTATCCTTTAAAAGCACATTACAACATTTATTTTTAAAGATACTCCCCCTGCCTCTTCCAAAGAAGGAAGTCTTACAACACCAGGTTAAAGTCCAACAGGTTTGTTTCAAACACGAGCTTTCGGAGCACGGCTCCTTCTTCAGGTGAATGGAAAGGCTTGTTCCAGAAATGTTTATATAGACACAGTCAGAGATGCCCCGGAATGCGAGCACCTGCAGGCAATCAAATCATCAAAGATGCAGAGAGAGAGGTAACTCCAGGTTAAAGAGGTGTGAATTGTCCCAAGCCAGTTCAGTCGGTAGGCCTCTGCAAGTCCAGGCTTGTTGGTGGGGGCCGAATGTAATGCGACATGAATCCCAGATCCCGGTTGAGTCCGCATTCATGCGTGCGGAACTTAGCTATAAGTTTTTGCTCAGCAATTCTGCGTTGTCGCGTCTCCTGAAGGCCTCCTTGTAGAATGCTGACCCGGAGATCAGAGGCTGAATGTCCTTGACTGCTGAAGTGTTCCCCAACTGGAAGGGAACAGTCCTGCCTGTTGATAGTCGCACGATGCCCGTTTATTCGTTGTCGCAGTGTCTGCATGGTCTCGCCAATGTACCACGCTTCGGGACATCCTTTCCTGCAGCGTATGAGGTAGACTACATTGGTCGAGTCGCACGAGTATGCGCCGCGTACCTGGTGGGTGGTGTTTCCACGTGTAATGGTGGTGTCCATGTCGATGATCTGGCATGTCTTGCAGAGATTACCCTGGCAGGGTTTTGTGGTGTTGTGGTTGCTGTTCTGAAGGCTGGGTAATTTGCTGCAAACAATGGTTTGTTTGAGGTTGCGCGGTTGTTTGAAGGCCAGTAGTGGGGGTGTGGGGATGACCTTGGCAAGATGTCCATCCTCGCTGATGATGTGTTGGAGGCTGCGAAGAAGATGTCGTAGTTTCTCCGCCCCAGGAAAGTACTGGACGACGAGTACTGGACGTTCTTTAACCTGGAGTTACCTCTCTCTCTGCATCTTTGATGATTTGATTGCCTGCAGGTGCTCGCATTCCGGGGCATCTCTGACTGTGTCTATATAAACATTTCTGGAACAAGCCTTTCCATTCACCTGAAGAAGGAGCCGTGCTCCGAAAGCTCGTGTTTGAAACAAACCTGTTGGACTTTAACCTGGTGTTGTAAGATTTCTTACTGTGCTCACCCCAGTCCAACGCCGGCATCTCCACATCATGTCTTCCAAAGAAGTGTAACCATTTACAATACATGCTCATGTTCATTTACAATTGTGTAAGTATATATAAGTGATAAATGGGTGAGTCTCTAAAATGTAGAGATAATCCACTAGCGTGCACAGATCTTGTAAAGGGAGCTTTGCCTGGAGGTTTCCTTACTGGCTCACGGTCACCTGTGGGATAGGTATTCATGGATGCTGTTCCTGGTTGCATTTAGGATCTTGTCCTAGATGAAGTAGGACTGTATGGTGGTTAGGGAGCTGGAATGGATCTGATTTGTCCTCAGTTACATCTCATCGTTGTGCCTTCATGTGTTCATCGGACCTTGGTTCCGAACAAAACCTTGTCATTTCGGCTGGTTGCCATGTACCTTCTGTTGGATCCTAAATGTGAACTTGTTCTCCCAGCCATAAATTTGGCAATTCTGTACCTTCATTTTTATCATTCATGTTGGTCATCTTCTCTTGTCGTTTTAAAAGTTGCTCTCTAGTTTCTGAGAGTAGAATGGGTAAGAGTTGGTAAATTGGTCTGCACTAGTCTGCTAAACATTAGCTCTGCCAGTGATAGAATAGCCGCACTTAAGGGTGTCTAAGATGTAACATTGCAAAGTGTAGATCTTGCTTCGTCCATCTATATATGGGTATTTCGCCATGCAAATCATTTATAAGTCATTAGATCTCGGATCATGGGGAGAAGTAATTTGATTGGTATTCCAATTCTCACACATATCCTGAAATAACTTAGCAATAGGTTGCAGACATTGGGCAAAATTCTTCCCTACCCGGCGGGGCGGGGGGTCCCGGCGTAGTGGAGTGGCGCCAACCACTCCGGCGTCGGGCCTCCCCAAAGGTGCGGAATTCTCCACACCTTTAGGGGCTAGGCCTGCGCCGGAGTGGCTCCCGCTCCGCCGACTGGCGCCAACGGCCTTTCGCACTATGCCGACCGGCGTCGGGACTGGCCGAAAGGTCTTCGCCAGTCGGCATGAGTCCGCGGATGCACCGGAGCGTCAGCGGCCCCTGACGTCACCCCGGCGCATGCGCGGTGGAGGGGGTCTCTTCCGCCTCCGCCATGGTGGAGGCCGTGGCGGCGGCAGAAGAAAAAGAGTGCCCCCACGGCACTGGCCTGCCCACTAATTGGTGGGCCCCGATCGCGGGCCTGGCCACCGTGGGGGAACTCTCCAGGGTCCGATCGCCCTGCGTCCCCCCCCCCCAGGGCCCCGGAGCCCACTCGCGCCGCCTGCTCCCACCGGCACAGAGATGGTTTAAACCACATCGGCGGGAGAGGCCTGACAGTGGTGGGACTTCGGCCCATCGCGGGCCGGAGAATCGCCACGGGGGCCCGCTGACCGGCGGGGTGCAATTCCCGCCCCCGCCGATTCCCGGGTGGCGGAGAAGTCCGGCCACGGCAGGGGCGGGATTTACGCCGGTCCCGGGCGATTCCCCGACCCTGCGGGGGTCGGAGAATTCTGACCCTTTATTCACCATGCACACCATATAAACTTAAAATAGCACTTGGAGTGTGCACGACATTCGTTCTTGACGTATTGTGCAATTGTCGAATAATGGAGTACTTGGTAAAGTATTCGACAATGATGATGTCAGTGCCAGGGACATGAAAGTGGTTAGGTGTGACCTTAGGCCAAGGATGGGTCATGTGGAATGAATGATTCCTTGTGTTGACTTGCGAGATATTCTTGACATGTTACACATGTCTTGACAACAACTTCAGTGTCATTCATAGAATCCATAGAATCCTTACAATAGAAGGAGGCTCGGGCTGCTCGGTGGCACAGTTGTTAGCATTGCTGCCTCTGGCGCTGAGGACCCGTGTTCGAATCCCGGCCCTGGGTCACTGTCCATGTGGAGTTTGCACATTCTCCCCGTGTCTGCGTGGGTTTCACCCCCACAACCCAAAAGATGTGCAGAGTAGGTGGATTGGCCACGCTAAATTGACCCTTAATTGGAAAAAAAAAAAATTGGCTACTTTAAATTTTTAAAAAAACAATAGAAGATGGCCATTTTTCTAGTCTACACCAACCCTTCGAAAGAGCATTCTATATCAGCTCACTCCCTCGCCCAATCCCCTTAACCCCGCACATTGATCACGGCCAACCAAACTAACCTGCACGTCTTTAGACACTAAGCGGCAGTTTGGCATGTCCAGTCCACCTAACCTGCACATCTTTGGAATGTGGGATGAAATCAGAGCACCCAGAGGAAACCCACACAGACATGGGGAGAGCATGCAAACTCCACCCAGACAGTCACCCAAGGATGGAATCGAACCCGGGTCTTTGGCGCTGTGAGGCAGCAGTTCTAACCACTGTGACACCGTGACACCTGTCATTGTTCAAACCCGACCAATAGACTGACTCTCTTGCAAGTTTCTTGTCTGATCTGTGCCCATGTATGAGTGATGAAGTTATTGAAAAATATGAGGTCGCAAATATTCCAGTATGACCCGACTGTGTTAAAAAATGTCTTCCTGGCAGAATGCTCGCTCATCCCTGTAAGGCCAGAATAGCCTCACGGAACAATGGACATACTGAATTGAACAGGTCACCCTCCAATGATTCTCTTCTACAGCTTCAGTAGTGTGAAATCTTTCACCATTTCATCTTATAGCTTCTGGCATTTTCATTGCACAATGTACCAAATCAATTTTGCGAATATCTTCAAGTTTGATGTAGAAGTCAGTTTGTAGATTTAAGGATACATCTTCCATTTTTGCTGGATTAGGCAAGCTGCTAAGTGAATCCAATGTGACAATCAAGTTCCCTGGTTAGTATCTGGTCTCGCAGTCGTAAACTTGAATCTTTATCAAGAGATGTTGCAATCTCAGCGGTGTACTGGTCAATGTTTTTCGTCAATGCCCCTCCAGGGTCTTGTGGTCGGTCATTACCACAAATTCTTTGCAAAATAGATAGGTATGAAAATGCATGATTCCAAACGCTAAGGCTAATGTTTCCCGCTCGATGTTTGATCAGTTGGATCATGTTACAGACACTGATTTTGAAGCAAATGCAATTTGGTTTGCAGTATGCATGCTCCCAGACCTGTCTGTGAGGCATTGAACTCAAGGATAGATGTCTCCCGAGGATTGGAATATTTCAGCGTTAATGTCGATGCTTTTGATAATGACTGTTCTAATGCTTAGAAGAGCTATTGGTGGTCTTCGAACCAATTCAAAAAACAAAGAGTATACAGCATAGGAACAGGCTCTTTGGCCCTCCAAGCCTGCGCTGATTATGATGCCTGTCTTAATTAAAACCTTCTGCACTTCCGAGGTCCATATCCCACTATTCCCATCCTATTCATGTACTAGTCAAGAATGTCTCTTAAACGTCGCTATCGTATCTGCTTCCACCACCTTCCCCGACAGCACATTTCAGGCGTTCACTAATCTATGTGCAAAAAAAGCTTGCCTTGCACATCTCCTTTAAACCCCCCCCACCCCCCCCCCCCTCCCCCACCCCCCAGCCCCACGCACCTTAAACCTATGTCCTCTAGTAATTAATTTTTCCACCCTGGGAAAAAGCATCTGACTGTCCACTCTGTCCATTACACTCCTAATTTTGCAAACCTCTATCAGGTCGCCCCTCAACTTCCATCAGTCCAGCGAAAACAATCCGAGTTTATCCAACCTCTACTCGCAGCTAATGCCCTCCAGACCAGGCAACATCCTGGAGGTTATTCCCTTCATAATGAAGATTTTTCAGCAAATTGGAAATATATGGAGAAAATAAATTAAAGAGACCGAGACATCTTTGAGCATCGTCCTTATCTTAAACATTTGGTGTGACTAATATCCTCTAGTTCACTTGGCACAGGACATAGAAATTCATAGAATTTACAGTGCAGAAGGAGGTAATTCGGCCCATCGAGTCTGCACCGGCTCTTGGAAAGAGCAACCTACCCAAGGTCAACACCTCCACCCTATCCCCATAACCCAGTAACCCCACCCAACACAGAGGGCAATTTTGGACACTAAGGGCAATTTATCATGGCCAATCCACCTAACCTGCACATCTTTGGACTGTGGGAGGAAACCGGAGCACCCGAAAGAAACCCACGCACACACGGGAAGGATGTGCAGACTCCGCGCAGACAGTGACCCAAGCTGGAATCGAACCTGGGACCCTGGAGCTGTGAAGCAGTTGTGTTATCCACAATGCTACCGTGCTTCCCAGGCCACCACTGGAATAAACAGAACTGAAGAAATTGATCTGCTGCACCTTGATGGCACATTTCAGACTGCTGAACACTAATCTTTTGTTATGTGCTGCTTGTATCAGAAAGTATAGATTATGGTCATGTTCTTGCTTTGCTTGTCCATGTCATGAGCAATGTCATCAGCAATACAGATGCACCCTGGCACATTGAATGTAATGGGGTCCACGTGAAAGAGATCCTGATGAAAAGGTAACCTGAAAGGAAGTTTTTGAAAAGTGCATTGCCTGATCAGGGTGCAAAATGTAATAAGCTAATGGAACGTTTCTGCAAGATGTACTGACCATTGGCATGCTTGTCATCAGGCTTTAAGAAGAAATTTGCACCTGGAAATCTCGGATTTAACTCTTCTAATGTGGGAATTTTGGAAGGACGATGTTTCAAAGTTACATTTAATAATAATCTTTATTATTGTCACAAGTAGGCTTACATTAACACTGCAACAAGGTTACTGTGAAAATCCCCTAGTCGCCACAGTCTGCCACCTGTTCGGGTACACTGTGGGAGAATTCTGAATGTCCAAATCACCTAACAAGCTCATCTTTCGGGACTTGTGGGAGGAAACCGGAGCACCCGGAGAAAACCCATGCAGACATGTGGAGAACGTGCAAACTCCACACAGAAATGTGTTCATGGGTGTGGGCATATTTCCAATCCCTAAGGGTAATTAAGAGCCATTCACAAAGCTGAAGATCTGGGGTCATATGTAGGCCAGACCATGAAAGGATGACAAATTTCCTGTCTCTGTTCCAGCGAGAACCATTATGCCACCACCTATCTGAATCAATAAACCATGTTCGGATTCTAAGTGCTCCCACCAGGGGAGGACCAGGACTGGTCTCTGCTGGTGCTTGGAGTGGTACCCAGATGTGAGTCGCAGTCCTTGGTCATGCAAATTTATGCATGGTGGAGAGCTCAATGGATTCCCTCAAAATCCCATATTGAGCAAGCAGCCTGATCCCAAAGTCTGGGGCAGGCTCTCCTCCCCACCGCAACACAAATCTTGACCGTCCCCCCCTCGCGCTGACAAGGAGTACACCCCCAGCCCCTCATGAAAGAGGAGCGTCCTTCCCCCACCATGGGAATAATGGGTCACCACAGCAAAGCACCTAAATGTCTCACTTCTCTTTTCCAACAGCAGAAAGCACATAGCTTCTCTGATGTGGTAGGTAGCTGTCAATCATAGCAAGAGTGTTTAAATAAACATTATGGTCAGCATCAAAACAGTACTTGAAATGCATTCAGGAGTGAATATAAATAAATATTCCCCCAAAGCAGCTGAGTCTGAACCATGAAACTGTCAATCACAGGCTACTGAAAAGTATCGCTCTGTGAAATTGAATGGATATTTGGCATTTCAAAGGGTGTCAGAGGATTTGAAGCCTTTGCACGTGTTGTGGGCTTTCCAGGAAGTCTCTGAAATTTGTAACAACTTCTGTTTTAAAGGCTTTTGTCTGAGGGAGCAGATGTTAGGAAAGATAAAGTGTTTCTGTATTGACTCTTCACTGGGCTGCCTGGACTGCTCTTGAAATGAAAAATAAAAAATCGCTTATTGTCACGAGTAGACTTCAATGAAACTACTGTGAAAAGCTCCTAGTCACCACATTCCGGCGCCTGTTCGGGGAGGCTGTTACGGGTATCGAACCTTGCTGCTGGCTTGCCTTGGTCTGCTTTCAAAGCCAGCGATTTAGCCCAGTGTGCTAAACAGCCCTGTCAGACGGAGCATCTCAGGGTAAGGAGTGTCATAATATACACCAGTTTATCATGGTGCAGACACACACTGATGGACACACACAGGGACCAATCAACATGCACAAACACTGCAGCCAATCACCAGTTAGAATACACACACTATAAAAGAGAGCACCATGGTTCCTGCTCATTCTGGGTGCTGCCTCTCAGTGGAACAAGAACTCATCCTGCCCAGCATAGACTCACACCGCATGCTGAGAGAATCAACTGGTTCGGACAAGGCTTAGGTCTCTAGTTTAAGTTAGCATCATTTAGACCCACAGTCATCGTGTGTTAGTTAGTTAGAAGTAGTTAATAAAATTGAGTTGAACCTTCATCAGTGTTGGAAGTGTCTGTTCATCTCTCAAGTCTACACTAGCCAACACTTCAAGGAGGTCATTTCAGAGTTAACCAGGTCAGACCAGGAGGATGCTGTTCAGCAGAGGGCTGTCTGAGATCATCGTGCCAAAAGTGATCTTCAGTTTGCCCAGGGATGGAAAAGGCAGACCAGACACTGGACCCCCAGCCCCTCCCTGGGTCGGGGGAAAGCACCAGGGTCAAGACCTCACCCACAGCCCAAGCACACCCAACGACCAGGACCCTTGGGAGAGCCCTCCCCCTCCATCCCTGGGAGTTACAGAGTGGCATATTATCAATGCCCTGCTTAACACACTTTACCTTCCAGCCCGTTAATTGCATGCATCAGCATAGTAATCATTCATTTGCATTTCCCCCCTTGGCCCGGGGGGGGAGGGAGGGGTGTTGGGGCAAAACTCCCGTCCCCACCCGAGCAGGACCCCCGATCGCAGCAACGGCGAACAGAGAATCCTGGTCCATCGCTCTGTATGCTGTTTGAACATTTTGAATTCAGATCATAGGTCAGTACTTAGGCTGTTTAATAAAGTTTCTTCTCTTTCCAGCATTTCAATTCAGCAACTTTTTCATCGACCGTTTAATCATATTGGTTCTTGTGCTTTTCTATTAATGTGACCATTTCAGCAATCTTGTTCTGGCACATAATCCCAGTTTTGTTCTCTGTCTGAATTGCTGATTCTGCTGTCAATTTCAAAGCTTTTACCTCTTCAATTAATTTCTCACTGCCAAGCTTTCCTTCCTCGGGCTCTTATTCTCCCGATTCAATTCTTCTCTGGACTTGCTCTTATTTTCTAGTTGCATTTTCGTGGCAATCAGCGTTAGTCTTCATTGTCTCATTACAATGTCCTTCTTTTTAACTTCCTTTTGTAATTATTTTAAAACTTCTTTATTCTCCAGGTTTGCTGTCAGTCATTTCATCTTGTTATTTTAATGTATTTTCTAGAGCTTTAATAATAATCTTTATTGTTACAAGTAGGCTTACAATAACACTGTGATGAAGTTATTACGAAAAGCCCCCGGCCGCCACATTCCGATGCCTGTTCGGGTACATGGAGGGAGAATTCAGAATGTAATTCTTGTTGCTGATGCCTCTTTATGTTCAGTAGTTCCCAGTTTCTTTTGAACTATTTAATTCCTGTGTCCCTTCCAAGGAAATCCATCATGTTCTTACTGGACATGTACACTTCACAAATGGAATTTTCATTTCTACTTGTCTTAACTTCAGCCAAACTCTTTTGGCTTCACTGTTGATCAGGTCGGTCGGTCACTGACAAAGTGTTGACTTGCTTCCATTCTGCAAATTTATCGTTTCCCTTCTTGTGGGGTCTTTCATTGCCCTTCTTCTGGGTCTTCTTTGGCCCACTTTCTGGTGTCTCCTGTTGCCTTTTCTTTGAGGTCATTGTTGCCTCACCTGAGGTCTTCTCCACCTTTTGTTTGAAGTCTTCATTGGTTATGGATTTTTTTTGAGAGTCCCCCCCCCCCCCCCCAAAATCTGGGGTTGTCACCAACCTTCCAGTCCATAGCTGTTTGTCCCTTCTTGTGATTGCCACTTCAAATTGGTTAGCACTGTTGCTTCACAGCGACAGGGACCCAGGTTCGATTCCCGGCTTGCATCACTGTCTGTGCGAGGTCTGCACATTCTCCCTGTGTCTGCGTGGGTTCCCACATGTCCCAAAAGATGTGGGGCGCGATTCTCCGCAAATGCGGCGAGTCGTAAAGGCTGCCGTGAAACTGGCCGTGTTTCACGGCAGCCTCCGCGCCCCCTCCCGGGACCCAATTCTCCCCCCCCCCGGGCGGGGCTAGCAGCAGGGCCTCGTGAAGCACGGCATTGCGGCCTTAGCGACCGTTGCTAAGTCTGCGCGCCAAGCGTCACGCCGGCTGACGCGCACGATGACGTCAGCCGCGCATGCACGGATGACGTCATCACGCAGACGCGTCAAACCCGCGCATGCGCGGGCTGTCATGCCCCTCAGCCGCCCCGCGGACTGATCCTGCGGGGCAGCGGAAGAACAAATAGTGCGCGGGTATCGGACCCGCTGCCCGCGATCGGTGCCCACTGATCGCAGGCCCATGCCACCCTTGGCACGGCCGTGGTGCGGCCGTGCCAATCGGTGCCATGGTTGTCCGGGACGGCATTTTGCGGCCGTTTTCACGAATGGTGAGAGCAGGTGTGATTGCGTTCGTGAAAACACAGTAAAGGCCTGGGAACTCGGCCCATCGGCCTGGGGAGAATCGCTGTTCGCCGTAAAAAACGGCGAGCAGCGATTCGTGTCGTGTGGCAGCCGTGGGGGGGGGGGGGGGGGGGGGGGGGGGGGGAGAATAGCGGGAGGGCGGGAAAAATATCGGGAAGGCCCTCCCGCTATTCTCTGACCCATCGTGGGCAGCGGAGAATCGCGCCCGTGCTGTTTGGGGAATTCTCTCTCTGTGCCCCTCTGTGTGCCCGAACAGGCACCGGAATGTGGCTATAGCAGCTTTAAGAGGAGGGTTTTACATCTGCATCCGCCGTGAGTGAAAATGGTGACACAAGTGCAAAATCCCACAAGAGCTGGAAAACAAGAATCTCACCAGCGAGATCTTGTTTTCCGATTTTTCCCGGGCCCTCACCCCGGAAGGTCAGGAACCTAACTTCAGTATATTTAAATACAATTAGCAGATTCCCCACCACTTTTCACGCCCACCCCACATTAGAAATAGGCAGTGCCAGGGTGCCGGGGCAGTGTTGGGGCCCTTATGGAGAGCTCGATTGGTGAGGGGTTAGTCCTATCTGTGGGGGAGAGTTCCCCATTTCCCTGGTAGGGGTAGTCATTGCCCGTGTGCATGGGGGGAGTTCTTGCTTTTTTTTATTAGAGATTGGAGCACCCTTCAAAAAGGGCTTATGCACTTCATACCCAAGGGGTCGATGGAAAAAGGCAATATACAGTGCTGCAATGTATTGAACAGTACCATTGTGCACTTCTTTTCAGAACTTGCTAGTCGCAAAGTCAGCGCTCCAATCTCTGGATTCCTGACATTGCCATCTTTTTTCGACCTGCCCCACCAGCGTGAAGGTGTGCGCCATGCCTCCATTTTATTTTAGCACACATACCCATACAATGTGGCGAGAAAAGCACTCTGCAGAAATAGGAAAATTCCACCCATTGTTCTCGCCAAAATTTCAGGAGTGGACGCAATCCAGAATGGTAATCAATGATGACCGAATGGTGTTATAAATGTGGTCAACGATCTGGATTGTCTGTCCAGCAGCAACTTCCAAAATCCACTGTTTACATCCAATTTGGTGACTAGAGTCCTCTTGACTGAGACGATCGGGTGTATCTCGTGGTCTGCTGACTTTTTAAGTTTTGTTAAATCCACGTCAATTCTTTTATTTTCATTTTTTTAAAATTATTTCATGTAATGCGTGTGCCACTGGCTGGGCCAGCATTTGTTGCCCATCCCTAATTGCCCTTGAACTGAGTGGCTTGCTGAATAATTTCAGAGGGCAGTTAAGAGTCAAGCACATTGCTGTGGGTCCCGAATCACAAGTCGGCCAGACCAGGTAAAGATGGTAGATTTCCCTCCCTACAGGACGTTAGTGAACCAGGTGGGTTTTTAGGACAATCGGTGGTAGTTATTGTAGTCCGCCATTAGTGATTTATTAAATGGGTTTAACTTCCAGTAGCTGCCGTGGTGAGATTTGAGCTACGCCCAGAGCATTAGCCTGGGTCACTTGTTTACTGGTTGAGTGACAGTACCACTATGTCACCATCTCCCCATCAGCATCATGTGCTTCTGATGTTAACCCTTTACTCCACTGCTGGTTGGAGAGTTGAACAAAACTGACTGAGATACAGGACTGGATTTTGCTCTTAGTGACACTGGTTCAACATTGCTGGAAGTCCAGTTGCTCACTTGAAGCCTAAACATCGGATGCAACCACATTTGAAAACAATGTGATTCAAACCATGGTACTGCTCATTGCCTTCCTGGAATTTCAACAAGTTTGAATCGTACAGCATTGGAGTCAGGAAGAAGCGAAAAGCAATCATTCTCCTACTGCACTGCTTATCACTTCTAGTGGTTGTCTTGGGACATGTAACTGCCATAATTGCGATGATATATACAGCTGGTTTAAATTCCCAGACTCTCTTATGTAAACTAGGTGGCATCTCTTATCCGCCTGAGAGAACATAGAATTTCCTCGCAGGAACGGCAGCGTTAGATTTGTCAAACAGATGTGAGAGGTGCTTTGAACCAGCACTGGAGCTAGATTAATGGATGAATTTAGACAGGCTTGTGCTGTACTTGAGCAACAAGAGGAATGGTAATGCTGCCTGAAGCATTAACTGAAGCCGGCTGCACTTACAAACAGGAGCAATTCTAATTGAAAAAATAAATTGTAGCAGATGGCTGTTGACAATAAGGACACTGATATTCGCTTTATTGTTTTGCCCCCAAAAAATGGTGATGGTGTGTAGCTCGCCTGCTTTGCTACTATCAAGTTGTGAAAAAACTGACACAATAGTACTGTTCAAAATGTTACAGCAATGTTTGTTGCCTTGTTTTGCTCCATCTATCCCTCAATCATGAAGTGCAAACATCCAAACAGATCGATAGATGCAGGCCGTGTCACACTCGTGCTAATCTACACAGCAGAATTTAATTTTGAACCAACACTTCAATGTAGAAAATACAATCAGTTTGAATCAGCAATTCGGCCCATCGAGTCAGAATTGACCCGCCGAAAGAGCACCCCAGCTAGGCTCCCACTCCCCCACCCTATCCCTGTAACCCCACTTAACCTGCACATCTCTGGTTACTAAGGTGAAATTTAGCATGGTCAATCCATCTAATCTGTGCATCTTTGGGCTGTGGGAAGAAACCCACGCCGACACAGGGAGAACATGCAAACTCCACACAGACAGTCACCCAAGGCTGGAATCGAACCTGGGTCCCTGCGCTGTGAGGCAAATATGCCAATCACCGTGCCGGCAATGAAAAGCCAGACAAGATTGTTAAGTCAGAGTATCATAACGATGCTTCAGAATCAACTAAACAATGCTCGATGTGCGCCATTGCAAGAAGTTCATTCCTCACTGCAATGATTATATAAAGGACTTTTACTCTGTATACAGTTCCTTGCCAGTGTTAACGGCATTCAGATTCAATTCACCAAAATTGAAAGGAGGCAATGAACAGATGCCAATCCGTCATCACGTGAAGAAAATGAAACACAAATTGGCAGTCGATATAGAACTGGGAAGGATGAGTCAGGTGGAAAGCCATACATCACAATAAATAATTGAGATATTTGTACCATGTCATGCACCTACTCCATCTTGTTCCAGAGGTTTTCCCTGAAGCAATAATCATGCTGTAAGAGAATACCGACGGGTGAAACTAAATCAATTAATTCCCCCAACACCTCATTTTTATCTACATGACAGGGATAAAATCCAACACCACTGGAGTGTATCGTCTTCAGCCATTAGCTTTGCTGGCCACTTACTTTAATTTGCCCCAGATTCAACTGATCAATAAATACCTGTTCTATGTTTCATAATTGGTCAATAAAATGGACAAGCAAAATATTTAGATTGGCTGAGATGAGGCTTTTCAATCCAGGTTGGAAATGTTGTGCTCAGTATTATGTCTGTGTAATTAAAGTGAAATCGAGTTGATAAATGTCAATCTAATTTCACTGTCCAATTTGAGCAATGCGATTAAGTCTATGACCACTGATTAATTATGTCGACCTTCTTCTGACTGGTTGACATGAGGTTTAGTAGTTGTTTGTCTCAGCCTTGCTCTGGAGTATTCAGTTCCCAGTGGTACATAAGGAAAGCAAGATTTCTGGCACGATCGCAGCCTTCCTTCCCTGGCAGGCACAGCAAGACTGGCGTGTTTTATCGACCTCTTTGATCACGTTTTGTTTCCATTGAGATTTGTTTTTGTCTGATGCAGGATCGAATTCTCAGTTTTTGCGGCTCTGGGGGTCTGCTGTCCAGAATCGCAAGATCCCATGCCACATTCTGTGCTCAGAACCTCATTAATTATGCACAGGTGAATTCCTCTCTGAATCACCTGGCAAGCCAGCAGCTGATTCATCTGCCTCCCATCAGCCACAGATTTGTAGGTTCCGGCGCCTAATAAATCAGTCCAGCACACACACATAACACTCCTTAGCTCACATATCTTAACCAGACGTGCAGGATGTCAGCAACCTGTGGTATTATCATAGCTATCAGCATTGCAAGGGTTAATGTAGTGTCGCGGGTAGCCACTAGAGGGAGATACAGATACAACTATATAAGGCAGTGATGCTAGAACTTAGGGGTGGCGTGAATGCAGGAGACAGCTAGTGAAGGTCTTAAAAGCAGATAGTGTGAGTAAGGTTAGGTTATACTTTATACCAGTAGCGAGATTAGCAGTAGCTGAGTGCAGTTAGATGTTATTGATCAATTGTGTATTCTTGAGGAGTACGTGTCGAATCCCAGTTTAGTAGTGTAAATAAAATCATAGCTTTGTTTAAGTTAAAGCTATTTTGTGGTCTTTGTGAACACTATGCCAACCATCCTGAAATGAGCAACACAAAGATCACCACATTGTTACCAGGAGTGGAAAACTTCAAATAGTAAGGTTACCACATGGTACCAGGAGTCTATTCCTTATAATAAACAGCAATTAGATTAAGTTAGAATAGCATTTGAGATTGAAGAAGTAATCCAGAAGCTACAACTCAAGAAAGAATATACGATAAAGACTGATCAGAAGATGGATGGTCTCAAGAAGCCTGACCACTTCAAGACACATGGAAACTAAGCCAGAACTGGGCTTTCTTTAAGCAACAGTTTGAAGTTTTTTATTTCTGCTTCTGCGATTGAAAATGCCTCAGACCAATGGAAAATAGCACTCCTACTACATTTGGCTGGACTACAAGCATTGGACATAGAACATAGAACATACAGTGCAGAAGGAGGCCATTCGGCCCATCGAGTCTGCACAGACCCACTTAACCCCTCACTTCTACCCTATCCCCGTAACCCAACAACCCCTCCAACCTTTTTGGTCACTAAGGGCAATTTACCATGGCCAGTCCACCTAACCTGCATATCTTTGGACTGTGGGAGGAAACCGGAGCATCCGGAGGAAACCCACGCACGGGGAGAACGTGCAGACTCCGCACAGACAGTGACCCAGCGGGGAATCGAACCTGGGACCTTGGCGCTGTGAAGCCACAGTGCTATCCACTTGTGCTACCATGCTGCCCCGCTGGAGTTATTTAATGTGTTTGAATTCAGGTCAGATGAGGGTAAAACTAAACATGGTGCAACAGAGATTACCAACCCTGACAAAATTCTATGAGCGCTACATGTTAAGAAAACAGATGCAGTTCAGAGGAGAGCCTGTAGATCCATTCATCACAGCTCTAAAGCTGCGAGCGCAATCTGGTCATTTTTCCCTCAGCCTTCGAGCCTATGCTGTGAGATAAAGTTGTGTTTAAACAATGAACGTTTGCGGCGAAAATGTTAAGGGAATCGGTTTTATCGATTGAAGATGCTCTTAATATGTGTAAAGCCAGCGAACAGGCATTGAGCGAATATGGCAAAATTGTGGCAAAGGAAAAGAGCGTGAAATCGGGAAACATAGCAGACCTGTGTCGCAGCAAAGAAAACTGCGTAGAACGGCCGGCGGCCATTTTGAAAGTGACATCACGAGCGTGATGACGTGCACACACTGTGGACAAGCCCACAGTCAAAACAATTTTCCGGCAAAAGGGAAACATTGTTCCAATTATGGCAAGCTAAACCACTTCGCGGCACAATGCCGTTTATCAGCGACTGTTCCAGTAACCCAATTTTAAAAGTCCTATAGTGATTTCAAATGAATCCAAAGTTTACAGAGCGCAGAGAAAAAATCCAACATCGTAGCGGATAGAAAGGATTGCTCACCATATTCACTTTCAGATGCCTTCATGACAGAAGTTACCACTAGGATTGATTTACTGGATCGAAAGGGAAGACCAGTAAAAACACCCTTGAAGATCTTGAGATTATTTAGGAGTGGATTTTCTCATTACATTGAGAAATTATACCATTTAAAATTGATACAGGAACGCAAACAAATAGTATCACGACCGATCTTTAAAACAAGCAATTGACCAATCGCTAATAAAGCAATCCGGTTGCAGGCTCAAAGATCACAATGGTATCAAGATAGCCACAAGAGAGCCCTGTTAACTTGTTGTTAAGAATGGGAAAATTGAGATACCCATCGACTTCGAGCTAGTAGAGGGTGAGAAATCATCAATTATTGGAGTTGATGCTTGTGAAAGGTTGCAGCTAGTTGAAAGGATTCACTCAACCAGTACTTCAGAGGATCAAGATGAAGAGTCAAAGGAAGACTTAAGTGTTGCTAAAGATCTCTTCAAAGCTACCACTGATACTGACACATCAGAACCTGAGTTAGTCCAAATAGTGGAATTGCAAGCTCATTTAATTACTGAGATATTACCAGTCTCTGACCACAAACTACAGACCATAAAAGCCAAAATTGCAAAGGACTTAATGCTCCAGAAAGTGAAACAATACCTAAAAGAAAGATGGCCTGCTGAATGTAGATCAGCCTTTCGTGATACAAGCGATGATCTTTCTACAATAGATGATATCCTGCTAAAGGGAGACAGGATAGTGATACCTGCCAGTTTACGTTCAGAGATTCTGTGGCAGATTCACGAGAGTCAACAAGGCATCGAAAAGTGTCGTAGGAGAGCCAGACAGTTGGTGCATTGGCCTGGAATAAACAGAGATATTGACCAATATATTCAAGCATGTAGAATTTGTCTGATGCATCAGCCTGCACAGAGCAAAGAAACCATGCAACGGATGGAAATTGTTACCAGTCCAGGGAACAAAGTGGGCACAGATTTATTCTATTTCCAGGGTCATGACTACTTGATAGTCACAGACTATTACTCCAACTTTCCAGAGGTGATACTGAAATATTTGACTGCCGGGTCAGTGCTAAAGGCAACAACATCAATTTTTGCATGCCATGGGATACCCTTAACATTGTCTCTGACAATGGTCCGTGTTTCTTGAATTGGGAGTGGACACAGTTTGCAGATCAATATAATTTCAATTATGTGCCGTCTAGTCTATGTTACCCTCAGTCTAATGGGAAAGCAGAAAGAGGAGTAGGGATAATTAAGAAGTTATTCTGCAAAGCGAGTGAAGATGGTCAAGATGTATTGTTAGCATTGTTAGCATACCGAGCAACACCGTTATCAACTGGTCTATCACCTGCTGAAATGTTGATGGGTAGTGTGGTGATATGCATCACTGTAAATACATAAGGGGTTAATGTAAATACACGTAGACTAGATAGACACGAGAGGGAGCACCAGAGACATGACACACAGACATTCAACCAATAGATCAGTAAGATAGGCACAACCAATGGGCATTCACGATACACACAGAGGTGACACTACCACAGGGGGGCATTACATCAACCCATATAAAAAGGACACAGCACACATGATCTTCCTCTTTCCAATGGAGACACTCAGTGTGTACACAGGGTTGATTCAACACATCACACCCACCACCTGGATTGTAGCAGACTGGTTCGTCAGTCTGAGTAGCTAGAGCAGGATTAACGGGAGAGTCGAATCCAAGGAGGAGAATTGTTAACAGTTCAATAAACGTGTTAAAGCTATCTCCAAGTGTGAACCTTCCTTTGTCAGAGTGCATAACAATACATGGTACACAGGAGTGACCGTTTAAATCCATATAGTTACAACTCAGCAAACAGTGAGAACCAGCAATGGTACCCAGGCAAGATGATGTTCGGGATTCCGGTTCCACAGCAGCTCAGGTACCAAGGCAATCTCAGTGAAAACTGGCGTTGGTTCAGGCAGAGATTCGAGATCTACCTGGTAGCGTCCGACCTAGATGGCGTGGCGGATGCAGAGAAAATAAAGCTTCTACATACCATCGCGGGTCCAGAAGCAGCTGAAATCTTCCAGACCTTCAAATACTCAAAGGGGCAAAACAAGAGCGACTTCCAGGCAGTCCTGGACAAATTCCAAGAATTCTGCGAGGGACATACAAGAAAAAACGGTAAAAGAGGCGCCAAAACTCACCACTAGGTAGGCTTGCAGCAGAAATCTGCAGTTTTGAATTGCAGACATCTTGGTAAAGGTGCTGCACATGCGCAGTGGAGAAAAAGGCCCCAATTAAAGGAATAGCAATCTGAGCATGCCCAATCGCTTCCTATGACCTATGTCACATGCTTCGTGATGTCAGAGGCCCCAGACCACACCCACTTAAAGAAGAAATGTCCCAAAACACGAAAAAAAAGATTTTAAGCTGTCAAACAAGATTCTTCCACCTGGAACGACAGCACAATGCCTGAAATTCAACCAGTAGCTGAAAGTTACCTCCACAGAACCCTGCAACAGGCAGTTAGCACTGCCCAAAGAGATGATACAGTCCTTGAAGACTATGACTCAGATCTTGAATTCTTCTTTGGACATCGCGAGCCCGATGCCAGCTCCGACACAAAATGTAATGATATGGTCTTGGAAGACAACGACTCAGACTAAGATTTCACCTTGGGAGGTGGCTACTCCAGTACCAAATCCGAACCGCAACTAGACATGTTGTACATTGCCGACCCCGACGACGAGTTCTTTGGATTAGGGAATATTCAGCCCAGCATATACGACATCCCGACTCGTGAGTGCAGGATTATGCTGCGGCCTGACTCCAAGAGACAGAGAGCGGTACAAGCCCACAGAGAGCGGCCTGCTGCCACACAGAGAGTGGTCCACACACCGCAAAGGGTCCCCGACTCCACGCAAAGAGTGGTCCACGCACCACAAAGAGACCCCGACTCCACACAGAGAGTTGTCCACGCACCACAAAGGATCCCAGCCTCCACACAGAAAGTGATGAAAGACTCCACAGCGAGCTCATGGACAGCCTCCACGATAGAAGCAACGCAAGACTCCAAAGCGCAGTCCTTGCATGAACAAGACCATGAGGGTCTAGCAACCTTCTCCGAGCAACCAGCAGCAGATGATGCACGTCTGCCACACTTAAGTGAACAACAGAAAGACTATGACAGTCTGACATACTCAAGTGCACAGCAAGAAGACTATGACAGTCTACCATGCTCCAGTGAACAACAAAGCGACTATGACAGTCCACCCACATTGTTTGAGCCACCAGAAGAAGACTCTGACAGTCTACCCAGCCCAAGTGAACAACAAGAAGCTACTGAGGCTCTATCCACTGTATGTGAAACAAGTGGCGACAGCATCCCACTTCCCATACAAGATGTGCAATGTGACAGACCTCAGCTAGTGTGTACAGAGGCACTCGGCAATCACAGTGAGACTACTGGTGACTCCGGTGACACCACATTACATCAAACCTCATTCGCTCGAGCCTCTCCACAAGTCAATGAATTCCTGAACGTTTTGACTCCAGACGTGGAGCATCAAGAAACCTCAGCTGACTCAAGTGAACCTGAAATGACTCCGGATGGGAAGCATCAAGAAACCTCAGCTGACACAGGTGAACCAGAAAGGGCTCTGGACGGGGAGCATCGACAAGCCAAAACTGACTCAGGCGAAACAGACCAGACTCAAGATGGGGAGAATTGACAAGCCAGAGCTGATTCAAGTAAGCCAGACATGACTCCAGATGGGGAGCGCCGCAAACTCAGTGATGTCACGCTCAAGGAAACAGCAGATGCCACAAAGCACGCTGACACGAGTAACTGTGTGAAGGACTCGTATTATCCACAGAGTGTGGTCCTTGAGCACAGCAAACATGACAACAAAACCAACCAACACAACAGCAACATCAAAGACAATAACGAGAAGAATACCAAAAGCAACAACATTGACAACAAGCACGACAAAGACAACAACAATGGAACTACGACTAGTATGACATGGTACAACTCTGCCCATGAGGGACACTGTTACTGCTCAGCTCAGTACAATAACATACCATGGCAGGACGACACAGATTCCATACATCGCTACCACAAGCATCGGAAGAAAAAAAGACTTCAAATCAGACAACAAAGTGATTTGACCACTTCTTGGTTCCTTACGCACAGGGACACTGATGGCGTTCACAAGGACATGCCACCATCAACATCACCACCTCACCAACCCAACAAGATAGACACTCAACCATAATAATTAATGCATTTTGTACTCATGCATATGATTTGGACTTATTGTTTAATGATCACTGTTATCATGATTTGTACATATCATCACTTATCTACCTAATTTGTTCAATTTTCTTTAACACTGTACAGAAAATATGTAACACAAAAAAAGGGGGATGTGGTGATATGCTTCACTGCAAATACATAAGGAGTTAATGTAAATACACGTAGACTAGATAGACACTAAAGGGAGCACCAGAGACATGACACACAGACATTCAACCAATAGGTCAGTAAGGTAGGACACGACCAATGAGCATTCAAGATACATACAGAGGTAACACTACCATAGGAGGGCATTCCACCAACCCATACAAAAAGGACACAGCACACATGATCTTCCTCTTTCCAGTGGAGACACTCAGTGTGTACACAGGGTTGATTCAACACCACTTGGATAGTAGCAGACTGGTTCGTCAGTCTGAGTAGCTATAGCAGGATTAACGGGAGAGTCGAATCCAAGTAGGAGAATTGTTAACAGTTCAATAAATGTGTTAAAGCTATCTCCAAGTGTGAACCTTCCTTTGTCAGAGTGCATATGAAGGAAGCAGCTTATGCTACGTCAAGAGCATAACAAAACAGGTAGAAGACTAAGAACGACTTTACCAGCAATCAACAGTGTCAGCTGATAATAAAGGGATATGTGAAAGAATCATGACAACTAAAAAGAAGCAACAAGAGGTCTACAATAGACAAACCAAACCTTTGGCTGAATTTCGAGAAGGTGACTTTGTGAGAATTCAGAATCCAGAAGGGGGCTGGCAGAATGTTGCAAAGGTTCTGAAATAGGTAGCACCTATGATTTCTTGATTGCCTACTCACAGACCATTGGCTGGATTCTCTGCAGCCCTGCGCCGAAACTGCGTTTGGCGCTTCGGCGGATGATCATATTTCCCGGTGAAATCGGCCCGGTGCCTGTCCGACGATTCTCCGGGCCCCGAATATCCATGCGTTCTTGAATTACTCTGTGCGGCTGGGGGGCCATTGCCATAGGCCTGCCCAGCGATCCTCTGCTCCCGACCGGCCAGAGTTCCCGACGGCGTGGAACGAGCACGCTATGGCCAGTCGGGACTGTCTCGTGGCGGCTGCGTACTCATATAGTAATCGTCTATGCCCTGGTGGGGGGGCAGGGGGATCGGGTACCGGGGGGAGGAGGGGACCTTATGGCTGGCTGGGGAGAGATCGGGCCAGATGGATCCTCAGGCGCGCAGCCTATCAGGGAGGCCTACATCTTCCGGATGCCTCTGCGGTCCGAGTCCGCTATGGCACTTGGCGCGGACGCTGGAGGCCGCTGCCCTGCGCATGCACGGACTCGGAACCAGACATGCGGGGGCCCGTTTCCACAACCAAAGCTGCGTGAAGCACTCTGGGTCCCTGCTCGCTCCTGAAGGTAAGTGAATTGGCTTGTATTTTTTTTCAGGAAATTCGGGAGTGCAACGCCTGTGTTTTTACGCCAGCGTGGGAACATAGCCCCATTTTGGGAGAATCCAGCCCCATATTTACTAATGGATGGAATGCAAAAATAAGGTTAACTTCCTTGTTGCAATTCAAGTGGATATTAGAGACCCATGGTATTACCGAAAGAAAAGCAGGGAGTTTCCCTTAAATCATTACCAACATCCTACACCTTCCAAACAATATCACCTACAATAGATTAATAGCCCATTCAGCTCATTCCTGATTCTATCATCTTACTGTGTGCAAAATGCTTACCGTGTCTCTCCAATAACACCAATAATAATGGCTATAATTTAAATTCATTGTGCACAATGTGCTTTAGGAAACCTCTGAGAGATATGTTAAGAAGCTATGTAAATGCAAATTCTTTCTGATAGGATTACTATGTAGAGGCCATTATTTTGGATTGTGTTTCTAAATAGATTTACAAAATCCATTATTTAATGAAAGCACCTTATGTCGTAGGTTAAATTGAAAAATATGATCTTCATGTTTACACTGAGAATCATGCTGCCGAGTCCAAAGTACAAATTTAACTAATAATCTTCTTAAATTAGGGTAATAAAAGGATTGGAAATGGAAAATTGAATAATAGCCATTACCCTCTAACTGATGTCATGCATGTGTGCATTGATATCTGCAGAGATTGAGCAACACATGTGTTCTGTTTCTTTTTTCACAGTCATAGGAACATAGGAAGAAGAGTAAGTCAGTTGTCCTCTTCAGACTAGTCCACTGATTATTGCTAATCTATGCTACATTAAAATTTTCCCACCTTTGCTTCATGTCACTTCATGCTCTTATCTAAAATCAATCTGGCAATCTCAATCTTGAAAATTTTTATTGACCCAGTATCCACAACCTTCTGAGGGAAGAAGGTCCCAGGTTTTCACGAGCTATTTGAGAAAATATTCTTCCGGATTTCACTTGTGAGTGGCCTAACTATAGCTTTAAGGTTCTACCCCCAAAGTATGGAGGAAACCATCTTCATTTGGATTAGGAAAATCACATTGACAGAGGGAGCCATGAGGAGTAATTCATAGAGTGTATTCAGGACAGTTTCCTGGAATGATATTTTATGGATCCAACCAAGGATCAGGTTATTTTGGATCAGGTAATGAAGCAGGTCGAATAAATAATGTCAGAGTAAAAGACTCCCTAGGAAACAGTGACCATAACATGGTAGAATCTAGCTTTCAGTTTAATAACAAAAATCTTTGATCAGAAACAATGGTGCTAAAGTTATATAAGGATAACTACAAATGATGCCATGCACCATTGGCTGGAGTGGACTGGGAAAGGAGTTGAGCAGAAAAGATAGTTCATCAACAATGGCAGATGTCTAGGAAAATATTTCATGACTCACAAAGGGTAGCACGGCAGCACAAGTGGATAGCACTGTGGCTTCACAGTGCCAGTTTCGATTCCCCGCTAGGTCACTGCCTGTGCGGAGTCTGCATGTTCTCCCCGTGTCTGCGTGGGTTTCCTCCAGGTGCTCCAGTTTCCTCCCACAGTCCAAAGACGTGCAGGTTAGGTGGATTGGCCATGATAAATTGCCCTTAGTGACCAAAATGATTAGGAGGGATTATTGGGTTACGGGATAGGGTGGAAGTGAGGGCTTAAGTGGGTCGGTGCAGACTCGATGGGCTGAATGGCCTCCTTCTGCACTGTATGTTCTATGCTCTAATAAAGATTTATCCCAGTGAAGAAAAAGGATTCTCAGAAGGAGATCAATCAATCATGGTTAACCAAAGAAGTAATGGATAGAATTAAACTGATAGAAAACACATATAATGTGGCAAAGACTGGTGGGAAGCCAGAGGATTGGGGAAGTTTTAAAGACCAACAAAAGAACGACTAAAAGATAAAAAAGTAGAAGATAAACTATGAGGGGAAGTAAACAAGTAATATAAAACTGGACAGTAAGAGCTTCTTTAAATATATAAAAAGGAGAGAGGCCAAAATGAACACAGGCCCCTTCGAATGAGACTAGGAAAATAACAATGGGGAAACAGGAAAAGGCAAAAGAGTTAAATAAATACTTTGCATCAGTCTTGATGGTAGAAGACGCTAATAACATTCCAAAAATACTAAATAATCAATGGGTAAAAGCGGGAGGAAATAAAGCAATAATAATAATCTTTATCATCATAAGTAGGCTTACATTAACACTGCAATGAAGTTACTGTGAAAAGCCCCTAGGCGCCACATTCCGGCGCCTGTTCGGGTACACAGAGGGAGAATTCAGAATATCTATATTACCTAATAGCAGGTCTTTCGGGACTTGTGGGAGGAAAGCGGAGCGCCCAGAGAAAACCCACACAGACACAGGGAGAGCGAGCAGACTCCACACGGTGACCCAAGCCCAGAATCGAATCTGGGGCTCTGGAGCTGTGAAGCAACAGTGCTAACCACTGTGCTACTGTGCTGATAACTATCGCTAGAGAGAAAGTACTAGGAAACTAATATGGCTAAAGGCCAACAAGCCCCTGTAGCATGGACAATCCGACTGAGTTCTCTTACAGTAGCTCTTGAACAAGTACCAAAGCTTTAATTATATTTGATTTCAATGGAGACTTTTAAGCAGTCTTTCACTGGACATTACCAAAAGGTTACTAGATAATCGGGTTCCCCATTTCTACCAGAAAAATAACTCTAATTAAGTTCTATTTAAGAGAGAGAGAGTGAGAATAGTGATTGGCCATTGGGATCTGCAGAGATTGTCCTAATCGTCTACTGTTATATTTGTAGATGACTGCTGGAAACCCCAGAGAAATGTCATAAATAGCCATTTTCAATTACATCATTTAGTTGGGCGTTCTACTTGTGGAATATTGGGAGATAAAGCCCGGAATTTGAGATATATGTATTGAGCAATAACTAGTTTTGCAAATATCTAGTTCATAACACTCTTATATAATGTTTAGGTTCAGGAATGAAAGTTTTTAAGTTGAGAAAATTAGGGTACCGAGTTGAGAAACTAGTAAAAACAGCTCTGACGTAAATATGATTCAAACAAGCTTGGTACTTATTACACTTAAACGATTGGGGACATGTTGACTTAAAAGGTTGACAGCTGGAAAGATAAGATCATAAAACAGCATGTAGCCTACTTAGCTAAAGAACTAAAGACATGGGACTGGATTCTATGTTTTGGAGATTAAGTCCCCACGCCAGCATCAAAACGGTGGTCTTTTACGCCAGGAAAACTGCCGTAAAAGGGCCACCGATTCCCCGGTTTGCTGGGGGCAAGCAGAGAGGGAGCGTAGAGTTTACAGTTCTAGCTGCTGATACGGCCCTCAGCACCTCCGGTTCCGAGACCGCGCATGCGCATGGATGTGGCCTGCAGCGGCCGCCCCGTGCTCCATGGCGAACTGAGCCCGCGGACCTGGACCACCACAGTAGTTCCCCTCTCCGACCCTTCGCGCACCCTGGATCATCTGCCCACGGTGCCCCCAGCCCCGAATGAAGCCCCCTGCCCGTGTATCGGCCCTCCTCTGACTGACCGAGTCCGCAGCCGCCGGACCTAGTTCACAAACGGTGTGAGCACAGGTAACCCATGCCGTCAGGAACTCGCCCCGTCAGAACATAGAACATAGAACATTACAGCGCAGTACAGGCCCTTCGGCCCTCGATGTTGCACTGACCTGCGAAACCCCTCTAAAGCCCATCTACACTATTCCCTTATCGTCCATATGCCTATCCAATGACCATTTGAATGCGTTTAGTGTTGGCGAGTCCACTACTGTTGCAGGCAGGGCATTCCACGCCCTTACTACTCTCTGAGTAAAGAACCTACCTCTGACATCTGTCCTATATCTATCTCCCCTCAATTTAAAGCTGTGTCCCCTCATGCTAGACATCACCATCCGAGGAAAAAGGCTCTCAATGTCCACCCTATCTAATCCTCTGATCATCTTATATGCCTCAATTAAGTCACCTCTTAAGCCTTCTTCTCTGTAATGAAAACAGCCTCAAGTCCCTCAGCTTTTCCTCATAAGATCTTCCCTCCATACCAGGCAACATCCTGGCAAATCTCCTCTGTACCCTTTCCAATGCTTCCACATCCTTCCTATAATGCGGCGACCAGAACTGCACGCAATACTCCAAATGCGGCAGCATCAGAGTTTTGTACAACTGCAACATGATCTCATTGGCTCCAAAACTCAATTCCTCTACCAATAAAAGCTAACACACCGTACACCTTCTTAACAATCATCTCAACCTGGGTGGCAACTTTCAGGGAACTATGGACATGGACACCGAGATCTCTCTGCTCATCCACACTACCAAGAATCTTACCATTAGCCCAGTACTCTGTCTTCCTGTTATTCCTTCCAAAATGAATCACCTCACACTTTTCTGCATTAAACTCTATTTGCCACCTGTCAGCCCAGCTCTGCAGCTTATCTATGTCCCTCTGTAACTTATAACATCCTTCTGCACTGTCCACAACTCCACCAACTTCAGTGTCATCTGCAAATTTAATCACCCATCCTTCTACGCCCTCCTCCAGGTCATTTATAAAAATGACAAACAGCAGCGGCCCCAAAACAGATCCTTGTGGTACACCACTAGTAACTGGACACCAGTCTGAACATTTCCCATCAACCACTACTCTTTGTCTTCTTCCAGCTAGCCAATTTCTGATCCAAACTGCTAAATCACCCTGAATCCCATGCCTCCGTATTTTCTGCAATAGCCTACCGTGGGGAACCTTATCAAACGCTTTACTGAAATCTATATACACCACATCAACTGCTTTACCGTCATCCACTTGTTTGGTCACCTTCTCAAAGAACTCAATAAGGTTTGTGAGGCACGACCTACCCTTCACAAAACCATGTTTACTGTCTCTAATCAAATTATTCCTTTCCAGATGATTATACATCCTATCTCTTATAAACCTTTCCAAGACTTTTCCCACAACAGAAGTACGGCTCACTGGTCTATAGTTACCGGGTTGTCTCTACTTCCCTTCTTGAACAAGGGGACAACATTTGCTATCCTCCAGTCTTCTGGCACTATTCCTGAAGCCAAAGATGACTTAAAGATCAAAGCCAAAGGCTCTTCAATCTCCTCCCTAGCTTCCCAGAGAATCCTAGTATAAATCCCATCCGGCCCAGGGGACTTATCTATTTTAACACTTTCCAGAACCGCTGACACCTCCTCATTATGTACCTCAAGCTCTTCTAGTCTAGTAGCCTGTATCTCAGCATTCTCCTCGACAACATTGTCTTTTTCCTGTGTGAATACGGAGCATCAGGGGAGGCTGTGGATAATTAGCGAGATGCGCTCCTAGAGTACGCCGCTTTTCAGGGTCGGAGAATTCTAAACCAGCGGCACTCCCGATTTTGGCGGCAAAACGGATTCTCTGCCCCGTTGCCGAACGTGATTTTGGCGTCGGGGAGCGGAGAATCTAGCCCATGACATTTGCAGTTCCTCCTGTAAAGAATAGGTTATGCATGCAATCTCCATCATGTGGCTACCATCTAGAAAGACATGGTCAACAGATACATTTTTTTAAAATTTAGAGTACCCAATAAATTGTTTCCAATTAAGGGGCAATTTAGTGTGGCCAATCCACCTACCCTGCACATTTTTGGGTTGTGGGGGCGAAACCCACGCAAACACGGGGAGAATGTGCAAACTCCACATGGACAGTGACCCAGAGCGGGGATCGAACCTGGATCCTTGGCGCCGTGAGGCAGCAATGCTAACCACTGCACCACCGTGCTGCTCCCAGGTCAACAGATACATGAGAACACCACCACCTGGACATTCCCCTTCAAACCACTCACCACCCTAACTTGGAAATAACATTCCTTCACTGTCACTGGGTCGAAGTCCTGTAATTCCCCCCTTAACAGCACTATGGGGGGGGGGGGGGGAGGCACCTAACCTGCACAGCTTTGGACTGGGAGGAATCCGGAGCACCCAGAGGAAACCCACGCAGACACGGGGAGAACATATATCACCCGGAATTGAACCTGTATCCCTAGCACGGTGAGGAAGCAGTGCTAACCATTGTGCCCCCTTGCCACCCATCTTTGACATATTTTTGACATAATTAAAAGCTTATTGTAAACATCTACACCCAATCAAGTTTGGCAATTTGTTGAGAAGCCATTTTTGCTCAGGTGAACTTTAATTGACATGGTACAGCCACATTACTTTCAGGGCTGCAGTTTCCTCTTTAACTTTAGTAAATTATGTCGTTAAAATGTGATGCTCAGGGATTCTAAAACATAGATAATGCTCTGGTGAGTTTTGCCCTCCATCTTTTTTATTTTGACACTCATGGAAACTGTGACCATCTAGTTAAAAAGGGTCAAGTATTTCCACCTATTAAGCTACTTACGCACATCATCAAATCTCATGTACATTTAGGTGAATGTATTTTACCACCTGCAGTTGATTAAGCTGCAAAATATCGCTTAAAAAATACACATTAGTTTCATGCATGTTAATTGTGACTAACTACTTCTCGTTTACAACCTGCACAGCCTTAATGACCAGAGACTGATGTTCTGCTGTGTATAATTTATTCAGGAGGCAAATTGAGGCCTCCTTTGATTGTTATGCTTGTTCGCCATAGATTTGATTCAAGAGAAGTTTGAAGTTCCAGAGAAATCTAACCAAACTACAGGTCATCAAGGTCAACTGCAAAGACTTAACGGCCTGAAGAGTGTTACAAAAATAAGTCAATGCATTGGTTAAGGCTAGTCTCTCTGATCTCCTGATACCTACAAATACCCAAAGCAAGGCTTAGTTTTCCTGAGCGAGATCCTGTGAGCTGTTTCCCTTCAGCTTCTGGGACTCATAAAAATTCCAGCTTTACTGGCTCCGGATGCTTTTTTTTTAGCTGGGCTTTCATTGGACAAGGCTAACCCAATTAAGCTTTCTCAGTCTGAGTATCTTATTGCCCTTCGGACACTTGATCCACCATTTGTCACCATTTCCTCTGAACAGTAACACCATGAATCTCCACACCTTAATTACTACATGACGGAAAGGACTGTTTTGACAAACTCATATCGTGCTACTTTCAAACGCTGATTTACTGACCAAAAATAAAATCTGCATTTTGCAATTACAGAGAGAGGTTTGCCAAAATGTTTTATTTCTTCACATTGTTGTTTGGACCAATGGATCCGGAATTTCCCCAGAGGTTCTGCCCAACTCCCAAAGTAAAACGGAATGGCCGCCATTCCGCACCGCCAAACACACGCGTACACACATGTGATTCGGGAATACCTCAATGAAGCAGAAAGTTCCTCCATTAGGATTTGCCATTTTCCTTGTTCAGTTAGGATTTAATTATGGAGTGCATTGATGAAGGCGAGGCCCCCCCAGTGGCACAGATGGGCCTTCAGTGATTTCCGGGGGGGAGAGGGAGCTAAAACACATTTGATGGGAACTGAGGGAGGAAAGACAGGAATAGATAGGATAGATGCGAGCAGGTTGTTTCCACTGGCCAGTGAAAACAGAACTAGGGGACATAGCCTCAAAATAAGGGGAAGTAGATTTAGGACTGCGTTTAGGAGGAACTTCTTCACCCAAAGGGTTGTGAATCTATGGAATTCCTTGCCCAGTGAAGCAGTTGAGGCTCCTTCATTAAATGTTTTTAAGGTAAAGATAGATAGTTTTTTGAAGAATAAAGGGATTAAGGGTTATGGTGTTCGGGCCGGAAAGTGGAGCTGAGTCCACAAAAGATCAGCCACGATCTCATTGAATGGCGGAGCAGGCTCGAGGGGCCAGATGGCCTACTCCTGCTCCTAGTTCTTATGTTCTTATGTAACAATAGGCAACCTCGCCCAATGACAAGTAGCTGATGGGTTTTCTGGCTGTATGGAATAGGCTGGCATTAAAGTCGTATGGGCACTAACAACCCCAAGCAAGTGTGTGAACTTTGGCTGGATGCACAAATTCCAGTGAGGCCAGTGCTGGAGGGAACTGGTGAGAACAATCCTGGTCTAAACATTGGGATTAGAACCCATGGGTTTTTAAAGCCATGAAAACTTTGAATACAAGTAGAACATCGCCACCATCCAAATATTTCATACTGTGACAATTCAGTTTGGTTTCATCTGCTTAAAATTTAGGTCCACATGCAAGCAAATTCAATTCTCACTCTTGTTCTCATATCCCTTTCATGACCTTTCTAACGCTGCAATGCTCTTTCAATATATGCCTCTTAAGCATCCTCAGTTTTTTTTTAAATGTTATTCTTTTTATATAAATTTAGAGCACCCAATTCATTTTTTCCAATTAAGGGGCAATTTAGCGTGGCCAATCCACCTTTGGGTTGTGGGGGCGAAACCCACGCAAACACGGGGAGAATGTGCAAACTCCACACGTGCAGTGACCCAGAGCCGGGATCGAACCTGGGACCTCGGCGCCGTGAGGCTGCAGGGCTAACCCACTGCGCCACCGTGCTGCCCCAAGCATCCTCAGGTTTACTCACATCGCTATTGGTGACTATGTCTGGAATTCCCTCCCCAAACTGCCTCACCTCTCTACCTCGTTCCACCCTTAACTAATTCAGTTTGTAATTTGGTAGTACAGAACTTGAATGTTGCTAAAATAAAGATATGCTGTCAAAGTTTTACATTTTGCACTCATCAGGACAGATTTGCAAGAAAACCAGATCCCGAAGGTGAAAGTGGACTATGATTGGTCAAGGTGTTGCTATGGAAAATGCACCATACACCAAACCTTTGTTTCAGTTCAAATGAGGCAGGTCAATTCTGTTTGGTGAAGGCATTGCCATGGAATCAGGGAATGGCTGACCCCCTAGTTTGGTTTCACTGAAACGTTGAAAGTTCTGGCACATTAGTAAAAGCGCAAGTTTTAACAGGTAACCCGGGGGGGGGGGGGGGGGGGGGGGGGGGACAGTGTTATTGTCCCTCGACTAGTAATCCAGAGACCCAGAATCATACTCTGGGGACCCAGGTTCAAATCCTATCATGGCAGATGGTGAAATTTGAATTCAATGAAACAAAATCTGGAATTAAATGTCTAAATATGATCATGAAACCATTGAGATTGTCGTAAAAACACATCTGGTTCACTAACAACCTTTAGGGAAGGAAATCTGTCATCATCGTCTGGCCTGGCCTACATGTGACTCCAGATCCACTCTTGCCTCGTAAATGCTCTCAGGGATGGGCAATAAATGCTGGCCCAGCCAGTGATGCCAGCATCCCATGA
This sequence comes from Scyliorhinus canicula, assembly GCF_902713615.1. NCBI lineage: Eukaryota > Metazoa > Chordata > Chondrichthyes > Carcharhiniformes > Scyliorhinidae > Scyliorhinus > Scyliorhinus canicula. The sequence continues at coordinate 27,347,271 of NC_052147.1, forward strand.
ACAAATAAATAAATACATTTTGGACCTTGTGTAGTCAATTACCAGAAAGCAAGTGTATAGCCACATAGAATTTTAATTATTAGATTTTCAATTAATTCCTCTTTAAAATATAAATATAAAATCACCATCATCCCAGGTGACCATAGGCTGCTTCCCCCCTTGAGGGGGGAGTGCTCACTGGTGATGATTTAACCTGAGGACCCACCACACTTCAGGCAAGGGTGAAGGTTAAGAAGGTAGTCCTCATTAATAATCTCCGCTAGTATGGGAATTGAACCCACACTGTTGGCTCGCTCTGCGTCACAAACCAGTTGTCCAGCCACCTGAGCTAAACTGACCCCAGCAATGGTAGCATGTGTACCCATTCCAAAAGAATGGGAGTTAAGTGGTCTGAACATGTTGGTTGGTTAGAAAGCAGCATTAGACGTGTTTCCACAAAGTCCCTTTCAGCTGTAAATAGTGTAGTTCTACAAGTTACCCTGAAGATCTATATAAAAACACTTGAAATAATTATTTTTGCTTTGTAAACTGGAAACTGTGGACTTCTGGGTCGGGATTCTCCCCTAACCGGCGGGCGGGCTGTACCGGTGCCGAGGAGTGGACCACTGCGGCGTCGGGCCGCCGGAAAGGTGTGGAATCCTCCGCACCTTTAGGGGCTAGGCCGGCGTCGGCTTGGTTGGCGGCGTGCCAACCGATGGGGAAGGGCTTCGCGCCGCGCCAACCGGCGCCAAAGGACCTCCGCCGGCCAACGCGAGTTGGCGCATGTGCGGGAGCGCCAGCGTGTGCTGGCATGATCCCAGCGCATGCGCAGAGGGGTTCTTCTCCGCGCCGGCCATGGCGGACCATTACAGCGGCCGGTGCGGAAGGAAAAAGTGGCACAGGCCCGCCTGCTGATCGGTGAACCCTGATTGTGGGCCAGGCTGCCGTGGGGGCACCCCCCGGGGCCAGATTCCCTGCGCCCCCCCCCCCCCCCAAGGACAGCGCAGGGCACCTGCAGAGCCAGGTCCTGCCGGTGAGGACATGGTCTAATTCACGTCGGAGGGACTGGCCGAAAACGGGCGGCTACTCGGCCCATCACGGTTCGGAGGATCGCTGGGGGGCCACTGCCAACGGCCCCCAACCACGCGACACGATTCTGCCCCTGCCGACAAACCGGCGATATAGAATTCGGCAGCCAGCGTCGGAGCGGGAGTCACGTTGCTCCCCGGGGATTCTTCGGCCCGGCGGGGGGTCGGAGAATCCCGCCCCTGGTTGCTGCTTGTTTTCACTTTATTCAAGAGCTTTCCATTAAATGTTCAACCAAATACTCATGTGCTCAACCAAAGGCAGACGATTACCAAAATCCTCAGTCTTAAATGTTCATCAATAAAATCTACCCCTGTGTTTCCAGTGTAAGAACCCAATTTGTGAGATGATTCACTGAAATTTATCCGTGGAAGTAGACTAGCAACAGATTTTTTATGGCATTTATACATTTTCAACAACGACAAGAACTTAGATTTTTTTTTAGATCCTTAATGTAATAAAATGTCCAAGGCATTCCAAAGGAACCCTTAACTTCCAAGTTCCCCAGTGTCATATTTGGGCCCCACTGCCTGAGGCCTGACACCCATCCCCAATGCCCTTCTTCCCAACGCTGAGGCCCTCCCTCTCCTCCTCTCCACATCCCTGCACCCCACCCCAGCGAGTCCGAATCACATCGCCACCCCAAAGTTTGAGACCCAACACCCAACACCTCTCCCCAACATTTCACCTGACCTTTAACCTTATCTGATTTCCAGTATGGTGCTGTAAAAATGGGGTGTGTCCTTCACTTTGACTCACCTGCACTTCAACCCTGGGCCCTGGGGATGTACTGCACTGCCTGGACCTTGACTGGCCTGAGTCAGATGGTCCGGAAAGGAAGATAGGATTGAAGAATGGGCCAGCATTTATTGCCTATCCCTCGGGGAATATAAGAGCCAACCGCATTGCTGTGGTGTGGAGTCACATGTAGGCCAGACCAGATATGGATGACAAGTGGGATTTTACTAAATGGGAACAAAATTCCATCACAAGTGTGTTTAGTTTAGCCACCTGTTTCCCAATGCTCGCAGTACCAAGGAACACAAAGCTATAAAACGGCACTCTGCTCTTTTGGGGTTCAAACACGGGTCCCCAGGGCATTTCCCCGGGTCTCTAGATTACTAGTCCAGTGACAATGCCACTACACCACAGCCTCCCCTAAAGACGCAACCCCAAGGGTACTGTTGTTGCATTACTCTCAAAATGGATAAACATATGCCATGTATAATAAGGCCGGCTTTCTCTAGTTCACAGCAGCCAAACCAATGATCTTTAAAGGCTCACTGGAGGCTACCATTCAATAGTAAGTTTAAAGGTTTTCATTAACCTGAATGTGGAGCCAGGGAGCACATAAAAGTTTTTGCGGCTCCATAGGCCACTGTTGGCCTTCAATCACTCTCAACTGATTATCCACCCCACCACCCCTCGACCTGAATTTACAGCATCCTTGACAGGCAGATCTGTATCATATGTCTTATGAATTGACATATATGACATCCGATTGAATCATTTGAATTTATAAAATAGCTTATCACAACTCCGAGCCGCCCTTGCCATTCCGGCAGCAAGATTTTTAGTGATGTTGAACCAGCAGGTAAGGTTTATCTTCAACATCATACCAAAGGGCAGCACCTCTGATAACACAGCACTCCCTTAGTACTGCACCAAAGTTTATTTCCTCTCATCATGGAGTCAATCAGATGGAAAATGTCCTGCCAGTTGAATCAAACTAGGACACAGAGAATCATACAGCTTAATGAATTGGGTGAAAGGCAGGTAACTTTTTAATATGTTGGTTTGCTGAGATTATAATTAATCATATTATGCATATATCTTAGCAAGCTTAAATTACATGTAATTTTCTATCATTTTTATGCATGCATAATTACTGTATGCCTACTTTTGCAGCCATTATGGAAATACAAGAACAATTTTTTTGTGAGGGCCACGAAGAATCCAGCACGAGTTTTCAGGATACAAAGAAATAACATTTATTTACAATAACATACATATATATATATACAACAGCAGCAGCAACTTCCCTTGCTGCTCACTCCTCTCTCTCTGCTGGTTCCAAACTGGCCAGCTCTATTTATGCAGGGAGTCTGCTAATGATTTCTCCGCCCCCCCCCCTCATTGGGGAAGCTCATACTCCCACAGGATTGTGGGATTGTCATTAGTCCCCAGCCAATGGTAAGCAGGCAGGTTATAACAAATTTTAATATGACTTCCAAGCATAGATCAGCCGAAACCTCCATGTCGTCCACAATCAAAAGTTTTCTAAAAACCTAATTGATTCCTTTGTTGGTTTCCTCTTCTCCCCCTCTTCATCAGTTACTGTGTGCACCTCCTATTTCATCTCTGTAAAGAACTCACAGAGCAGATATTATCTGCATCAACATATTCACGACATTGCATTAGGTGGGTCACTGCAGTCGAATCTTGAAATATCATCATTGCAACATTCACAATCAGAACCAGAGCAGAGATGCTCCAAGGCCCAGTTGATCAGCAGTAACAGGCTGAACATACCATTGTCGCAGAATTGTTGAATATTACAGCATCGAACCACAGCACTCAATCCAGTAAGTCTCTGTTGGTGTTCTCCACCTGAGCCCCTTGGTCTAATGTTATTCCATTAATATTCCTCTTCCAAAACAATTTAATTCTGGTTTAAACAGATTTATGGACTCAATAATGCTTCGGAACAGAGAATTCAGCATTCTAACCACCTCCCCATGTATCCTTTAATTCCTCTCATCATTATCTTAAATGTGTGCTGTCCCCAATGAATATCTGATCAATGGCAGAAAACTAGCATTACATCTTTTATCATAACTCTTCAAAATCTTAAAGAACTCTATTAGATAATGCCTTATCAACTTAATATTTGGTAAAAGAGTCCTAATCACTCAAGTCTGTGTTCATAACCCCACTTCCTCTGTATCTTGAAATACTTCAGAGGGCTGATGAGATCAAGGTAATTGTTCCATCTTGTGCACACACATTCATGAGTGATCACCCCAATTCTTCTCGCTTAATCATACAATGTACTTGATACTTCCCCAATGAGTTCTGGAGATGATCCTATCCGGGCAGCAATAGCCTTTGAAATACAGATCCTGTAAGTTTAGTCATGCATTGCGACTGCCACGGTGTAATCTTTTCACGCTCACTATTCGTTTTTGCCTAGGTGTGCATCATTGCCCTGATGTTTGTTGAAATTGGAAAGAGTGATACATTTGTGCTGTGAGATGCTGGTTTGATCAGAGACATCAGGGTAAATGCAAGTCTTTGGTTAAGACTTTTGTGTGGACGTAAGTTGAGTTATAACCTACAGTCTGTAAATGCCCCATACTGAAGCATGGCCATTCATGGAATACATTGATTCGAAAGTTATATCATGGCACAGGATAAACATCTATCAATGCTTAGATTGGTCCAACACAGAATTAAAATTATGAAGGTACACTTGGCATTATGCAAACTTGAATAGGGAGTGTTCTGCTCCCCACATGCTGAAAGTTCTTTTTTTTTTGCAGAGAATATCTGCCACTTCTCTTTTCCTGAATGCCATTCATCAGGACCTGAAATGGTCAATTTCCCAGTTTCCCAGACTCCATACCACAGTGAAATTGCATGGAAAATCACAGGCCTACACTCCTTTACACGAATGCAAAAATTCAGGGCGGCACGGTGGTTCACTGATTAACACTGCTGCCTCACGGTGCGGAGGACCAGGGTTCAATCCCGGCACAGAGTCACTGCCCGTGTGGTTTGTACATTCTCCCCATTTCTGCATGGTCTCACCCCCAAAAAAGTTCAGGGTGGGTGAATTGTCCACACTAAATTGCCCCTTAATTAGGAAAAAAAATAATTGGATACTCTAAATTCAAAAACAAATGCAGGGGTTTAGATGTTTCCTTCCAGTGTCTGACAATAGCTCTATTAGCCATTGCTCACTGCAGGGGAGGTCCTGCTAAATGACCAAAAGATAGCCCAGTATGCAAATAAAAATTAGGATAACAAAGCTTTGGCGTCAATGAAAATTCTCCCCCAAAACCTTTGGAACCAGTGCCTGATCTTAAATAGGACGCCGGTGGCAATTTCTGAGCTATTATGAGAGATAATTGTTGCAAATTTTCATGCTGGAACTTGTTTGAGCATGAACCATCTTCTGAGGTGGTAAAGCAAGTTACACGCAAGTGGGGAACATCGACCAACAAAATTGTGCATTTTATTTGTTGTATTTGTTCAAACCACAAGGATGGTCAAGTGGCTTTAAAAACTACATATGAACAGAGCACACACTTTATTTTAAATTGCCGTGTTGCCCACACATATTCGCAAGTGTAAACAGACATGAAACATGGGTTTTTCCAGCATTTTCTGTTTTCATTTCAGAGTTCCAGCATCCACAGTGCTTTGCTTTCGTGAAACATGGGCAATTGTTGTTTTGACACCAGTGGAGACAGATTTCACACAGAGTGAATATGGCATTTAAACCCATACGATAACTTTATATTCAACACTCAATCAAGAGAGAGATAGCAAAATAATGAAGTACATCACTCAAATTTAGACAGTGTTTGATGGCTTGATTATTCTGTGACAGTAGATTTATTGAGCTTGGAGAAATATCAGTTGTGTCCAGTAAGATGATGCTCTTTGTTTTCATCACGCAGAATGTAAAATATAACCCAGCATATTGCAGCTGACAAGTCCAAAATACAGGCAAGTAGCTAAAGATGACAAAGCTGACAGCTTTATTGAGTGATTGCCCGAAGAAGACAGTATTTTGACGATGTCCACCTTTTGATATTTTTCATGATCATTGGTGTGACAACGTCTCAAAGAATAAATGCAGTATTTGACTTAAGTTAAATTTTTAAAGCATGATGTATTCTGCACATGCTCAGTACTAACACATCATATTGATAAATGTATTAAAGTCCATATTAATCAACCCCAGTTTTGCCTGGAGATTTACAAGTAAAAGCTGTTTCAAAAATAGTTGTGCTTCAGTCTATGGAAGACCAGCAGATGAAACCTATGATAAAACAATGAGTGATGAAGTCTGAGTATTTCTTTGTGACTTGAACTTTGAATGACTTAGATAGTGCTTGTAATACACTGGGCAGAATTTAATTCCTTCCTCAGTAAGCGGTTAGGTGACAGAGAGGTGGGGGCTGTAGAATTGGAAGGGAAGGAAGATGTGGAGTGCCCTGAATCCCCAACAAACCCCAATCCCCACCACCTCCCACCTCCAAGGACAAAAGCTTCCTCCAACCCAGGGTCTATTTGGGTCCCTGAAGTTGCTAATTAATGGCCCGTTAAGCATTCTGCCGCCACTGGTATTCTGGCCGGGGTGAGGGCCTTATGGCACATGGGCAGGCCAAGCAGTAAATGTCTGGCAGCCATCCTGCAGGCTCAGGGTCAGTGCAGGGGCTCCTGACTGAGCACCATGTGGCCCATGGAGGTGCATCCTGGCAGAAAGAGCTGCCTCTACTGGAAGACCACCTCCAGCCCACCGCCCCCCTCCTCCCTCCACTTCCTGCATGACCAATTCCTGACCAAATTCGATTCCGGGGCCTCCTCGGTGTTGGCTGCTCCTGGCACTGCTGTACTAACAGCTCCTACTGGTGCTACTGGGATTGAAGAACTACTAGCCCTCCGGTTGACCCCTACTTAAGGGCTTGGTAGCCCCGACTGCCCGATTGCCATTGAATTCCACCTGGGGTTTCAAAATAGGCCACTGCCTGATTGCCCCCAAATTTCCGGCTGGTCATGGCTGTGGCCATTAAGTCCAAGATGTACATCATCTCCACTTTTACTCCCAAAACATTGGAAAATTAATGAAAGATACCAAAATTACTAATTGCAATGGTAGGAAGCAGTTTACTGGCATCTACTCGTGACTGGGAAGAACTTGAATTGGGAAGGGGAAGGTGACGTTGTCGTGGTCTGCAGAGTAGAACTAGAACGGAGGTTCTGCAGATGGAACTAGGGTAATTAAAATAAAGAGGTAATAATAATCTTTGGATTACTACTTGAACCATGAACAAATTAACATTCAGAGAACATGGGCGGGATTCTCTCGTCGCTGACGCCGAAATCCCGTTAGGCGATCGGCCGGAGTATCCCTGTTTCCGCTGAAACCGGGGGCGGTGGGGGGGGGGGTACCGCTTTTGCGATGCTCCAACCCCACCAAAGCTGTGCACTCTCCGTATCGACCCCCGTCTCCGACCGGCCGGGTTCCTGACGTCGTGAGTCTCTCATGGTCTTACCGGTCGCAAACTTGGCGTGACGGCTGCAGACTCAGTTCAGCGCCACCACAGTCAGGGGAGAGCTGATCCGCGGGCAGGGAGGACTTTGGCAAGGGATGGAGGCACTGTTGGGGGGGCGGTCCGGTGCTCACAAGCCGATCAAAGAGGGGGCACTATTTTGCATGCGGTGTCCGCGCGCAGCCAGTGCCATGTTGCACAGGCCACCGCCGTGCGCATGCACGGCCATGGACCTGCCCATTCTCCGGGCCGTATCAGGAGCTAGAGCCGGGTGCTCTACTCTGTCTTCCTGCTAGCCCCCGGCCAAACAGAGGATCGGTGGCCATTTTGCCCTGGATTTTCGGTCGTTAAAGGTCTCCGTTCCCACACCGGGACAGGACATAGCCTGAGAATCGGAGAATCCAGCCCCAGATTTGAGGTTCAAAGTGTAGTTGAAAGAGTGGTGTGGGAAGGCAGGTCTTTCACTTCATTGAGCAATGCAGCGGTGTTGGGGAAAGAGAGGGTTGTTCCACTGGGGCATGATAACACATAAACCGGATTGGGATCAGTAACTTGGTGGATCAAAAATTTAGGGTGGGAAAGGATTTTAAACTAAGAGGGAATGAGGGAGAGTTCAGTGCGCGATAACGTTTTTTTTCCGTATGACAGGTAATTGATGGATAGAAATTGGAACCGCTTTATCCATGGCTGCAGACTACAACATGCATGTGAAGGTGCATGTTGCCACAACAACTCAGACTCCTAAGGGTGCCAGCATGGTTGGCTGGCGATCAGTATGGATGGGATTGGCGCCAATGGCACAGGGCTCGATCCTAGTTCCGACTGGGGTGGATTTGTGAGCTGCCTACTTGCCCTAGCTGGTGGAGGCATGACGCTGTTGGTGAGATCTGCCTTGCAGCAGAGAAGTCAAGAAGACAAGGAGTAAGTGAATACTTGTTGGTTAAAAGCAGAACGCTTCCTAGGATGGGAGGGCAGATATTGTCAAACAAATTGCTCAAATAGTGCCAAATAGTATTCTGAAGAAGTAAAAGTTGAAGTTACACTAATGTGCATTATTTATTAACACTTGAATGATATTTCAAGGTTGTGTTTCCACAGTCTATAAGGAATATCTAACACACGTAGCATTAGAAATAAAATTAATGAGTTAGCAACGCAAATAGAGACAGCGGGGTATGATTTGGTGGTGATTACGGAAAAATGGTCACAAGGAGATCAGGTCTGGGAGTTGAATATCCAAGGGTACTCAGTGTTTCAGAAGGATAGACAGAAAAGAAGGGTTCAGTGCTGCAGCAAGAAATGATATTTGCAGTGGAGATCAAGATGGAGAATCAATCTAGGTAGAAATAGGAAATATCAAGGGAAAGAAGTCCCTGGTAAGAGTAATCAATAGGTCCATTAATAGCAGTTCCACAGTAGGATACAGTATAAACCAGGAAATACTGGGGGCTTGCAAGAAAGGTACGACAATAAATCAATATTTTTCCTCGGTTTTCACAGTGGAGGACATTAGAACCATCCCGATAATGGGCGCAATTCATACAAAAAATGACTAAGTGTCATTATGGGTTAGATTCATGGGGTGTTTAGCGGTGGTTGTAATGGCACGATCGTGATCTGTATTCACTAAACACATTGGAAACTCGCCATGCCTAATCTCCAGCCATCTGATTCGCCCAACTCGCGCTTCGGCTGCTCACCGCTAACAAAATAGAGCTGCATTTAAATGGTCCCCCACCACTCACTCCCACTCAATGCACGAGGAGAACAGTGCGGAGACCAGCTCCTGGCTTTGGGGATGCCGACCTGGCCTGGCTTCTCGACGCTGCTGATGAGAGGTGGGGCACCCTGTACCCCGAGGGGGGAGGTGAACCAGCAGTATGCTGAGCAGTGCCACCTGGGAGGCAGTAGCAACTGCAGTGAGTGTGGGCAGCATGACCAGGCAGATCGCCGTCCAATTAACAAAGAAGGTGAGCAACCTCCTGTGAACTGTAAGAATAAGTTACAACCTCTCTCGTCCTGGCATCAGTTCCACCTGCCACCCTTCAATTCCCAAACCCCTCCCAATACACTGGCTGGCACCTGGCACCCTCCCAACATCCGACTTCCTAGCTTGTTCATTAGAACCCCCGGCACTCACCATCGCAATCCCTAAATGTCTAGGGGCGGTGCCCATGCATGCCATCTGCTATGGACCCCCTGGCCAATCAACCGTGCAGCTCACAATGTCCTCTCTTCATTCCCTCAGGAGAACATAGCCCATAATAAGAGGGAAAGGGCAAAGAAGGGAGGCAGAATCCCAAGAATTCGAGTCCTCATCCGCTATGAGGAAAGGGTGCTAGAGATGGCAAGGTTGCCCGAGGAGAGAGCAGTGACCGACAACAAGGTGGGCCTGTGCCACAGAGGTGAGGATCCTCTGCCACTTCACCCAGATGACCTGTCTCAAGAGAGTTGTTGATGTCCCAGACTATTATCCTTCGCTTTCACTGAACCCATATCCATTGTCTTGCAGGATGTCCATCCATTGAGGCCGGACCATCCAGAGTCTCTGGCCTTCCGCCACGCAGGAGGCCACCTCAGATGAGAGCTCCGAGGAGAACACCGGCAATGTGTCGCAACTTTCCACCAGTGCCAAGACACACACCTCGGTGGGTGACTTTAGCAGACAGGCTTCTGGGTCATTATCTGGTGAGCACAACACCCCTGCTGACGCACATCGTGAGGATGGGAGTCATCGCTCTGTCAGCAGACAGACAAGAGTCAGACTTAATCAGAACCTAAGGAGCAGCCTAGCTTTCCTCACAGCTGTGGTCAGCACTCTCCTGCCTTGTATAGTGAGCCGCTGTCAGTGCAACATAGGCCCATCACCCTGGAGTGATATTACATAAACCCTGGAATGGGAGAGGGTGAAAAGGGTGGTTGGAGAAGGGAGGAACAGGGTGAATAGGGTAGGAGCGGTGAGATGGGGGGGAGGGTGGGGAGGAAGAAGGTGGTACAGCTGACGGACACACAGCCTCATCTCATGCGAATCTAGGGGCCTCCCTGGCCTTCCTGCCATGTTGGACCCTTGCTGCCGCCTGTCCTTCATCCTCTAGATCCTCCTCAGGCTCGTCCTCCAGCCTCTCATGCTCCTCTTTCCCCTCCTCAAACGAGGCCACATGTTCCTCCACCTCCTCCTTCTCATCAAGCATGTCGCCCAACTGCTGTGCCAGGGTGTGAAGGGCACAACAGACCACTACAAAGTGGGGGCTGTATTGCAATGCAGCACCAGAGCAGTCCAGGCAGTGGAATCACATGTCAAGCAGCCCAAAGCACCGCTCAATGACAGCTATGTTAGCTTAGGCCCCATTATAACGGGTCTCCACCTTAGTCTCAGACCTTCGCACTGGCATCATCAGCCATGACCTCAGCGAGTATGCCTTGTCCCCCATGAGCCAACCCGTCACCCTGGGGTGGTCCTCAAAGACACGGGGGATCTCCAGGTGCCCCAGGATGTATCGGTCATGCACGCTCCCAGGATAGCGTACACACACGTGCATGGTCCTGTGGCGGTGGAATTACACAGGATCTAAACATTCAAAGAGTGGTGCCACTTTCTGTTAAACTAGGGCATTCCCTGATGCCTCGCTGCCTGCAGGGTGACATGTGTGCCATCGATGGCCACCTGGACCAGTGCATCCCGGCGATGGCGGAGAATCCTCCAGCCCAGATATCTTGCTCCAGGTTGGAGGTGATGTAGTCGGATGCCCGGCATACAGACAATCCGTGACCTCCCAGATGCACCTGTAGGCTGATGATTGCGAAATGCCACACAAGTTCCCACTTGAACCCTGGAATGAGAGACAGTGGTGTGCGGCAGCCCTCTCCACATGTGGTGCTGCCTCCAGCCTGTATTGACCTTGCTGCCTTCATGGACGTCTGCCCGCCTCCACTACAACAAGCAGAACAAGGGCAACCTCCGCGGGATCAACTCCAACATTCATCTCTGGAAAGATTTGGAGAAGGAGAGAGAGCAACAACCAGTTAGATCTCCTATCTCGAGACCCTGAAATATCCTAAGCCTCCCCACCCTCACCATGACTGCCTCGCCTTCTCTCAGAGTTTCAATTAATGAGCCAGTTGTGCTGGCAACCTTTGCTCTGAGCAGACTCCCGGCCAGATCAGGAAAGCCCTGGACCCCAGGCCATTGCCAGCAATATTAGGGAGATCGCACTCAGCTGCCATTCGCTCATCCAGATAGTTACCCTTTGGCCAGTACAAGCACATTGTTCAGGCATCAAAGTTTGCAGGACATCCAGTCCACTAATCATCCTCCCAGACAGGCCACCTGTTCTTTTGAGGAGGAACTTGCGAGTTCAGGGAACATGAAGGGCTATCACAACTAACCAGGCTAATCCTTCAGTTGAGATCGCTGTGAAGCTAGAGGCTGCTTACAGTCAAAGGGGGTGAAATGGACTTTCATGAGAGAAGCTGCAGCAGGGCTCTGTACTGGGAGAGTTTGGGAGGACAGTTCGTTGCAGTGGTTGCCCCTTTTATGGATCTCCACAATATTTATACATGACTTGAAGGCCTCACGAACCTGGCAAGATCATAACCATCCTAATCATCTTGTCGGGTGCCGGCCGGGTGACTGGCAAACTATTTGGTGTAAATCCCATTTTTGGCCTCTCCCGCTATTCACCCAGGGGCAATGGGGCACCCAGTAACAGGTGATGCAAAGTTTGTTGAAAAGGCGGAACTTAAAACAATCACCATCACTGGGGGAAAGATGCTGTGCAAGCTACTGAGCTTAAAGGCAGACAAGTACCCAGGGCCTGACGCCCTACATCCAAGGGTCTTAAAGGAAGTGGCAGCAGGTGAGGGACCTGTATTTGGAGGACGGGTTTGTCAGTCTGGAGGAGCTAAGGGAGAGGGTAGAGCTGCTGAGGGCGAGTGAGTTCAGGTAACTGCAGGTTAGAGACTATGCACAAAAGGTCTGGAGGGGGTTCCCTAGGTTGCTGGGATATACCCTGCTGGAGCGACTGCTGTTTCCGGATGTGGAAGGGTAGGGAAGAATTGGGGATATATACAAGTGGCTGGGGGAGCAGGGTGGCGAGCGGGTAATGAAGATCAAGGAGAAATGGGAAGCAGAGTTGGGAGGCGAGATCAATTGGGGAGTATGGGGTGAGGCACTGCGTAGAGTAAATGGGACCTCCTCTTGTGCAAGGATGAGCCTGATACACTTTAGGGTGGTGCACAGGATGCATATGACTCGGGTGAGAATGGGTGGGTTCTTTCAGGTGGTAGCAGATGAGTGTGAGAGGTGTGGACGGATCCTGAGAAACACCCCTTGCCTCTCTACCCTCGTTGCCTTCCCCCCTTCACCCTGACCCCACGCTGCCATCACTCATCACTCACCTGTGCTTTTGTCCATCGGTGATCTTAGGACTTAGGCGGGTGTAGTACAGGCAGCATCCACTGCATCCAGCCAGCTAACGACAGCTCTGTTGCATCCATTAAATACAGTTTGTAGAGTTCCCAGTTGAATCTTGTTAATTAAAAAGTTTATAAATGAAGAAAGGAAGTCTCTGATTGACTGCTTTACTGACTATGCAGCTGAGGGTACTTCGAATCAGTGCCAAATATAGGGACAAAACTTATTTCATTAGTTATGCTCCACAGCTCTTAGGCAGAAGAGACTATTAGCCTTTCTATATGAGTTGGATTAAATTCTAACGCCCACGATGCAATCTTTAGTTAGAACATAAGAACTTAACTAGGAGCAGGAGTGGGCAAATCAGTCGCTTGGGCCTGCTTTGTCATGCAATACAATCATTGCTGATCTCAGCTTGGCCTCATCTCCACCTTCCTACATCTCTATAGCCTTTCATCCCACGACTAATTAAAAACCTCTCCATTTCCTCCGTGAATTTGTTAGTGTGCTGGCGTCTATTGCACTCTGGAGAGAGAATTCTACAGATTCAATGTTCTTTGAGTGAAGTAATTCCTCCTCATTTCTGTTTTAAATCTGACACCCCTCAGCCTAAAACTGTGCAGCTGGATTCTCTGTTGCTGAGGCTAAGTGTTGACGCCGGGGCAGGATTGGTGGTCTTCCACAACAGCAAAACTGGTGCCGCAATGCCTACGGCACTGAGGACACGGGTTCGAATCCCGACCCTGGGTCACTGTCCGTGTGGAGTTTGCATGTTCTCCCCATGTCTGCGTGGGTTTCACCCCCACAGCCGAAAGATGTGCAAGATAGGTGGTTTGGCCACGCTAAATTGCCCCTTAATTGGAAAAAATTATTGGGTACTCTAAATTTTTTTAAAATTGGTGCCGCACCTGGACCGATTCAACGACTGTGGAGGGGATAGCACTGGCGCCACATGGAACGCAATCGATCCCAATGAGAAACGGTGCCGGATTCGCGACTGATACTCAGGAGGTCGATAAGCTGCAGCCGCATATATACACTTCACTCCCCGCACACCATTCCAGCCAACAAGATGGCACTGGTTGTGCTGGAGCGTGCCCAGACAGCTGATGGGTTGGCTGGGGCGAGAGGGCACCGAGGGGGGTGTTCTGGGGGGACACCCATATGACCCTTGGCCCTAAGTTCACAGTGGGCAGTCAGCGGCGTCTGCAACTGCATGGCTCCCTTGCAGGCTGCGGCAATGGTGTTTCATGCCCATCCACCCCAACTCCACAGCCCACGTCCTGACCACCCCCGCAACAAATCACGCGCACATGTTTTGGGGTTGCGCAAAAATTGGGAAGAGTCTGGGTGGGAGTATTCGTGGTCTTAGCCAGGATAGTGGAGGAGGAAGCGATATTTGGGTTTCAGAGAAGCCGGAGCTCATGGAGAGGAGGAAGGCCGATTTTGTGGCCTTTACCTCTTTGATTGCACGGCGGGGAATTTTGCTGGAGTGGCAGTTGGCATCGCCACCGGGTGGTTGGATGACCTGTACGACATCCTGCGATTGGAGAAGATAAAGTATGCATTAAGGAGGGGAGTTTGAGAAAATTGGGAGATGTTTGTGACCATGTTAGAGCGACTGTTCGTCACAGGAAAAGGGGGGTGAAAAAGGGGAAAAATCTGTAGACTGTATTGTTGATTGTTAGGAAGTATGATTGCCGGGGTGTTTATTCACTGTAACCTGTTTTGATACATGTTTGTAATAAAATACATTTATTTGAAGGTACGATGTAAATACATCAGAGGCAGTTCAGAAAACATTACCTGGATTGATTCCAGGGATAAGGACTTGTCTCATGAAGAGAGATTGAGTCGTTAAGGCCAATACTTGCTGAAGTGTAGAAGAATGAGAAGAGATCTAATTCAAGTAAATAAGATGCTAAAGATGTAGAATGGCTGTTTCGATTTATTGGACATTCCAAAATGAGAGGCCATGGACGGGATTCTCCATCGGCTGACGCGGAATCGGGAAACACAATTGGGCGGAGAATCGTTTCCGATGGCAAAATCGCGACGGGCACCAATTTCACGCCAAATCGCAGTTCTCATCGCCTCGACAGTGGCGTCAATGCGTTCCAGAACGCAAGTACAGTAAATGCCGTTGGCATATCATTAGCGGGCCCGACCCAGTATTCTCCGAGACCTCCGCAATTCTCCACCTCCAATGGGCCGAATTCCCGATGGCGTGCTTCACTTGTGTGTTCAAAAATCGTGACACAGACCCCCTCGGCTGCTGAGAGAGAAGGAGCACGGGTGTCCAACATCGCCATCGTTTTCCGACAGTTGTGCCACTGGCTGTGGGGGGGCGTCTGCCAGGGCCAGGGGGAGTAGCGGGGAGAACGTGAAGACTCCGCACAAACAATGACCCAAGTGTGAAGCGAACCTGGGACCTGGGAACCTGCTATCTACTGTGCTACCTTGCTGCCCATTGTGATGTGTGAGTGTGTCTGTGTGAGTTGAAGCACAGTAAGAAGTCTTACAACACCAGGTTAAAGTCCAACAGGTTTGTTTCAAACACGAGCTTTCGGAGCACGGCTCCTTCTTCAGACCTGAAGAAGGAGCCGTGCTCCGAAAGCTCGTGTTTGAAACAAACCTGTTGGACTTTAACCTGGTGTTGTAAGACTTCTTACTGTGCTCACCCCAGTCCAACGCCGGCATCTCCACATCATGAGTTGAAGCAATGAGTGTTAGGTATGTATCCTGGTAGAGATTTTTGGTAGATAAGTCATGGCGGTGTGGTGAATTGAGCAGTGGCTGAGGCTGCTGCTGCTGTCCGCATGATGGCATTTCAAGATCCAATCATTGACATTGACTACTCACACAAGGTCATTAAAATTCTTGCAACTTTGCCTCTGGCTTCCCAGGGCTTGACCCTGACATTGACCTTCATAGCTCCCTGCTTCCGCTGCCTTTTGACCGTGTATCTAGGGAACCTTCTGGGGATAGAAGACATCTCTCTTCTCCACTATCTCCTCCATCATGACACCCAGCCCAGTCAGAAAACCTTCAAGGTTACTCTTTCCCACGTTTTGCCGTTCTTCATTTATCCCCCCAGGACTCAGTCACTAGCCACACAATTCACACCACTTGCTGCAACCACAATGTATTTCCCCTTGAAGAGGGGAAGGTTTGCTTCAAGCAATACAGGCTAGCTTTACTTGGTGCACAATGATGGGGTTATGATTTTGGGCTATCTACTGATGCGTGCAAACAATGAATAATGTAGTGAACTCTACCTGCACACAAAAATCATTCTAATGAGCAGGAAGCTCAAAGTTGATGGATTAATCGTGCATTGTGATTCCCACACCCATTTATGAGACATATCCAATTCATAGAATCATAGATCATAAAATTTACAGTGCCGAAGGAATCCATTTGGCCCATCGAGTGCACCGGCCCTTGGAAAGAGCACTCTACTTAACCCACACCTCCACCCTATCCCCGTAACCCAGTAACCCGACCTAACCTTTTTGGACACGAAGGGCAATTTACCATGGCCAATCCACCTAACCTGCACATCGTTGGCATGTCGGAGGAAACCGGAGCATCCGGAGGAAACCCACGTAGACACAGAGAGAACGTGCAGACTTCGCACACAGTGACCCAAGGCGGGAATCAAACCTGAGATCCTGGAGCTGTGAAGCAACAGTGCTAACCACTGTGCTACCATGCCACACAATTTAGCCCCCCAGTTAGTTATCTTTCCATCCAGAGCCACATTTCTGCCTTCTGCAGGATCACAGTCACTTGGTATAATTTTAAAGCCTGCTTATTCTCTCCTTTGCATTCAATTTGGGCCCTTTGTTTACACAAACCAGTTTTTCTAGTTTAAAGGTTGTGTGGTTACATGGTATTGGATGCTCCCTCTTTGGGTTTTATTGAAAGTGAATGATTGATCAATTTAAATCAAATTCTTAGTAGAATTATGAAACTGGAGGCAGGATTATCATTGAATTCAGGAATTAACTATAATTAATTTAATGATTTTTATTCAAAATCCCAAAGAATAGATAATATAGATATTCTACATTTGTGTTGAAGGATAGGTTAATAACTGATAAGGGTTTTACTACATTAATCAATCCTAAATATGGGCAAGCTTGTATTGCTTTAGCCTCCTGTCTATCCCAAGAGTATTTGAGAACGTCATTGGACGTGAAGCAAAATAATTCTCCAGCCTGCCATCTTTCATCTTGAAAAGCAAATATTCACCCAAAAGAAATGCCAAATTGAATTACCTGTGAAGGATGTTGAAAAAAAAAACAAGCTCAGAATAGCTTCCTGTGTTGTACCAAAAGAGTAATTCCATTTTACTGTTTCTGTTCTGAGGTCTCGCAGAAAATGTTCCGGAGTCTGACTTTGTGCCGAGAGACACAATAAATGGTCCAAAACATTTATCACAAGATATAACTAACATCTGCATCATAGAAGAATAATCCTTATGCTTGAGTTGGACTTGGTTGTAAAAGTTAAAAGATGAGACATAATTTCTCCCGACACAGTTTCTTGGCCTTACTATTGCGACGAATGCGAGACATTTTCATATTTTAAAGTCCGCATTCAGTATTTTTGCCATAGAATTTACAATGCAGAAGGAGGCCACTCGGCCCATCGAGTCTGCACCGGCTCTTGGAAAGAGCACCCTACCCAAGGTCAACACCTCCACCCTATCCCCATAACCCAGTAACCCCACCCAACACTAAGGGCAATTTTGGACACTAAGGGCAATTTATCATGGCCAATCCACCTAACCTGCACATCTTTGGACTGTGGGAGAAAACCGGAGCACCTGGAGGAAACCCACGCACACACGGGGAGGATGTACAGACAGTGACCCATGCCGGTTTTGAACCTGGGACCCTGGAGCTGTGAAGCAGTTATGCTATCCACAATGATACCGTGCTGCCCATGATTACAAAGGGAGAGAATCATTGATTTTTGAGACAGGCACTGTAACCTTCTGTAACAAGACACAAGAATGCGGTGTGTGTTTGGAGTACAGGTGGTATACTTAATGGTAGGGTCCAGGTTAAGGGGCTGCTTCTGGAACACCAAGTTGGGCAGACAGGGTTGTTTGCTGTTAAAGGATTCTCTCTCTAAAAGGCTTTGTATCAATGTAAGCACATGGAAACGCATGACTTTATCCATGAGTGCTTTCAAGATATGTTGGTTTGCTTAATTGGAATATATATAGAGAGAGGGAGAGAGAGAGAGGCAGGGTTAGAAAATATTGTAATTGTTAAATGTAAGCTATTTCTTTGTTGCTCATGTTTTTAATTCTGTGTTTAAATGAAAGATTGTTTTACATTTGATGAGGATTTAGGCACTCTCCTCCAAGATGGTGCCGGAGCATGGTGACTCTCTGCGAGCTCTCTCACCCAGACCCTTTTATTTTATCTCTTATCACCATTCTGACTTACTAAAACTGTTTTCCACTTCATCTTTGTTTGGTACCTTGTTCTGCACTGTAACCAATCACTGTCTGCCGATGTACCATTTGTCACTGTACTCTGACGATTATTCTTGTTTTGTCTCGTTTTGGCCGCAGAAAAATACTTTTTACATGTGACAATAAATCAAATCAAATCAAACCATTAAAACTGTCTGCCGGTCAGTGTTATCACTCCTGTGATGCAATAATACTGCCTCGCACTTTTCCAAAGTAAAAAGTTGGGTTCTCATCCGGAGTCCCATACTGATTGGGGTTCTGGTCCAGACCGATAACACTAAAGGTTCAGGTTGAAGAACCTGGGCTGGATTCTCCCAAAATTAAGCTAGGTGCTGACGGTGGCGTAAAAAAGGTGGAGTTTTACTCCCGAAATTCCAATTTAAAAGTTGACCTAATTCAATGCCCTGCAGGGGGCTAGCAGGGACCCAGAGTAAATCTCGCAGCTTTAGCTGCAGATATGGGCCCCTGAACTTCTGGTTTGGACTCCGCGCATGCACACGGCGGCGACCTCCAGCGGCCGCGCCGAGCTCCATGGCAGACTCGGACTGCGGAGACACACCGAGAAATGAGAACCCCCGATCGGCCGCGTGCCCAAGCATCTAACCCCGCCCAATCACTCCCCGGCCACCTATATGGCTCTCCCCCCACTGGCCTCCGATCCCCCCGCCCCCGACCAGGGCGGCCGCAGACTGAGTCCATTGCCATCACGCCAGCATCCCGATCGGTAATAGGTAGTTAGTTCCAGGCCGTAGGGAACTCAGCCGGTCAGGAGCCGAGGTTTGCTTGTGGGCCTCTGCAAATGGGCCCCCAACCGCATGCCGTACTCCGCGGGTCACGCCGATTTCCGGGGCCCGGCGAATCGGCGGACCGGAGCCGGGCCTGATTTTGGCGTGAAACTGGATTCTCCGCCCCGGAGATTTCAGCGCAGGGCTGCGGAGAATCCAGCCCCCTGACTTTGGCCAATCATGTAAAATTCAGTCGGCCGCCTGTTTTACCTCTCTCCAGATTTTAGTTGCATTGAAGTCGATAAAAATAAAAAGCTAGGTGGAATGCAAAAATGGAATGCTATCTCACTTCCACCTGTCTTACTCTGTCACACAAAGTCAAAACCTGCCCTTAAGCCTCTAACTGCTTCAGCATTCTATGCATCCCACTGTCCAAATCATTAAAGATTCAGGGCTGGATTCTCCGTCCCACCACACCAGGTTTCTGGTTCAGCATGCCGGCGGGATGCACCGTTTTGCTGGCTGGTCAATGGGGTTTCCCATTGTGGAGCAGCCCCACACCGTCGGGAAACCCCTGGGCTGCCAGCAAAACGGAGCATCCTGACGGCGGAGAATCCAGCCCTAAGTATAATTTGGAACACTTGTCAACTTACTACACGTCTGAAACATGCTGTTGTTGAGATTGGACCTAATTAGTTTTGTAAAGTAGTACGGTGAAGTTTCAAATTGCTTTGCATATTGATGTACATATAGGTTTGTCTAGAAAGATGTCTGTGGCAGCCTGAAACATAATTAAAATGATCAAAAGTTAATGACTTGGAAATATAAATTGGCTTTATTGATTGAATTTTAATATCTGGTCACAGTTCCAGTTTTTCAATGATCTAAAGGATTTAATGATGCACAAGTAACATCTTGGTGATGTTGAGCTCTAAGTAGCTGAATGCGTGAAATTGAATAAATGGACTGAGATTTCTTCAAACCTACAACTACAATTCAAAAATTAAATTTTTACTGATGCAGGGCCCTGTAGGAAAATAGGTATTCCTGTGATAATGAATTGGTTTCAAAACCTTTCAGTTCTCGAACCTATCTTTCAACACAGTCCAACTTCACCAGATAGCTTCATGATTCCTATGCTATATGTCTTTCGGCAGTCTCAACTATTTGTACAGACAACTATGGGTGGCACGGTAGCACAGTGGTTAGCACAGTTGCTTCACAGCTCCAGGGTCCCAGGTCTGATTTCCGGCTTGGGTCACTGTCTGTGCGATGTCTGCACGTTCTCTCTGTGTTTGCGTAGGTTTCCTCTGGGTGCTCCGGTTTCCTCCCACTAGTCCTGAAAGACGTGCTGTTAGGTGAATTGGACATTCTGAATTCTCGCTCAGTGTACCTGAACAGGCGCCGGAATGTGGCGACTTGGGGCTTTTCACAGTAACTCCATTGCAGTGTTAATGTAAGACTACTTGTGACAATAATAAAGATTATTATCTTAAATTGTTCTGTTAAGCTCACTTTCTCATATCATGAGACAAATGAACAACTGATGGAGTTGGGGCTGTTCAACCGAGACTGGCAATTTGTTGAAGTATAGTTCAAAAAGAGAAAAATTCAAATAGTGCCTTATCATATTGACAAAGGCAGCGAATGTCAAGTTCTTTTTAAAAATTCATTCATGGGATGTGGGCATCGCTGGCTAGGCCAACAATTACTGTCTACCCCTTTCTCTGAGGGTATTTAAGAGTCAGCCACACTGCTGTGGATCTGGAGGCACATGTCAGCCAGACCACGTAAGGACAGCAGATTTCCTGCCCTAAAAAGGACATCCGTGAGTCAGGTGGGTTTTTACAACAAGCGGGTTTAATGGTCATCAAGAGACATTTAATTCCAGATTTGAATTTAATTAGAATTTCACCATTTGCGTTTTGAACCCAAGCCCCCAAAGCATTTCCTTGGTTCTCTGAAAACCTAGTCCAGTGACAATGCCACTAGCCCATTACCTCCCCAGTCGTAATGTCTGACCAGCAACAATATGATTCATGACCAGTTGATTTGATTTTCAAGGCACTAGTTGAAGTAGGAATGCTGGCCAGAACACTGGGGAACTTTCTGCTTTTTTTCCCACCTTAACAGCTGGGACAATGCTTCAACATTTTGCCCAGAAGAAAGCTCCAGCATTACAACATCATGGGCTGGATTCTCCTTTTGGGTCACTTTCTCCCACAGGAGGAGAAGAGCTCCAAATCTCCGCTGACCCTAGAAGCAGTGCCCAGGAGCGATTTACTGTCTCTCACCATATTAATTAAAGCATGGCCGGGAGCTCCTGAGATACAGTTCCGAATCCAGCCATCGGCCGCCGTTCTTAGCGGGTGGCCCAATACAGAGGTCTGGCGGCTGGCCCCTTTTTCTCCCCCCCTCCTCCGCCACAATGTAAATCCTGCTTCCCCCATTGACAAGTAAGGGCATCATCTTCCCGATGAGAATTGCTGGGTCACCCCCCCCCCCCTCCCACCCCCACAGCACGCATACATGAAGGTGACCCGGTCCCATCCACCGGCCCCCACCAGAGATGCCCCCATATCAGAGACCCCCATATCGGAGGCCCCCATATCGTCCCTGCATGGAAGCTAAAGAGCACTCCAGGCAGAAAGTGAAAAATCACTGCTTTTTCACTTATCTATCCCTTACATCTGCTTCCACAGACAGCTGTGTAGAAGCAGTTTACTTCATAGCAAGTCAAAACCCACATAACAAGGCTTCAAACCCCCTGAGATAATTTGATCTGTGAGGCTTCTATTCACTTTCAACAAGAAATAGCTTTTAGTAGGCTGTAATTGTCAAGGCAATTACTTCCAGACAGCCTGCTGTCTGGATTGCTACTTTTCATTTCCCTTCACGCTTGAATGTATCCCAAGTAGCCTGCTGTGAAGCTAACCACAATGTTTATAAATATCTAGCTATGATTGAGTTTGTTACCATATCAAAAGCAGTTAAATGCTTTCTGCTGAGGAAAATTTGAAAGCATGGTTCAGGTGTACACCTTCCATCTACCTCACTCATGGTCACATCCTCCTGCCCCTCACCACTGACTAAAACACATTAGCCGGAATTCTCTGAAATTCCGGACAAGTGTTGACGCCGGTGTCAAACCCGGCGCGAGCGGCGCCAGCGTCAATGGGCCTCCAAGCCCAGGCATTCACCCCTTCCTTGGGGGCTAGTATGGCGCCGGAGTGCTGTCCGCTGCTCTGGCACCGAAAGCCGGCGCGCCACAGCCAGCGCAGGTTCGCGCGCAATGGCCGACGCGGGTCCGCACATGCACACCATGGCCATCTCCGCAACGGCCCGCGGGAAACATGGCGGAGCCCTTTAAGAGCCCGTCGCGGAGGAACATAGGCCCTGCTCGGAATGAGCCCGCCGGCCGATCGGTTGCCCCTAATCGCGGGCCTGGCCACCGTGGAGGCGCCACCCCCGGAGCCGACTCCCCTCGCCCCCCCCACCAGGATGGTCCCCACATCCAGAACTCCGAGGTCCCAATGGGTAGGACCATACGCAAACGACGCCGGCGGGACTTGGCAGAACTGGGCCCATCGAGGCGTAGAGAATCGCCGTGGAGGCCACTTTCAATGGCGCAGTGGCAACCCCACGGGGGCAATTGCCGGCGATTCTCCAGTTGCCGGAGAATCGGCGGCACCGCGTTGGAGCGCGTGGCTGGATTTGCGCGCCCCCCTCCAGCGATTCTGAGACCCCGCACGGGATCGGAGAATCCAGGCCATGATCACATTCAAAGTGGGGTGACCATTTTCTGGTCCAAAGTGTTCAGGCATTTCTCCCCTCCCTGATGTTCTGCAGGGTCTGAAGCTTGGCTTCCGTATCAATGCTGCTGATCCAGAATTCCTCTTGCTGCTTACACTTAATGTAGATATGGTTGTCCTGATTGTATTGGAGCCACACACTCCACGCTGCAACACATCTGTCCTCCCATTGCTACTGACATTATTTTAACTTAATTAAATTACTTTCTTAATTAACTTAGAACAATTACCATGTATGCTATAATTTACCATAATTATTAAATGTTAGTATCACCTTAAAATAAGAGTTACATATTTTTTTAAATTCCTAATTGACTTACCAGTTATTCATCAACTGTCTCCTTCTGCTGGACCAAAGTAAGAAAAAGAGTAGGGGAAAAAAACAACTCCTCCCCCTCACTGACCCCCCCCCCACTCACCAAACTCATGTCAGTGCACTCTGTTTGGAAGCTGCACTCCGTGTGCAAAGCCGCACCCAGACATCAATACTAGGACGGAGATTACAACAACTAGATTGGACTACGATCCCAGTTGGTGTTATAACTGGAAGATCCCAGAATGATACTCTGGCTAAAAAAAATTGTAACATTTACTTTTTTTAATAAAACATGGAGGATCAGAGTCACAGGATCGCTAATTAGTTTTAACAAGAAAAAAATATTTATTAAACATGAAAAAATTGGAATATGATACCATAGTCCTTTCGCTCAGCACATTTTAAGAATAACACGTATTACAAAGTACATTTTGTGCTACAATACTCTCATTAACACACAAAGTCCCTTTTAAGTACACAAGATGACTGTGGTAAGACACACTACTCTCTGAAACCAAGCAAACGTCTGTGGATTTCTCCTCCAAATCCCCCCTCCCCCCCCCCCCAAAAAAAATGATTCTTATACCAGGAGCCACATTGTCTCACTGAGCGCCGGCTTCCACACAAATGACTTCAAATTCCACTTTCAAAAGTCACACTTTCAAATCTTCCTTTGAATTAAACCTGCTCCCTGCTGCTTCAGTCCAGGTTTTGCTTTCAGGTTTTACACCCCTCCTGTCGGTTTCCTTTGTCCTAAAGGCTTTTACAAAATCTCAGAGGTCCAGCTGCCGATTTCCACAATTATTTCAAATAATATCTCCCAAACTGTAGCAATTTTTCACATTAGCACTACTGCAGATACCTTTATGGCCTCTCATGATCCAATACCCTTTCAACTCTGTGTCTTTACTGTTCAGTAAACTGGTCAGGTTCCCAGTTTCCTTTGTTTCATTAACTCCGGGGTGGGATTTTCCGGTCGACGATGCCGAAATCGCATTCGGTGATCGGCAGGAGAATACCCGTTTACAACCAAATCAGGAACGGTGCAGCTTTCATGATGCTCCGCCCCCTCCAAACCGGAGTACTCTCGGAGTATGCCGCCCACCATATCTACGCCCCCGACCGGCCTAGTTCCCGACGCCATCAGTCGCGTGTGATATCATCCGTCGGGAACTCGGCGTGGCGGTGCGGACTCAGTCCAGCACCGTCACAGTCGGGGAAGGGCCGATCCGGGGGCGGGGGGGGGGGGGGGCTTTGTCAGGGGCTGGGGACACTGTTGGGGGGTGGTCCGGATCTCGCGAGCCGGCCAAAGGGGGGGCACTATTTCGCAGGCCAGGTCCGCTGTAGGCCACCACCGTGCACAGGCGCGGCCACGGACCCGGCAATTCTCAGAGCCATATCGGCAGCTAGAGCCGGATGCTCCATGCTGCTTTGCTGCTAGCCCCAGCCAAATGGAGGATAGGTGGCCATTTTGCTCCAAAATTCCAGTCGTAAAACACCACCGATCCCATGCCGGCGTGAGGACATAGCCTCCAAATCAGAGAATCCAGCCCTAGATTTCTTGGAAACTTCTCTTTGTTTCTCTAGCTTTCTTAACTAGCTTGACTTTAGGTTTTTGGCATCGGTTTTCTTTTTTTTATATAAAAGTAGAGTATCCAATTGGTTTTTTCCAATTAAGGGGCAATTTAGCATGGCCAATCCACCTACCCTGCACATCTTTGGGTTGTGGGGGCGAAACACGGGGAGAACGTGCAAACTCCACACGGGCAGTGACCCAGAGCCGGGATCGATCCTGAGACCTCGGCGCCGTGAGGCAGCAATGCTAACCTCCGCGCCACCGTGCTGCCCTGCATCTGTTTTCTTAACCATTAGTCCATAGAGTGGCTTTTCTTCCAGCAAAGCTGAGACAGATGTTTCCTGTTTAGCCTTCTATTAAGAGCCTGGAAGCCAAATGGTAAGGCTAACGTTGATTTATTCACGGTCACGGAAAGTCTGCCTACGGCAGTGAACTATTTACAAAGTACAGTCCCATTGGAACAATCAA
Source organism: Scyliorhinus canicula (assembly GCF_902713615.1). NCBI lineage: Eukaryota > Metazoa > Chordata > Chondrichthyes > Carcharhiniformes > Scyliorhinidae > Scyliorhinus > Scyliorhinus canicula. The sequence continues at coordinate 27,372,424 of NC_052147.1, forward strand.
CATGCCAGCCCCTGCCCAGGCTTGCCTTTACGCTGGGTTCCACTGCCGGTTTATTTACTCTTCACATCATAGCCCTCTCTCAGCACAATAAAATCAGAGTTGGAATTAAAACCAATGGCCACACACACAAACATCTGAACTTAACTATAAGTTTTAGCCTTCTAGGCACAGACACATTCAATTCAACTCACAACCTTATTTTTAATGTTTACCAATACAAATATAAATCCCTTAAAACTACCTTTGTTTTCCTCACAACTAGTTAACCAAGATGGATGAGTTACCTAAGTAACTCATCAGTTGGTCTTCAGTAGAGCTTGTTTATCACTACCTTAGGCTGGAAGAATCTTACTTAAGCTGTTAACTTATTTCAAGTAAGTACTAACTGCGGACCAGATTTTTAGGACAATGTCAATACTCAAAACTCCCCACTAGTATCACCAAACTCATATCAGCTCCCTTTTATGAAAATATTTTTTTTATTCTCCTCCTTTTTCACATTTTCTCCCAAATTTACACCCAACAATAAACAATAATCAGTAACGAATGTAATGTCAATCCTCATATCAATAACAATGATCCCATCCTTCCACCAAACCCCAGACATTGGCCCGCATGTTAACATAAACAAATGACAAAAAGGAATCAGGAATCACTCATAGTCACCATTAACACATACAGTTCCCCTCCCCCCAACCCTCCCAGCCCCCAACCCCCCTAATGTTTGATGTGATCCAGTTCTCGAAAGTGCATGATGAATAATGCCCATGAATGGTAGAACCCCTCCATCCTTCACCTCAGTTCAAATTTGACCTTTTCAAGCATTAAGAATTCCAACAGGTTCCCCCGCCACGCCAGGGTACGGGGTGGAGAGGTTGATCTCCACCCTAACAGGATCCGCCTTCGGGTGATCAACGAGGCAAAGGCTACAACATCTGCCTCCGCGCCCGTTTCCAACCCTGGCTGGTCCGACACCCCGAATATGGCCTCCTGAGGGCCCGGGTCCAGTTTCACGTGCACCACTTTCGAGATTTCACTAAAATCAGCTCCCTTTACTTGCAATCTGCACTCCCATTTCTCCAGCGAAACACAGCCTACTTGGCTGTGTCTCAAACATCTCAGGACTGATGTCAGCTGCTGCAAAGCCTGTGTACAGAAGTGGGGAATACAGCCAAACACATTCTGCTAACTGTGGAAAGGCATCTCAAATGATGAAACATCTACTATCAGAGCCTCATAGTCTTGAAAATCTTCACCTGTTGAGTCAGAACTCATGTGGAACAGTGACAAAGTAAGGTGTAGCAACACAGTGAGAAGATGGTGTCAGAGTCACCCTCTGCTCAAATAGTCAGATACTTTTCACGATCCATTTACAGGCGGATAATTGAAAGGGGGGGGGGCTTACAACGCGTGCCAAAGAGATGTTTGAAACTTGCTAGAAATGCCGGAGACCTCATTGTAATAATGATGGCAAGCTGCCTGTCACCTCGCACTTCTAATGGATACTCACCCATTGGCCTGGATGCAATTCAGGCTCATCATTACAAGGGCATCGTTTCTCAAACAAATTCATGAAATATTATTAAGCCAGCTGACAAATAAACATGAATTAACATGATTAAATGACCACATTTATGTGGCCAATTAATCTAAAAATAAACTGCAGCGTTGGATTCTGTGGAGCAGTCGCTGCTCTTTGTAATGCTAATTTCACCATATCCAAAGATGTTCCATGGCACCAATCACTTGACTTACGTGATTATGCTGCAATCTGCAGAAATAAATACGTGAATGTACGCTTTGAATTAAAAGGGTTGAGTATTAAAAATACAAAAGTGAAATTGAGCACAATGAATCATATTGTTGATCCAATACCTAATGCAAAACTGAAGAGATAAGTCACAGCCATTAAGAGAAAATAATCCTTTTGTTTTATTTGACAGCGGTATTAAAGCAAAATGTTGGTTGTGATTTCCATCAGGCTAATAACAAAGAATCTGAAAAGAATGGAAAAGAGAGAATGGGGCAGATTTTCATTTGCGTTGCCCAAGTGTCCAGCAACACTCAGGTAGAGATTGGGGAGGATTATCAGATGGGAAGGATCACACATTCTTTCCAATTCTTCGACCAAGAATTAAGAATTTAATAGAATTGAAGGGCAAACCTGACAGGTTGTGTTACAGACTAATTTTCCTCGGTGCATTTTCCCCATGCAATACAGATTCCTTTAAAATGTGACTCTGTAACTGGACTTCAGGAAGTAAGTTTACCCAAGTGCTGTGATTGGGTGCAACACTAATTTTATTTTTACATCCCAACTGATTTTATTCCCCATTGAAGTTAGTGGGCCATAAGGGGTGTAAAATTTGTAGCCCATCCTCATCCCATCAGATTCTTGATGGAATTACTCCAATAATATCTCTGATGTTGAAAAATAGACACCTTCCATTATTTTTGAGAGGAGCTGAAAAACAACGTTTTGGCAAAATAATGAAAGAGCACTCACACACACGTCCCTCGTAGCCTCTAATTTGTTAATCCTTCCTTTGTCAGCTCTTACAAAGTTACTGACATCGGGCAGAAAATTCATCTTCCTTGCCTGCAGCACACAGGATGCATTATGCAGATCAAAAATTCGAAATATTGAGAGGAAAGTACATCATCCTGACAGAGAAGAAACAGAGAGGTCTGCACCAAACTGCGACTCCGGTATTGGTGAATATTTTTAAAATTGCCGACAGTATGTAACGTGGACCATCCAGGCTCACGTGCCTTTGGGATCTGTTACATTCAGAAGAAAGTTCTTCATAGGTATTCAGAGGACTGGAATAATAAAAGGTAAACACGTAAAAAGCAAAGAGTTTGAAAATGTCCTTTACCGAAGGAATGCTGGATGGAATTTTCCGGCCGTTTGATGGCAGCGGAATTCTCTGGACCCGCTGGCAATAGAACTCCCGCCCACGGGTTCCCCGGTGGCATGAGGTGTATTCTGCCATCAGCAACGGGGTTCCCGATCTAGCGGAGAATCTAACACCGGGCAAATGAAAAAAAAGGGTGCAATTCTCCGCTCTCACGAAAATTCGGAGAATAGCAGGCGGCGTAAATTTTTACGGGCACACTGGTCCGACGCCCTTCCGCTATTCTACCCCCCCCCCCCCACCACGGCCGCCCCCCGACACGAATCGCTGCTCGCCGTTTTTTTACGGCGAGCAGCTATTCACCCCTGGCCGATGGGCCGATTTCCAAGGCCTTTATGGCCGTTTTTATGAACGTAAAACACACCTGGTCTGACCGTTCGTAAAAACGGCCTTAAAGTCCCGATCTGGGGAACCATGGCACCGATTGGCACGGCAGTACCACGGCCGTGCCAAGGGTGCCATGGGCCCGCGATCGGTGGGCACGATCGCGGGCAGCGGGTACCTAACCCGCGCACTCTTTCTCCCTCCGCCGCCCCGCTGGATCCATTCGCGGGCCGGCTGAGGGGCATAGCGGCCCGCGCATGCGCGGGTTTCACGCATATGCGTGATGACGTCATCCGCGCATACGCGAGTTGGAGTCGTCCAATCTGCGCATGCGCGGCTGACGTCCTCTGACGCGTCAGCCGTCGCTAACTCTGGCTAGCAGGCTTAACGAAATTCGTTAAGCCCGCGATGCTGGAGTTCACAGCCGCGCGATGCTAGCCCCGACTGGGGAGCTGAATCGGTTCCCGGTCGGGGGGGGCGGAGGCTGGCGTCAAACGCGCCCGTTTTTGACGCCAGCTTCCCGAGTTTTCGTAACTCGGGAGAATCGGCGCCCCGTTCCGATACTGCCCCACCGTTCTCCATTGCAAGTCCGTCCCGCTGCCACTGCGAATAAGGACGGAGCACCAAATTTCCCATACGCTGCAGTGGGACCGGAGAATCCCGTTACCGTGATGGATGGAGAATCCAGCCCAGCACCTCTAGCAGTGCAGCATTCCTTCAGCACTGCATTGAAGCATCAGCCTAGATCGTATCCTCAAGTTTACTAAATTGGGTTTAAACCCATAATCTTCTAATCGAGAGACAAAATTCCACTGAGCCGAGACAGGCACATCAATATAGCATTGAGGCTCAGGTTGACTTTTTGGAGAATCTGTCCTACGGATGTGGTTTAAAACTGAGGCCCTGTCACTCTCACAGTCAAGGGTAATGCACGCAATCTCCAATGGTTCATTTGGTACATTTGCCAGGTGGCGTGATACTGGGCCGTAAAAAATCAGAAAACTCTGCGTGTGACACGAGGCCACTGCTGAGTTCATGGACTTCAGAAAAAGCGTACGGAAAATTGGCAGTGCCTGATCACTCGATCGGAGTCCTATGCAAGGAAGGGAAAAGAAATCAGTTGAGTTTGCAGTTTTGGGTTTCATTTTGATGTAGTGGTGAATACAGGCTTGAAGCTGGGCAAGCTGGCAAAGTGAAGCTGCGGAGCCCAATGCAAAGCTTTCTCTTCATTATTTTTCTAGTTGCAGCTTCTATGGGAGTACAGGCCTCCATATGGAAGCACCATTGACAGGCAATTAAGATAATTAAGGAGGCAGATGACAGGCAACTTATAAGGCGGTGAGATTTTACCAACACCTCATCCAAACAGATGTGGCAACTCCACAGTGGGAAGTCTTTGATTGCAGTGACAAACATATAAAACTTTGTGCAAAATAAGAAACAGTGAGCAACAGAAATTCTTGCACAGTCATTATTCTACCAGTCTTGAAGCAGAAATTGGACTCTTGAGGCGTAATTCTGTAGAGAATCTGGGAAAACCTGACTGAGGAACACTTCTCCTCAGATGGCAGAGTGTCCAGTAGATGCTTCTAAATCAGACATTCCTACTCTACACAGTGAAAAGACAGAAACACTTCTACCGGATCATCACTCATTATGCAGCAAGTGTTTTGTGAATCCATATGGCCAGACGCTCCTCTCAGACCTCACACTCAGGCAGAACCTGAGGGCAGCACAGCCGCACAAGTGGATAGCACTGTGGCTTCACAGTGGCAAGGTCCCAGGTTCGATTCCCCGCTGGGTCACTGTCTGTGCGGAGTCTGCACGTTCTCCCCGTGTCTGCGTGGGTTTCCTCCGGTTACCTCCCACAGTCCAAAGACGTGCAGGTTAGGTGGATGGGCCATGCTAAATTGCCCTTAGTGTCCAAAAGGTTTAGGAGGGGTTATTGGGTTTTGGGAATATGGTGGAAGTGAGGGCTTAAGTGGGTCAGTGCAGACTCAACGGGCCGAATGGATTCCTGCACTGTATGTTCTATGTTCTATGACACTGAGATTTCCCACAGAAAACATGACAAATGTCACTTTTTCACCACAGCTTCTTACCCCGGGTAAAGTGCATTTGTGTTTTTTAAAATTCATTCATGGGGTTGTGCCAGCATTTATTACACATCCCGAATTGCCCTTGAGGGGGGAATTAGGCGTCAACCACATTGCTATGGGTCTGGAGTCACATGTAGGCTAGATAAGGGGCAGATGTCCTTCCCTAAGGAACATCAGTGAACCAGATGGGTTTTTATGACAATTGACAATGGTTTCATGGTCATTATTAGACTTTTCATTCCAGATTTTTATTGAATTCAAATTTGCCCCACCGGGAACGCGAGGACCCGAATGGGCTGCAAGGTATTCCCTTGCCCGCAGAACGCCTTTACACATCCGGATCGCAAACATGCCCCCTAGCAACCCCTCAACCAGTGCCCGGGACACTGCCAGACATGACCCTGGAAACATAACCAGCGCCCTGGCCCCCGCCAGCGCCCTGGACCCCGCCAGACGCAACCACCTACCTTCCACAAGTTCAGACTTCTCCCATCGGATCCCAGGATCATCCAGCCGCAGCCGCCGACTGAGGAAGCGAGGGAAACGTGGTGGCCTGCAGGTTAGACTGAAGCAACGCGGTTTCAACACTACTCTCCCCAGCATACTCCTGGCAAATGTCCAAGTGATTGAAAACAAGGTGGATGAACTTAACGCCAGACTTACCTCTCAGAGGGAAGTAAGAGACTGCTGTGTGCTCTGTTTCACAAAGACATGGCTCACGCCCGCCTCACTGGACTGTGCCATACAACCTGAAGGCTTCGCAATCCACCGGGCGGACCGCACGGCATCTTCAGGCAAAGCGAAGGGTGGAGGGGTTTGCCTCCTCATCAACTCCTCCTGGTGCTTGGGTGTGGCAACCCTAGTGACCTACTGCTCCCCAGACCTCCCCAGACGCCATTTCCCTGGCCCTACTCTCATCCCTAGAGCATTTTGACAACAAGGACTCCTACATCAGACTCCTATTTATTGACTACAGCTCCGCCTTCAACACCCTAATCCCAACCAAGCTCATATCAAAGCTCCAAAACCTAGGACTTGGCTCCCCACTCTGCAACTGGATCCTCGATTTTCTGACCAACAGACCACAATCAGTAAGAATGAACAACAACACCTCCTCCACAATAGTCCTCAATACCGGGGCCCCACAAGGCTGCGTACTTAGCCCCCTACTCTACTCCCTGTATACACATGACTGTGTGGCAAAATTTGGTTCCAACTCCATCTACAGGTTTGCTGACGATACGACCATAGTGGGCCAGATCTCGAATAACGACAAGTCCGAATACAGGAGGGAGATTGAGAACCTAGTGGAGTGGTGTAGTGACAACAATCTCTCCCTCAATGCCAGCAAAACTAAAGAGCTGGTCATTAACTTCAGGAAGCAAAGTACTGTACACACCCCTGTCAGCATCAACATGGCCAAGGTGGAGATGGTTAGCAATTTCAAATTCCTAGGGGTGCAAATCTCCAAAAATCTGTCCTGGTCCACCCACGTTGACACTACCACTAAGAAAGCACAACAGCGCCTATACTTCCTCAGGAAACTAAGGAAATTTGGCATGTCCACATTAACCCTTACCAACCTTTACAGATGCACCATAGAAAGCATCCTATCGGGCTGCATCACAGCCTGGTATGGCAACTGCTCGGCCCAGGACCGCAAGAAACTTCAGAGAGTCGTGAACACCGCCCAGTCCATCACACAAACCTGCCTCCCATCCATTGACTCCATCTACACCTCCCGCTGCCTGGGGAAAGCGGGCAGCATAATCAAAGATCCCTCCCACCCGGCTTACTCACTCTTCCAACTTCTTCCATCGGGCAGGAGATACAGAAGTCTGAGAACATGCACAAATACGCTCAAAAACAGCTTCTTTCCCGCTGATACCAGACTCCTAAATGACCCTCTTATGGACTGACCTCATTACTGCACCCTGTATGCTTCATCCGATGCTGCTGCTTATGTAGTTGCATTGTATACCTTGTGTTGCCCTATTATGTATTTTCTTTTATTCCCTTTTCTTCCCATGTACTTAATGATCTGTTGAGCTGCTCGCAGAAAAATACTTTTCCCTGTACCTATGTGCACGTAACAATAAACAAATCCAATCCAATCCAAATTCCACCATCTGCAGCGGCAGGATTTGAACCTGGGACCCCAGAGCATTACTTTGGCTCTCTGGTTAAGTAGTCCAGTGACAATACCACTATGCCATCGCCTCCCCTATTTTCACAAGACCAGCATAATGTACACCCAGGTGGTTCACTTCTCTATGAGAGTTCCTACATGGTACTCCTGCTGTGTCTGGATCTGATGTGGAGACTGGTGGCTTGAGAGGGGGTCCCAGCTGCTGAGATACCCGTAGTGCATTTTCTCAGGATCATGGTATACATGTTGGCACTATGACAGCTGCATTTGTGCAGGGGCAATGTTGGTCATGGGTCCATGAGTCCTATTATGTGTCTCATTGAGGAGAAGCAGAAGGAACAACTTCAGAAAATTGTGGGGCTCTTGGGTAGAAGCCAAAAGGTGGGCACCCCATCTACATCATCTCTTCTTCCACCCATGGCCGATCTGCCTTCCAGCCCTTACCAGGGGTATTCATGCATCCTTGCACCATCAATACAACTGGCAAGACCATCGAATGTATCATACAATCTGATGCCAGCCCGCTGCTCCTACATCCACATGGTGGCCATTCGTTCAATGGAAGAGCCCATACACTCATATGCAGTAATTAATGAGCTGCTCATGTCATGAACACACCCTTCCATTTTCCATGCACTCAGGAAAGTCTGCCAGATGTCCACACATCTTCCGTTGCTGTTACACGAGTACCTGTTTTATACATGGCCACCAATGCTCTGCTTCTCCAGCTGGGTACATATGATTGGAGCTTTCTCTCATGGTCTGATGGGGACTGCCCACTGTGGCCTCTGCCTCCATCTGCTCTGTCTCACATATGGCTCATCCTGTGTCCCCTGTTCTAAATTCACCAGGAGCCCCACTAAAGTGTGTGTGTATCTGTGCTGGTGGAGGGCGTGATTGACACCGGTGGTTCCTCAGACCCCAAATCCTCTTGTGCGATTGAAGCGGCCTCCAGACAGATGCCATTGTTCCTCCAGAATTGTCCTGTATTAAAGAGAAACCATTCATGACTCAACCTTCTTCATCTCAGCTGGGGCTCCAGCAGACATCTGTCAGCATATCAAGTGGCATCAACTGGAAAATGCTTCAGAGTCAGAAGCTACTCCAAAGCACTTCCAGAGAGAATACAGTAAATTTTCTCCCTCTCTATGCCGCACACCATTCTCACCATCTGCAACTGCCTACACCATTGCCATCTCCTTTATCAGCCTCAGGAATGCTTGTCTGGCTACTGCACCCCCTATAGGTCCTCTTTCATGCACTGTACTCTCATTTCTCCTGTAAAGTGAGGTTAAAGGTCAGATACACTTAGCTTTCCCATTTGACCATCTATCTCCATTATTTGAAATTATGCTCCAACTATTAGATTTGCTCAGTATTTACATTACCTTTGTGCCATACTTACATTACTTTGAGGGCTGGCAATGAGCTAAATCTTTGAACCTAATCATTGCCTGCCTCGAGGCCCCCTTGCTCAGGGGTGAGCCATCTCTGTAAGATACTCAGGTACTGACAGCTTGACTTTGCTTCCTACTCATCTGAACAGAATGCAGAAGGTCAAATGCTTCCAGTACTGGACCCAAGTGTTGCTCACCATCCTATGGACGCAAATCTCTCTGGTGATCTCTCGAGTTATGCCAACTTTCTTTGCCTGGCTGGCCTCCTCCTGGAGCTCTCCGAAAAGAGCGTGTTCCTCCTGGCTTGTACTGCCTCTATTATCGCCACCAAAGAGGCATCAGAGACCTTGTGGTCGCCCTGCCATGACAGACTGCCATACTCCTCTGGTGTACTGACCCCTCATGGTTGCTTCCCTCTGCCTACGTCCACTTTGAAGACTGAGTGGTACCCTTTAATTGGGGCCACCCACCTCCACGTCCCGTCATCTACTCCTACCTGCCACCCTTAACTAGTCGGGTATCGCAGAGGCAATACACTTGCTGGTTACTTGCTGGTTTCTCTTTAATACAGGACAATTCTGGAGGAACAATGGCATCTGTCTGGAGGCCGCTTCAATCGCACAAGAGGATTTGGGGTCTGAGGAACCACCGGTATCAATCACGCCCTCCACCAGCAAATACTTATGATCAACATACCTGACCTCCAGTGGGCTCAGTGTCTGGAAATGGTCCTGACTTTAGGCTGCAGTCTAAATAGCTGATTGCTATTTAGAGATCCCTTCCACAGAGCAGCTGTGGCAATATTGGGCAAGGATAAAACCGGACTCACTGCGATGGCCACTACAGTTGAATAAGCTGCCAACCTACATCTAAACTCAGCTGTGAAGAACAATATACTTGGGTGAGGCACTGAAGAACAGATGAGACCAGGGAGAATGAGTCAATTGCCTTTTAAAGAAAAAGGGGAGAATTTGGGGGCAAAAACTTACACTAAAAAAAAGTATTAAAATACCCATGAACACAAAGTTGGGGAATTCTTGCAGCTGGTTTCCCAGCTCCCCGCGACAACCTCAGCGAAATTTGAGAAATAGCATAAGCTATTTGCTGCCAAAGCTCTGGTAGAAAATTGCCAGGACCCACTGCACAAATTCCCAGAAATTTTTTTTATCTGAGCAAAGTGAAAAAGCACAAGCAAGCACAAGTAAGGAACCTTTTTCCATGTGTTCTTGTTGCCTTTTGGATCCCTGGAGGTTTGTAACAATTGCCCCTAAACCTTGGAAAGATCTGAACTCTTCATGTTCAACTTGCCTTGCTGCCCTGTAAAACAGGAGGACTGGTTTGAACGCTTCACATCAGTATCTAGTGCAGCCATAAAATGTGGCCCCCTGGAACACTGACACATGGCAATTAGTCCCAGGCTAATTAGTTTCTTGCTCGTCACAGATAATAAAACAAATAGTCTTCCAGCAAACACATGTAATGTGTTGAACTGGAAAGACACAGTCGACCCACCCAGGTATGGCAAACTTTTCTTATTATTAGAAGGTCCCTTCCACACAGGATATTATCCAAGACTGAGAAGAAAAGCTTGAGGGAAGGTGGCGTCCGAACTGAAGTTCGCCCTCCCCGACGAGAGCACCAAGGATTTTGCAATCTGTCAAAACTGTATTCAGGCAAACACCACTCTTAAAGCATCAAACATACAGAAAGGTTGTGGCCTGCTGAACTCTACATAGAAACAACAACGGATTTACAGTCAACTGAAATGTCACCAAATAAACTGCCAGTGTTCAAACATTTCGTTTCACTGTTCCTTTTGTTATTCCAACAACTTTCTCTCCTTTACTCACACTTTCCTGGACTGCAATTATAAGATCTTAGATTAATTTTTTCAGCTTTTTTTGCTTTACATGTCATTTTTGGCAGTGAGCTTTTCCAGGCTATTTAATGTGTCAGTCAAGTCTCAATACTCAATATTCCCACCCACACATTTCCACTGTGAACTCTGCTTGTTGATCAGAAGTTGATTCTGAAGCAAAGATTGTCCTGGATTATTTTGATGACCTCTATTTCTGACTGTATGAAACATAGAAAATACTCGTTACCTAACGAAGGGACTCGTTAGGGTGGATACTGGGAGGATGTTTACACTTGAAGGGGGAACTTTAAATAGGGACACAGTTTAAGAATAAGGGTTTTCTCCCTTTTAAGATGGAGATGAGAATTTTTTCTCTCAGAGGAATGTTAGTCTCCTCCCCAGAGAGCAGTGGAAGCTGGGTCATTGAATTTACTCAAGATAAAGTTAGACAGATAGGGAGTCAAGAGTTAGATAGATAGGGAATCAAAGGACAGTTAGGGAGTCAAGAGTTAAGGAGGGTGGGGCGGCGGCAGACAGAAAAATGGAAATGAGATGACATCCAGATTAGCCATATCTTGCTGAATGCTGGTGCAGGCTTGAAGGGCCAAATGGTCTGCTGTTGCTCCTATGTGCTGTGGTCCCATGTAGCTTGATGACTGGTGTTGCTCTTTTATCTCTATTAATATTAACCACAAGAAGCGAGTACGTCCATGTATTGGACAAATGACCACACAACCGGTATATTAGTTCAATTATTGTTTATTATTAAACATAGGCTTGGTTCTATATGTAATAATTCACACAGCACTACACATGAAACTATACCTAACAGCTTAAATGACCTTTACTTAACTTTCAAGTGACTGGCTCTGTGCAGGTTAGATAGGGCCTATATCTGGTTTCCCACATGTGGCGGCTGCAAGTTGTCAGGTGCGTCTGGGCGGCGGCTCATCCTTCTGGCAGCGATTGTAATTCCTTAAACTTAGCTGGTCGATGTGCTATAGTTGGTGGGGCAGCGGCCGGTCCCAAAAGAGACAGAAATCATGGCTGCATTGTCTTTTAACTGGCTTGAGTTTTTCCCGCCCCTTTTGTGGGCAGTTTCTAGGTCACTGTCAATCAATTCCTCAGGGCTCCACCCTCTGATTGATCACATCCAATCAGGGGCTGCCACATCACTTTTGGGGTGGGCACTCAGTGGCCAATCCTGGGAGGGCTCTGAGCCGGACCTCGGTGCCGCCTATTCTGGAAGATGATGAGATGAACCTGATGTTCCCATTGTTACTTTAATCGCCTTGAATGGCCCATTTGCAGGTGTGAATTCCTGCACACTTCTGGGCTGCCGTTTGCAAAGATACAAGCTGCAGCCTGCTTGTGTCCCAAACCTGACCACAATTCCCATCGTTCTTTGTGGGCGGCTATTTTAGATGGCCACACCGGCGACAGAAGCTAGGACTTTCTTGATCCTGAGGGCACACCAGTTGAGGTCCTTGGTGAACCTGGCCACGCTATTTCAGGTAAACGTTAAAAGCTCCTATAATGCTATTTGAAGATTAAACAGTTAATCAGGCATCATGGCCAAGATTTCTCCTGTCAATGTCGTTTAATGGTTATTCAATCCTATTGCTCTTGATGGGATCTTGTGGAATAAATGGCTATTACATTTGCCAACGCCTTAACGCTTGTAATTCACTCTATATAAGGTATTTCTGTGATATTCCTGAGGGATTTAATAAGGTTTAATAACTACAAGTATCTTGTTTTTAAATGGAAAATAATCACCTCTATCTCCATTACTCCACTGGTCAATGTTGGGAGATGACCAGCAGGCAATAGGTAAATCATCATTCATCTGTTGCCTTGTGGTGAATATGACTGCAATCAAATGTCAGATTACGGTTTCTAGTTAAGCTTTCCTAAATATAATCGGTGACATGGTCCAAGGGGCATTTCCGAAACAGCACAAAGAAAACAAAATTACTCGGTAAACTAAATGAAAGTATAGCCCACAATTAAATTAAACACCAATCAAAAACTGGTAGTCCTACAGTCAGGAATGAAGTAAAAAGGTTAAGTGCATTTTCAGCTCAGAAATGTATGTTAATATATGCAGCAGCCAAGAGAAGGGATCACCTGATTATGGGCATTTGTCAGCAGATGGAGATGGATCAGATCTGTATGCTACAACAGCCTCTATCAGGATTCCCTAGGGAACATCATGATAGAGAATTTTTGATTCAGAGATGTTAATAAGATTATCTGCTTCTACCTTCAACAGAGAAAGACAATGATGAGGAGACAATATTATTCAAAAAGCATAAGCGGGATTCTCGAACCTCCCGCCGGGTCGGAGAATCACCGGGGGCAGCATGAATCCTGCCCCGACACTGGCTGCCATATTCTCCGGCACCGGTTTTTGGGCAGGGGCAGGGATCACTCCACGCCGGTCGGGGGCCGTTGGCAGCGGCCCTGCCGGCAATTCTCCGGGCCCCGATGGGCCGAGCGGCCGCCCATTTCTGGCCAGTCCCGCCGGCGTAGATTGGACATGGTCCCACACGGCGGGACCTGGCAGGTAAGTTGGCTGGTGTGGTCCTCGGGGGTGGCATGGGGGGATCCGACCCCAGGTGGCCTGGGCCGCGTTCGGGGCCCACCGATCTGTGGGCAGGCCTGTGCCGTGGGGGCACTTCTTCCTTCCGGGCTGGCCCCTGTAGGGCTCCGCCATGGCCGGCGCAGAGAAGACATCCTCCTTTGCATGCGCCAGAATACGCCGGCCGATCTGCGCATGCGCTGAACCACACAAGAGGTGCTGCGCATGCACTAACTCACGCAGTCCCTTCGGCGCCGGCTGGCGCAGCACCAACCCCTCTGGTGCCGGCCTAGCCCGCCGCCGAATGCCGCTACTTCCGGTCGGTCCGACGCCGGAGTGGTTCACACCGTTTTTGATGCTGGCGTTGGGCCATCACATCAATTCGGGAGAATCCTGCCTCATATCTTTCCTTCATGTTGTACCCAATGGCCATCAACTGGACAATGCACAACTGAATCAAGAAACTAGGCAGCCTTGTTTGGCACACCCAAGTAATGTAGCCCTCTCATACTCTGCCTTAAAATTGGTTTTAAAGTATTCAATAAGTGGCCAGAAAGGGGTTAGTAAGTACTTAGAAAGCTCACATCATTAGGTTTTTTAAATGCATTTATGGGATGTGGCATCGCTGGTTAGGCCAACATTTAATGCCCATCCCTCGTTGCCTTCACAAGGTGGTGGTGAGCTGCCTTCTTGAACCGCTGCACTCCTTGAGGTGTAGGTACACCCACTGTGCTGTTAAGGAGGGAGTTCCAGGATGTTGCCCCAGCGACAGTGAAGGAACGGTGATATATTTCCAAGACAGGTTGCTGAGCGACTTGGAGGGGAACCTCCAGCTGGTGGGGTTCCCAGGTTCCCGCTGCTCCATTTCCAACAAAGAATAAGATGTTATCTTAAGGGTAAAATATTAAAATAATTTTTAATTAATTTTTTATTACTTTTGTCAATTTTACATATATTACATTACGCATCTTTAACTAACATTTAATAACCCCTTCCTCAACCCGAAAACAATTAACTAAATACCCCCGTCCACCCTTTTAGCTGCTGACTGAGGTTAATTCCTTAAAGCGAGATATGAATGGATGCCATCTCTTGTGAAAACCCTCCTCGTTCCTCTTAAGCTCAATTTAACGCTTGAGGCTTAGAAATCCCATTAAATCTCCCAGTCATATTGAGGCACAAGGTGGAGAAACTGACCTCCAACACAACAGGATCTGCCTCCTCGCCATCAGCGAGGCAAAGGCTAAGACATCAGCCCCTGCCTCTGTCTGGTGCTCCAACAAGTCTGACATCCTGAATATGGCTCCCAAGGGACTGGGTTCTAGATCCAGCTGTAATACTGCCGACATGGTGCTAAAGAAGGTGTTCCAGAATATCCTCACTTTCAGGTACGATTTTCAGGTATGATTGGCTGGCCCCCTCCCGCATCTGTCACAAACGTCCTAAACCCCTTCAAACATGTGGCTCATCCTCAACATCATCAAATGTGTTTTGTGAACTACCTTCAATTGTATCAGTGCCAACCTTGCGCACGAGGACGATGGGTTTATCCCCTGTAAAGTTTTGCACCAAAGCCCTTTTTTCAATGCCTCCCCCAATTGCTCCTTCCATTTGGCTGTAACCATATCCAGAAAATCTGATCCTGCTTCCATAACTTTTCTATAAATAGCAGAGGTAACTCCCCCCCCCCTTCTATCCCCAACACCATCAACATCTCCAGCAAAGAAGAAGGGAGTAGCATTGGGAAAGTAGGGAAGATCTCCTTTATGAAAGCCCATTTAATAATAATAATCTTTATTATCTCAAGTAGGCTTACATTAACATTGTAATGAAGTTACTGTGAAAAGCCCCCTAGTCGCCACACTCTGGCACCTGTTCGGGTACACAGAGGGAGAATTCAGAATGTCCAAGTTACCTAACAGCGCGTCTTTCAGGACTTGTGGGAGGAAACCAGAGCACCCGGAGGAAACCCACGCAGACATATGGAGAACGTGTATCTGAATATATCTAAAGTCCTCCCTCCTTGGGAGCTCATATTTCTCCCTCAATTCTTCAAATATTGCAAAACGACCTTTGAGAAAAAAGTCTTTCAACGTGATCACATCTTTTTCCCCCCCGGTCTTGAAACCCAATGTCTATTCTTGCAAGTTTAAATAGATGGTTTTCTTGGACTGGCATTAGTTTCGGCCCTGCCCCTAATTTAAAATGTTTGCAAAACTGCTTCCATATCTTTAGTGTTAAACCTATGCAATTTAATAGAAAGCCTACTCCATTATATTCAACAATGACCGTTACTTTCATTTTATTGTGCCTCTAATGTAGTAAAACATCCTCAGGTGCTTCTGAATTTGGCATCAAGCCGCTTAAAGAGACATTAGGCAGGAAAGAGGTTGGTTTTAAGGTTTATTTTGAAGTAAGAGAGAATGACGGAGGGCGACAGAGAGGTTAAGGGAAGGAATTCCAGGGCTAAGTCAATTTAATAATAATTAAATAAATTAACTTAATATTCCCTATTTCTAAGAAATTGTGTTGGTTCATCCGGAGAAATTTGCTTAAAATTGGCATAACCCATGTAAAAGCTCACACAATTTTAAGGAAAAATTCTATTCACCTCTCTGCCATCTTTGCACTAATTTACAAATCATTACACCGGACGCCTGTCCCTACCCCCTACCTCTCTCTGTGTGGATCAATTGCCATTGGAACTTCCACTTAGTACATTGCAGGCTATCTAAATATGAAGCTTTTTTTTTGAAACAGGAACACCACAAAATGAGTTTCAAAGATTTAGAGTGTTATTATTGTTTTAACTTATTGAGAAGCTGACTACCGTACCGCAGTATTCCCCGTATGGTCTGTATGGCCTGGAGCTTCACTTTCTCGGGGTATTTATCCCAAGGGATGCACTGCAGGGGCCCCGGAAGCCCCAGGAAAGGACCGCAGGAGACTTACCCGGGAAGTTATACCTTCAGATATAACCCTGTGTCTGGGACCATCTGAATCTCCAACTTAAATCGAAGACTTCAGATGGTTCCAACTCAATTAGCAAAATAGTTACCCTGGAAAAATTGGCCTGGGTTACTATGGTACCCAGATCTTCCCAACCACACTCCCCATCCCATGAATATCCGACACTCCCTGAAGCCCCCCCCCTCCCCCCCGACTACCCTCCTAAATACATCCTACACATGCCTGACAAACACCCCACCTCCACAAACCACCCAGCCCAGCCTACCCTACTGATGCACCCACAACAACCTTCCCAACCTTCGTCCACCCCCGACACCCCCCACTCCTCGGCTATCCTCCAGAACCCCCGACCTCTCCGACCTCTGACTACCAACTCGAGCCCCACCCCACCCGAACTACCCTCACTGATTTATCTTCACCCTGACTTCTCAAAGTGCCTGGGACTTTAAAACTTGCCTGCTCTACGGCAGCTGCAGCATTGCACATTTCTCACAGGCCTGGGTCAGAACATGCAGCAGAAATTCTGCACCTGACCTGGGGAAGCAAAAAGGAGCGGAGGTGGAAACCTGACGGTGATTACCATTCATGGACTTTCTGCACCATCTATTGTTTTTGCAAATCGTTCCCAGTAATCTAAAATCTGATTCCTCAGAGATGTCGTGATAATCCATTTTCTGTATTCATCAAGTTGCCATTCTTAAATTTATCAAGGATTATGTTTAAAGTGTGTATTAAAAATCATTTGGCCCCAGGTCACTAATTCTGCCCTAAGTGGAACTCAATCCCAGCATGATGTGGAGATGCCGGCGTAGGACTGGGGTGAGCACCGTAAGAAGTCTTACACCAGGTTAAAGTCCAACATGTTTGTTTCAAACACTAGCTTTCGAAGCACTGCTCCTTCCTCAGGTGAATGAAGAGGTATGTTCCAGAAACATATATATATAAACAAATTCAAAGATGCCAGACAATGCTTAGAATGCGAGCATTAGCAGGTAATTATGTCTTTACAGATCCAGAGATAGGGGTAATCCCAGGTTAAAGAGGTGTGAATTGTCTCAAGCCAGGACTGGTGGTAGGATTGCGCAAGCACAGGCCAGATGGTGGGGGATGAACGTAATGCGACATGAATCCCAGGTCCCGGCTGAGGCCGCACTCATGTGTGCGGAACTTGGCTATAAGTTTCTGCTCGGCGATTCTGCGTTGTCGCGCGTCCTGAAGGCCGCCTTGGAGAACGGCCTAGTGTTTGAAACAAACATGTTGGACTTTAATCTGGTGTTGTAAGACTTCTTACTGTAATCCCAGCATCAACATCAAACTAGTAGTCATCAATTTTAGAGTGTTGGGGATAGATAATTTACATGCAAATGTCAGAAAGAGCCTTACTCTCAGAGTTTGACTAGGCAATTAACAGTGGCTAGAACATAATCTGTCAGATGGAGTTGGGAACCTCTTGGAGGCCTGTTTCTGTTTTAGGGATCCTTTGGAGCATGTTTCTCTACATCTGTGATTTTCTCTGCTTCTCCGATGGTAAAACAAATGCCTTGAAACCATTCTTCAGCTGCTGTGTTGTCTTCTCGATGCTGATCCTCTCTTTTGCAGATTTTGTTCTTCTTCAACATTGGATACCAGTCAAGTGTCAGCTGCTGCAAGTAGAAATAAGGAAAAGGCCAAAACATTTGGCTGTGACTGCACCTTCACCCAACATAGTAACAGCAAAACATGGGATGGTAAAGCAAAGTATTAGCACAACTATCGGAAATAATATCAGGTAGCACAAATAAGTGCCGAGAAACATGGAGTAAATTTGGGGAGTTCCGTTAACATTGTGTTTAAATTCTCCTCCCTGAATCAAAAACTCCCCCTAATTCTGCAGAGCACAGATTTTAAAAATGTGGGGTGTGATTCACCGTTAGCCGACGCAAAACGGGATTGGGCGGAGAATAGCCTCTGATGCCAGAATCGCGGTAGGTTCCGGTTTTACGGCAAATCGGAATCTTGCAGCACCCCAAAAATTTGGTAAATGCGTCACTCGCCGCCTGGCGTTTAAGTACCGTTGTCATATCATTATCGGGCCTGCCCTCTATCCTCTAGGGCCTCTGCGATTCACCGCTGCCGATAGGCCGAGTTCCCGATGGCGTGCTTCACTTGTGGTGTCAACAGTCAAGAACCCGGCGTGGCAGCTGCGGACTGTGCCCAGCGCAGCCACAGTCGGCTGGGAGCCATGCTGCTGGCCGGGGGTGCTTCCACGAGGGCTGGAGGGACTGGTGGGGATGGGTAGGGGGGCAGTATTTGGCAGGTTGGGTCTGCGCATGTCCGGCGGCATGTTTTACGGCACGTCCACTGCAGGTCGTCACCGTGCACATGCGCGGCCACGGACCCGGCCATCCTCCAGCCGTTTATATCGTGGGAGCCAGGAGTTGTACCTGGCGTGGCTGCCAATCCCTCACCAGTCGCAGGATTGGTGAGGGTTCAGCACTGATTTTTCCATCGTAAAACGCCAAAGTTCCCACCCCGGCGTCGGCACTTAGCCTAAAAAAACAGTGAATCCAGCCCGTGATGTTCAAATCAACAGGATTCTGTTATATAAATGAAACTCCTGGTCATACATTCATTGTCAGGCCTGGTACACATTGAATTTGATCTGTCATGTTGGATGTGCACGTTTCAGCCATAGCGGCCTTATTATTGGAAATAGAAAGGTACAATGTAACCAATCTACTGATGGTCTGCCATCCCGGCATGCCTGTGAAATGGATAAGCTCTCTCCGTCTCAAATTATAAAGAAATTTGAGAATAGAATAACCTAAGCCATGTGGTATAAGTATTTAGGGCTTTGTAATGAGGCTCGCCAAAGATTTTGGCGTGTTGCTGTAGACTTCATTGCAGCACAGGCAAATGGATTCTTTTTTCGTTGACACATAGTGACGACGATGAATTCATCTACTTAGTGTATTGCTGCCACCTGCAGGCAACAACTTACTCGGCTAGCCAGATACTCATTCAGCAAGTTAGAATTTAATTGAGAGACGGCAACTTGATTTTAACGTGGCCTGCGGTTACGCCAAGTCTCAATTGTGAGCTTGATTAAACGTAGCCCCCTAAAAAAAGGATGACGTTAACTCGGGTCTGTCAGCAGTTCCCCTTTCCGTTTGTTTGCAGTACGTCAGCTCATGTTGCCAGAGTCATGTCAACCTTTGGACACGCTATAAGGCGTTGTGGTTTTTTGTTCACTGGTACAGCACTATGAATCTAACATCAACTTTAAACTAAATCCAACAGGGATTTGGCATCAAAAACGTAGTGACAAATAGCGATGAATGCAAAAGGACAAATATAGTACAGTCTCGATATTTCACTCGTGCTGACATGGTGGTGATGAGCTTTTCCCTGTTGAAGGAATAACCACTCCACATAGAACAGCTTCCCACTGAGAATTTAGTTGCTGTTTAGCTGGTTTAGCTTAGTGGGCTAGACAGCTGGTTTGTGATGCAGAACAAGGCCAGCAGCACAGGTTCAATTCCCGTACCAGCTGAGAATTCTGAATTCTCCCTCTGTGTACCTGAACATGCGCTGGAATGTGGCGACTAGGGGCTTCATTGCAGTGTTAATGTAAGCCTACTTGTGACAATAAAGATTATTATTATTAACATTTCAGAGTTCAGAAGAAGAGACCCCCTTCCATTCACTACACTTGTATCAAAGCCAGCTTACCTTCTAGGCGAGAGGCGGGGTCGGCATCTCCAAGTCCCAACAAACCCTGGAGTACCCGTGCAATGCAGAGGCCAGAAGAGGGCTGCACATGTGCAATTCAGCAGGTTGACTTCTTTGGGTCGATGATCTGTGCAGAAAGCACAAGTGGTGCAAAAACCCGGATCAATTGACCGGGAGTGGTGCCGTTGCAGACCAGTGCCCTTACAGGCAAGGGACAGTTGTAAGTTCCAAAAGGAGAAGGGACAGGAAGAGGTCCCAAAGGAAGTGTTACAAGCAGAGGACAAGAAGAAGTTCCAAAAGAAGAGTCACGAAAAAGGGACGGGGACTGTAAAAGGTCTTAGTCATGTTAAAAAGAGAGGGAAGAGAAAGGGGCTCCCAGCAGGGAAAGTGCTGCGGTTAGTAGATATTAAATCCCTCCAGGGCAGATGGTGAAATTTGAATTCAATAAAAATTTGGAATTAAAAGTCTAATGATGACCATGAAACCATTGTCATAAAAAACTATCTGGTTCACTAATGTTCTTTAGGGAAGGAAATCTGTCATCCTTACCAGGTCTGGCCTACATGTGACTCCAGGCCCACAGCAACGTGGTTGTTTCTTTTTTCTTTTTAATTTAGAGTACCCAATTATTTTTTCCAATTAAGGGGCAATTTAGCGTGGCCAATCCACCTAACCTCCACATCTTTTGGGTTGTGGGGGTGAAACCCACGCAGACACAGGGAGAATGTGCAAACTTCACACGGACAGTGACCCGGGGCTGGGTTTCGAACCCGGGTCCTCAGTGCCATAGGCAGCAATGCTAACCACTGTGCCACCGTGCTGCCCAATGTGGTTGTTTCTTAAATGCCCTCGGGAATGGGCAATAAATGCTAGCCCTGCCAGCGATGCCAACATCCCATGAACGAATAAATTAACCGAAGAAAGCTCAGGAAAAGCACCAACAATGGAAGAAGCCGGAGGGTCCAATAACACTTTGTTTGCTTGAAACAGATGTTATTGGTCGATAACTAGATCTTACTTTAAATTTGGGGATTTTGTCATGATTCCAGTCAATGTTGTAACTGGAAAGTAGGATCTAGAACGGAACCTTAGCTCAAAAGCCTTTGCCTTTTAAAAAATTAAACATGGAGGAACAACGTAACAGGACCACTAATTAGTTTTAGCAAAAAGAAAAACACATTTATTAAACATGAAAAAATTGGGTTATGATACACAACCCCTTTACTTCCTCCCCTTAGCTTAACAATTACACAGAGAATTTAAGATTAACAAGATTAACACAGATTACAAAGAATATCTTATGCCACAGTGGTCTCATTAACATACAAAGTCCCTTTGAAGCACACAAGATAATGGTGGTGAGACACACACCTCTCTGAATCTAAGTGAATGTTTCTGGATTTCCCCCCAAAATTCCCCAGACAATTCTTATACCGTAAGCTACCTGGTCTCAATGAATTTCAGCTTCCACGAGCGATTTCAAATTCCCCTTTCAAAAGTCGCACTCTCAAATCTTCTTTTAAATTATGCTTTCTCTCCACTGCTTCCAGCAAGGTTTTGCTTTCAGGTTTTAAACCTCTCCCTTCAGCTTTCCTTGGCCTCGGGCTTTTACACAAACTCCGAGTTTCAGCGACCGATTGCCGCAATTATTTCAAATAATGGGCAGCATTCTCCCTTACCCGGCGTGACGGAGGGTCCTGGAGTAGGGGAGTGGCGCCAACCACTCAGGGGTCGGGCCTCCCCAAAGGTGGGGAATTCTCCCCACCTTTGGGGGCCAGCCCCGCGCCGGAGCGGTTGGCACCAGAAGACCAGCGCAAAAAACCGGCGCCCCCGGCAGCGGGGCTGGCCGAAAGGCTTTCGCCGGTCGGCGCATGCGCCGGCAGTGACGTCACTGCCGGCGCATGCACGATGTGGGGTTCTCTTCCGCTTCCGCCATGGCGGAGGCCGTGGCGGCCACGGAAGAAAATAGTGCAGCCAGGGCACTGGCCTGGAGTCTGAGCGGGGGGCCCTGATCGCGGGCCAGGCCACCGTGGGGGCACCCCCCGGGGTTCGATCGTCCTCCGCCCCCCCAGGACCCCGGGGGCCTGCTCGCGCCGCTGATCCCGCCGTTCCAGAGGTGGTTTAAACCTCGGCGGCGGGAGAGGCCTCCCAGCGGCGGGACTTCGGCCCATCCGGGCCGGAGAATCACCGCAGGGGCCTCTCTGATCGGAGTGGCGAGATTCCGCCGCCGCCACTTCCCGGCTGGCGGAGAATCTCTGCCACGGTGGGGGCGGGATTTTAGGCGGGGTCGGAGAATTTCGCCCAATGTCTCCCAAACTGTAGCAATCACTCACAAACCTTAACACCGCTGCAGATATCTTTCTGGCCTCGCACCATCCAATATCTTTACATCTCTCTGTGACTTTACTGAACAATAATCTGTTCTGGTTACCAGATTCACCTGTTCCGTTAACTCCAGACTTCTTGGAAAAGTCTCTTCATTTCTGTAGTGTCTTTAACTAGCTGGACATTAGGCTTCCGGCATCTGTTTTCTTAATCATTATCCCAAAGTATGGCTTTTCTTCCAGCAAACCGAGTGAAAGAGATCAGAACAATAGAACTAGGAACAGGAGTAGGCCATCTGGCCCAAAGGCCTTCCACGCCAGCCGGCGGGGCGCCAACCACTCCGGCGGGGGCCTAGCCCCTCAGGATCAGGACTTGACCCCTAAAGGTGCGGATTCTCCGCACCTTTGGGGCAGCCCCATGCCGGAGTGGTTCACGCCACTCCATCCCACCCCGCCGGGTAGGGGAGAATCCAGCCCCTTATTTCTAATGTTTACCAATACAAATATAAATTCCTTAAAACTACCTTTGTTTTCCTAAAGATCTGGGGCTGGATTCTCCGGTCACCGACGCCGGAATCGTGTGCGGCCACGGGCCAGAGAATCTAAATTCCTGACAAATATGGGGGCGATGCAGCTTTCATGATGTTCCAACCCCTCCAGAGCGGCGTACTGTCCATGTATGCCATGCCACCTGTCCAGGCCTGAAGCTATTGTCTCAGGTCTGCACCCCGATGCTCTGCCCCCGACTGGCTGAGATCCCGGCGGCGTTGGTCTCTCATGGTCTCATCTGTCAGGAACTCAGAACTCAGCATGGCGGCTGCGAACTCAGTCAAGCGCCGCCACAGTCGGGGAAGGGTCGATCCGCGGATAGGGGGGACATTATTCGGAGCTCGGGGCACTGTGGTGGGGCGGACCGGAGCGCGCGAGCCAGCTGAAGGTGGGGACTATTTCGTGGGCCGGGTCCACAAGCGGCATCTGCCAGGAAGCACGGCACGGCCGCTGTCATGCACATGCGTGGCCATGGACCCGGCAATTCACCAGGCTGTATCGGCAGCTAGAGCCTGGTTCTCTATGCTGCCTCCCTGCTAGCCCCCAGCAAAGCGGGGTATCGGTGGGCGGTTTGCGCCAGTTTTCACCGTTCCCATGCCGGCATGGGGACATAGTTTCCAAATTGGAGAATCCAGGCTCCATAATGGATTCAAAATTTCAACTCTGCTTCTCTCTCCTCGGATGCTGCCAGACCTGTTAAGAGTTTCGAGGGCTTTTGTTTTTATTTTATATCTCTAGCATCCACATTTATCCAACATAAAACCACTAAACTCACCAGAAAATGTTCGGGCTTGTCCATTCCAGTGTAATTGTATTTTTATGTAGTAGTAAGTCTTAATTACAACAACCTCATAAAATTAACTTTCAAATGTGTGGAGTAACATTCCTTCAGATGTTAATTATTGTTGAATATCTTTTTCAAAATATTTAAATGAAATGAATTCAAATTAAATGGATCACAAAATGTAATTAACATTGGTTACTACATTCACCTGTATTTGCATTCTGATTTTGTGAGGATAAATGTGGGCAGCATGGAGCACAGTGGTTAACACAGTTGCTTCACAGCTCCAGGGTCCCAGGTTGATTCCCGGTTTGGGTCACTGTCTGTGCGGAGTCTGCACGTTCTCCCCGTGTCTGCGTGGGTTTTCTCCGGGTGCTCCAGTTCCCTTCCACTGTCCAAAGATATGCAGGTTAGGGTGGTTAGGCTGTGCTAAAATTGCCCTTAGTGTCCAAAACAAAAAGGTTAGTTGGTGTTATGGGAATTGGTTGGAGGTGTGAGGATAGGGTGGAGGTGTGGGCTTGCGTAGGGTGCACTTTCCAAGGGCCGGTGCAGACTCTGGGCTGAATGGCCTCTTTCTGCACTATACATTTGATGTTTCTATTGCTTGGACTATTTAAGCCAATCTTCTCACAGATGATATTTAGGACATGGGCCGGGATTCTCCAATACCCGGTGGGGCGGGGGTCCTGGCGTAGCGGAGTGGCGCCAACCACTCCGGCGTCGGGCATCCTCAAAGGTGCGGAATTCTCCGCACCTTTGGGGGCTAGGCCCGCGGCGGAGTGGTTGGCGCCACGCCAACTGGCAGCAAAACCGGCGCCAACGGCCTTGAACGTCCGCCGGCCGGCGTCGGGGCTGGCTGAAAGGCCTTCGCCGGTTTGCGCATGCGCCGGTGCGTCAGCTGCCGTTGACGTCACCACCGGCGCATGCGCGGTAAGGGGGTTCTCTTCCTGGCGGCGGCGGAAGAAAAAGAGTGCCCCCACGGCACTGGCCCGCCGGCCGATTGGTGGGCCCCGATCGCGGGCACCCCCCGGGGTCCGATCGTCCCGCTCCCCCCCCCCCCAGGACCCCGGGGGCCCGTTCGTGCCACTGATCCCGCCGCCACCAGAGGTGGTTAAAACCACGGTGGCGGGAGAGGCCTCTCAGCGGCGGGACTTCGGCCCATCGCAGGCCAGAGAATCGCCGCAGGGGGCTCGCCGATCGGTGCGGAGGACACGCCGATCGGCGGGACGTGGTTCCCGCCCCCGCCAATTCTCGGGTGGCAGAGAATTCCGGCCACGGCGGGGGCGGGATTTTCGCCGGTCCCGGGCGATTCTCCGACCCTGCAGGGGGTCGGAGAATTTCACCCATGATTCTCCATTCAGGATACTAAGGGCTGGATTCTCCGATTTTGGGGCTATGTCCGGAGCATGTGTCTAGTCCTGTGTTGGAAAAGTTGGTGGCACCCCCACACTGATGCTCCGCCCGGGGGGGGTGGGGGGGGGGGGGCTAGCAGATGTGCACATAAAATCCCCAGCATTCCCTGTAGCTGCAGGCAGAGAATTGACGGGTCCGTGGCCGCACATGCACACGGCGGCGACCCTCAGCACTGCACAACATGACGCCGGCCACACATGGACCTGGCCTGCTGGATAGTGCCCCCCTGTAACCCCACTCGCCAGCCCCGAAGACCCCCCCCACCAGCGGAACGGCTCCCCTGGCCCCCGCGACTGTGGTGGCACTGGACACAGTCAGCAGACCACAAGTGATTCGTGCCGTCGGGACGTTGGTCCACCGAGGGTGGAGCATCGGGGAAGGGCCTTCAGGTGAGGTCCTGAGGCCACCCCAACGGCGTGCGGCGTACTCACCGATGACGCCGTTTGAGGAGGCAGAGCACCCGAAAATAGGCACGCCCTGAATTTTGGCATCAAAAGGGATTTTCCGACCAATCGCCGAATGCGTTTTCGGCATCGGTAATCGGAGAATCCCGCCCTCTGTTCTCCCGCCAGAGTAGAATCACCCCAGGTCTCCGCTGATATTAGGAACAGGGCACATTATGTAATTCCCTCTTCTTTTCCATGCAGATTTATGCATGGCGGAGAGCTCGGGAGATTCTGTTGGAATCCCGATATCGGGCCACCATTTTGAGTGGGCGGCCCGATACCGAAGTCCGGTTGCAGGACACACTCTCTGCACAACACAAATCTCCCCACCCCCCCAATGACAAGTAAGGGCATCCTCCCCCTCAATACCATGGGAATAATGGGTCAGCCCCCTCCCCAAAGCACGCAGACATGAGGGTGACCCAACCCCCCACATGACCTCCCCCATAAGAGACCTTCTCCAGAACCCCCATTAGACCCCCTCCCCATCATATCCTGAAGAGAAACCCCCCCATCAGAAATCCCGCATGAGACACCCAACAGAGACCCCCTGTCAGACACCTCCCATCAGATGCTCCCAACTGACACCTCAAGAAGCCTTGGACACTTGTAGCAGCTGTTGCTTTGAGCACTTCTGTCTGAGGCAGTAGATGTTATGAAAGATAATGCGGTAATTTTCCAACGCCCTGTCTGGACTGCTCTTCTGCTTTTAGACAGGAACCTCTGATGGAGCCGAGCTCTCTGTGGGGATCTTATGTCACCTGAGGATGGAGCTGCGCTCCGAAAGCTCTTGTTTGAAACAAACCTGTTGGGCTTTAACCTGATGTTGTAAGACTTCTTACTGTGCTCACCCCAGTCCAATGCCGGCATCTCCACATCGGAGATCTTATGAGGGAGGCTCCATTAGGCATCTCTGATGGAGCTCCAATGGGGAGGTCTGATGGGAGGGGTGGGCTTGGGGGAGCAGGACTTGCATTGTAAGGAGGAGGGGGATGCTCCGATTAAAGTCAGGGTGCATCTACATTACAAATATTCCCCCATGACCCAACCTGGGATCCACTGCACCAGGGCCATGATTGGAAATATTTGAACCAATCCACGCCCGCCTGTATCACACTGAGAGGCCTGGAGCATCACGGGGGTGTCAAAAATTGGGCTTCCAGCCCGTTAATCGCATTCAAATGGGTGCAAGTAACCCATTTGTGTCCTCCCGCGGGGCGAGTAGCTGGTGATGCTGCCGGCAGGGGAGTGGAGCATCGGAACAGGGCCCCGATTCCAGTTTTAGCTCGACCAGTTTTAGCTCGACCCTCAATTCTCCGCCAGATTGGGAACCCCTCTATGGGCGGTAGGCAGCGGAGAATCCATCCCATAATATCCATTTGAATGGACACACTGCAATTAATGTAACTTTCAAATAGGAGCCTAATGTAAACATTTCACTCCCACTCCAGTTGTAACTGAAGAAATTCCAGACTATTGACCCATGTTTTTAACCAACATCCGAGAAACCTGGACGAAACCCTGGGAATTATTTTAGCCTTACTCACTCGGCTGCTAAACCGGCTGGATCAAATCGGCCGTCTGCATCACATCTCACCTAATTGTACATCCCATTGATTGTTGCTGCGAGGTTAAAATGGTCTCCCTTGCTTTATACTTGCAATAACATCTTCGTTTCCATTGGTAAGTGAAACAGAATGTGATTCATGACTCCCCCATATCAATGTTTATTCTAAATGTTTTCACACACAAATTATGTAGCTGACTGCTTTTCCGCATACTCTTCTGTAATTGGTGCAATTTAAACCTTATTATGGGCTGGATACAGTTTCAAAGTACATCATCCAATTTAAAAATTGCAATAATATTTAGTTGGTTTTAAATACATCCCTCTCCACTCGGGTATATAAAACCCAAGCATTTTGCCTTGTACTTCTCTGACACAGTGAGAAAAATTGGACATTTTGTTCGGTTTTACTCAATCAGTGACAGTAGAATATTTTTGTAATATCTCAAAACAATCCAAGAAAGGTTATACCTCCACCACTGCAGGTGGGTACTCCCTGGTGTCCTGTTTAATATTTATCCGTCAACCAACTTCACTGAAAATAGATGATCACATTGCTGTTTGTGGAAACTTGCTACGTCCAAAATTGGCTGCTGTGTTTCCTACAGTTTAACAGTGACCACATTGTAGGACCCATTCGGTGTCAAAGCGTTATGCTACGCCCTGTGGTGCTGAAAGTTGCGATATAATTGCAAGTTTTTCTTTCCTACTGCTCCGGCTCAGATCAGGTAACCCGGCACAGAATAGGGAGCAAACCTGTAACCTTCCCGAACGTGGCATGCACAGTGGTTAGCACTACTGCCTCGCAGCGCCAGGAATCCGGCTTCGATTCAGGCCTTGGGACCCTGTCTGTGTGGAGTCTGCACTTACTCCCCGTGTCTGCAGGGTTTCCTCCGGGTGCTCTAGTTTCCTCCCACAGTCCAAAGATGTGAAAGTTAGGTAGGACTGGCCTTGCTAAATTGCCGCTTAGGGCGGGATTCTCTGTCCGCGGGTTGCCCAGGATGCTTTCCTTGATGGGACGAAAATCGGGCATCAGGGCAAAATCGGGATCGGTACTCTGACATCTCGCTGGCGGCGTGAACAAGTCCACACCGCACGCCAGCAAGATCATGGAAATAAATGCAAATCCGTCGTAACGATGGAGGTCCAATTGCCTGGGAATGCACTCGTATTCCACACCATGCATAAACCTGCATGGCGTGGAACACTGAATTACATCCTGCTTTACAAGCACAAGGGGATGGTAAAACTAGTGCAATTCAGCTTCGGCGGGAGAACATAGGGCTGGATTTTCCAATTGCCGATGCCAAAATCACATTCGGCAATTGGCCGTAGAATCCGTTTTGCCGCCGAAATCGGGGTGGCGCCATTTTTCGGGGGCTCTGTCCCCTCAAAATGGCCTCATCGCCAAGTGCAACGCACGCCATTGGGACGGCCTCAGGACGTCACCTGAGGCCCTCCCTGATGCTCCACCCCAGATGGGCTGACTTCCCAACTGCATGGGGCGCGTGTCATCACAGTCTTCGGGGACTGTGTCCAGCGCTTCCACAGTCGGGGTTGGGGGGGGAGCCGTTCCACTGGCTGGGGGGGGGGGGGGCTTTGGCTGGGGCTGGGGGCACTGGTGGGGATAGGCCAGGGGTGGTGAGGAGGGTTACAGGGCGACACTATCTAGCAGGCTGGGCCCTTACGCAGCCAGTGTCAGGTTGTATGGTGCAATGAGCGGAGCATCGGTGCGGGGGCGGTGCCGGCTTTTTGGTTGTAAGACTAGACACATGCAGCAGACATAGCTTCAAATTCAGAGAATCCAGTCTCCCAAATGGAGAATCCTGGCGATAGTGTCCGAAAAGGGTGTGTAGGTTAGCTTAAGGGGTTATTGGGATAGGGTGTGGGGAGTGAGCTTGGATGGTGTGCTCTTTCAGGGGGTCGGTGCAAACTGGAAGGGCCGCATGCCCTCCTTCTGCACTGTAGGAATCCTATGAATCTATGCATTTTATGTATTGCTCAGTATTATGCCTAGCAAAGAGCTTCACCCACTGATCCATTTAGCATTTTGTTTTAGAAACCGAACGTGTTGATTACACAACCCAAGGAGACCATGAAGGAAAGCATCAGCAAATATGAGAGATGATCGTTTTTGAGAAAAAGAGCATGGTTAATGGAAATAAGAGTTTCACATTTGGAATTACTGTTGCCAGCATGTTTGACAAATTCTTAAAGTACTTGCATAGAATTTCTCTCCACCAGTTATGTGTGATGTTTCTGAGTTAAAACCTCTGCACTAAAATTGTGTTTTCTTTTCAGTGGAGTGCCCTGACAATGATCATTTCTGGTCTGGTACACTACTGTGGTAGGCCATTAATAGCACAGGTAATATAGCGCCCTTAACGCAGCAACACTTCATATTCATAAGTGCTAATTGGCAGTTGTTACGAATATGAATAATTTATGTTAAATTTACTTAGTTAAGCTGTTTTATTGCCTTTCAGCAAACCAATTGGGGACTCTAAACATACTCATTATCCATGAATCAGTTGGTAGCACTTACACAATTTCAGGAGGTCGTCGGTTCAAGTCACACCCCAGAGGTTTGAGTACAAAATCTCTGCTGACACGACAGTGCAACATCAGGAGAAAGACACAATTGATGGCCCCTATCTTCCGCAGAGTGGTAATCTCCCGCGGACTGCTACCCCCCGTCAAACTTTCTTGCGCTGTAATTTCAAAGCCACTGTCTCGCCCTACCTTCCCCACTCAGTCTGGAGCAGCAAAGCCCCCCGCCAGCAGGATTGCCGTGGAGTAACGGATGGGGGGTGGGGGGGTGGGGGGCATAGAGAGGTGAGTCTCTCCCCCCCCCTTTTACAGCAGTAGCTGCCATGAAGGGGAGGTTTAAAGGGACAATCTACCGGGAGCAGGCAAGTTATAAAGTTGAGGGAAGGGGGAGAGCCGGACCTGGTGTGGGGGTTAATACAGGGTGTCAGGGTGGGGCGGGGGTCAGATTCGGTGTTGTGGAGGGAGGGTCAGATCCGCTGTGTGTGAGGGAGGTGTCAGACCCTGTGTGGGGTTGGGGGAGGGAGAAGGAGTCAGACCCAGGGTGGGGGCTAGCGAAAGACCCATTTGCAAATAGCAAATGAAGGGGGTGTCAGGCCCGGGGAGGGGGGGGAGGGGGTTCAGGTCAGGTTGGTGGGGGAAGGGAGAGGTTTTGGGTCAGATCAGGCCGGACTGGGGAGGGTGGTTCAGATCACGTTGGGTGAGGGGAAATGTTGGGCGAGGGGAGGGGGCCAAGTTGGATCAGGCCGGGATGGATGGGTTTCCAGGTCAGGTCAGGGAGGAGGGGGGGGGGATATATTTGTACAGGGGGTCCCGTGCAAGGCTGTGTCTGGGTGCTTAAATAGATACTCTGGTGTTAGATCTTTTTTTCTATCAGGGTAAACTAGCAGACCCATTGAATTTAGCAATGTAAATTGCTTGTCAGATGCTTCCAAGGGCAGTGGAATTGTCCAGAGGACGTTAGCGCTTCTGGGTTATTGCCGGGTAAATCCTTACGTGGGAATCTTCCAGAGGGATTACAAATAAGAGCGCACCATAGGAGTGCCCCCTAAATGCAATGCTGAGGAACTCGGAAGTTATAACATAGAATATTACAGCGCAGTACAGGCCCTTCGGCCATCGATGTTGCACTGACCTGTGAAACCACTCTAAAGCCCATCTACACTATTCCCTTACTGTATCATTCATATGTTTATCCAATGACCATTTAAATGCCTTTAGTGTTGGCGAGTCCACTACTGTTGCAGGCAGGTTATTCCACGCCTTTACTACTCTCTGAGTAAAGAACCTACCTCTGACATCTGTCCTATATCTATCTCCCCTCAATTTAAAGCTATGCCCTTTCGTGCTAGCCATCATCATCCGAGAAAAAAGGCTCTCACAGTCCACTCTATCTAATCCGACGTTACAG
This sequence comes from Scyliorhinus canicula, assembly GCF_902713615.1. Lineage (NCBI taxonomy): Eukaryota > Metazoa > Chordata > Chondrichthyes > Carcharhiniformes > Scyliorhinidae > Scyliorhinus > Scyliorhinus canicula. The sequence goes on from NC_052147.1 coordinate 27,403,475, forward strand.
GTTACAGAGGGACATAGATAAGCTGCAGAGCTGGGCTGAGAGGTGGCAAATGGAGTTTAATGGAGAAAAGTGTGAGGTGATTCATTTTGGAAGGAGTAACAGGAAGACAGAGTACTGGGCTAATGGTAAGATTCTTGGTCGTGTGGATGAGCAGAGAGATCTCGGTGACCATGTGCATAGATCCCTGAAAGTTGCCGCCCAGGTTGACAGGGTTGTTAAGAAGGCGTACGGTGTGTTAGCTTTTATTGGTAGAGGGATTGAGTTTCGGAGCCATGAGGTCATGTTGCAACTGTACAAAACTCTGGTGCGGCCGCATTTGGAGTATTGCGTGCAGTTCTGTTCGCCACATTATAGGAAGGATGTGGAAGAATTGGAAAGGGTGCAGAGGAGATTTACCAGGATGTTGCCTGGTATGGAGGGAAGATCTTATGAGGAAAGGCTGAGGGACTTGAGGCTGTTTCCGTTAGAGAGAAGAATGTTAAGAGGTGACTTAATTGAGGCATACAAGATCAGGGCCAACATGATATAAATCTTTCTTTCCTTTAATTGTACTTAATCTTGACACAGAACATATTCTTGTATAAGGTGATCAGAAAAATAAAAATATAGCTGGAAATCAGAAATAAAACAGAAAATGTCTGAAATGCTTAGCAGGTCAGACAAGATCTGTGGAGAGACAATGTACTGACTAATCAGACCAGTGCCTTAACCAGTCAGGGTCCAGCTGTCTGGTTTAAAATTCAAATAATGCATGGCAGTAATCTATTAGTCACCATCAGCTGGTGCATTTTTCATGGCAACGCCTCAACCCATCAGTGTCCTGATGAGTGCAAGATGAAAAGCTTTGACATGTCTCTCTTTTTCAGCAATACTCAAGTTCTGTTCTACCAAACATCTACGTGTAATTTGGTAAGGTTTCCCTCCATAGTATTCCACAAGGGAATTTTCACCATTGATGGTCACATTAATTTGAAAAGTTCACCAAACGATCAAGGCTTCATCAAGGCATTTCCTGGCCAATTAAGTACTTTTGAGACGTCGGCACTGTTGTAATGTAGGAATCGCAGTGGCCAATTTGCACACATAATTAGAAGTGTGATGATTACCAGGTAATCTGTTTATAGGATGTTGCCTGGTGGATTGATATTGGCCAAGACAAAATAGGAGCAGGGGTAATGTTCTGAAACTGTTGACCTCAATATTGATGCTGAATGGAAACTTGCGACGGGATTCTCCCTTCCTGGGGCTTCCAGGGGCTGGTTTAGCTCACTCAGCTAAATCGCTGGCTTTTAAAGCAGACCAAGCAGGCCAGCAGCACGGTTCGATTCCCGTACCAGCCTCCCCGGACAGGCGCCGGAATGTGGCGACTAGGGGCTTTTCACAGTAACTTCATTGAAGCCTACTCGTGACAATAAGCGATTTTCATTTCATTTTCACTTAGAACTCAATCGATTCCAATGAGAAACGGTGTCAGATTCACCGGGTCCGAGATTGACACTCAGGAGGCTGATAAGCTGCAGCCGCAGCTACGCACTTCACTCCCCACACACACCATCCCAGCCAACAAGATGGCAGCAAGGAGAGCGGCACCCCGTTTCATGGACGGCGAGCTGCAGACCCTCCTGTACGTGGTGGAGGAGAGGAGGATGACCCTGTATCCTGGCCAGGAAGGAGGCTACCAGCCGCTGCCAGTCGCTACGCAAGTGGCAGAGGCGGTCAGCGCCGTGAGCAACACCGTCCGGACCGGCCAACAGTGCCACAAGAAACTGCACAACCCCCTCAGGATAGATGAGTAGTTAACACTGTGCCTCTGGCACCAGCCCCCGCCCCACAAACCCGTAACCCGATGCCCCCCGCCCCTCCTGTACCCTGCACCACATGCCGGTACCCATACGGGTCGCCATGGCCAGGTGCCCTGGCCAGTGAGGCCATCAGCTATCCACCCCCTGGGCTGCATGCATCAGACTGTCTAACACTGTTGATCTGTTTCCCCCTCCCCTCCCACCCCCACTCTCAGGAGAAGGTCGCTCGTAACCGCTGGGAGCGAGAGGAAACTGGAGGGGCCTGTTAGACACACGGCTCCTCACCATGGCAGAGCAGAGGGACCTGGATGTGGCCAACAGCTCCGAGGGAAGGGAGGTCGCTGGAGTGGAGGTTGGCCGCGGGCAAGGAAGTGAGACCCTGCTGAGTAGCGGTTCCCCGTGACACGTTTCTCAACCGCTCCCCCCCCCCAACCACATCCCAGCACCATCCTCACCCTATACCACCCCCACACCATCCTCACTCTCACCGCTCTACCAACTCCTGGCCCGCTGTCAACTCATGTGTCTTGTCTTGTGTCTTGCAGGACGTGCCGGTGATGGGGTAGATCCAACTGGTGTCCCCCGTCTCCAGCCAGCGCCACAGCCAGAGGCCCCACCATGAGACGAGCAGCGAGGAGAGCAGCGAGGAGAGCAGCGAGGAGAGCAGCGAGGAGAGCAGCTCGGCCGGCAGCCCTCGACCCGAGACCCAAAGCTCTAACCCGACGTTGACACAGATTTCCTGTCGCAGCTGACTCCAACACCCTCCACCATCCCAGAGACACTCACCTCGGCCAGTACTTTAGTGAAGAGACTCTGGGAAAAAAATCCGGTGCGCACCGCACAGCTGATCCGGTGCATCAGGTGGAGGTAGGAACACCCGACGGGGAAGACAGTCAGAGGGCAGGCCAACTTCAGGGCCGAGGTGCCGTCTAGATGGGGTTTAGGTTCCTGGAACAGACAGTCCCATTAATTATGGAGATGCAGTTGCAGAGCCAGGGACTACAGCAGGGGTTGTCGGCGAGCATCTCCAGCACCTGCAGGTGAGATAGAGCAGCCTACCGCATTCAGGAGCAGAAGGTGGTGTGGAACATGCGTGCTACCCAGGCCAACAAAGCACGGGTGGCGTCCGTGGTGGAGACATTGGGGATGAGGGTTTGTGGTTATGGATCAGCATGTCCAAGGCCTAGGGCATTCTGTGCAGGCACTGGCTGAGGCCCAAGGACAGGGTTGACGCCTCAAAGGCAGACATTTGGCCGAGCCATCCGGAAATTACAGCAGCGCTTCTGAGTGTGGCCCAGTCACAGCGGGCCAAGGTTGAGAACATCGGCGGCATTGCCCAGCCGCTGGCCGATGTGGTGCAGACATAGAGGGAGGTGGCCCAGTCCCAGAGGGAGTTGGCGCAGTCATTGGCTAATATGATACAGACCCAGACATTGGTGGCACAGTCAATGGGTGATGTGGTGCAGTCCCAGATGGATATGGTCCACTCCCTGTGCTCGATGGCCACGAGTGTGAAGACCCTGGTCGAGATCAGAGCGGGCCAACAGTACTGGGATCGCCAGGTGGCAGGGGCACTTCAGGGGATAGCTTTGCTCGTAACTCTGGCCCATGGAGTAGCCCCGGGACCATCGGGCACCGCGAGGGAGGAGGAGGGGGCTGGTGCCTGTGACTCCTGCACAGGAGGTGCCGGAACACCGCAACATCTTGGATTCCACCCATCCTGTCGCTGGCGTATTTGGTGTGCAGCGAGCAGAACAGGGTGGCGCCACACCACCTGGGGCACCAGAGCAGCAGCCAGGCCCATCCAGGCCCGGTCGCCCTGAGAAGACTGCCCGGGAACCCAGGCCGCAGGGCAGGAATCACAGCAGGCTGCCTCCACTCCCGGTGTGCTGTCCGGGGATCCACCTATACATATCATTAGGTTCCATAAGGCCAGAAAGTTAGACACCATTTAAGTTGGCATGGGTACAGGTCACAGTTTAGCGATACGACCTAGGGTATGACTGTATATCTGGTTTTCTTTATTTAGAGTACCCAATTATGTTTTTCCAATTCAGAGGCACTTTTGCGTGACCAATCCACCTACTCTGTACATCTTTGGGTTGTGGGGGCGAAACCTACGCAGACGCGGAGAGAATGTGCAAACTCCATGGGAACAGTGACCCAGAGCCGGGATTGAACCCGGGGCTGCGGCGCCTTGAGGCAGCAATGCTAACCACTGCACCACCGAGCTGCCCTTGTATATATGTTGCCACATTAAACACCTTTTACAACCTGCCTCGATGCTCTGTCAGATGGGTGTGAGAGGTGGACTGGCCACAGGGGGGGTGCAGGAAGTGGGGGGGGCAGGAGGGGGATAAATGGGCAGATGTTGTGGGTGGCCTGGGCTCCCCACCACTGTAACACCAGGGATTTGGTGGGACCGTGTGATGGAACGGCCATCTAGCATGCCAAGATTACCCAGGTGGACGGTGGAAAGTGCTACTGTCATGTGAGAGTACCTTTTAAGAAATGGGTGTTTACTACTGCAATGATGTCAGAGAATGGGTGGAGCTGGGCTGTCTGTCAGCTTTTTACTTTTGTTTTAGGTTGTTTGCTGCAGGGTGTGTTTTAGTTTCGTTTTCCATGTTGGAGCTCAAGCCAGACCATGCAGGTATACTGTTGATCTCTCTGCCATCAAAAGACTATCTCTTGATCATTTGGTGAATTCAGAACTATAAATGTTCTCAGTAGTGAATGTGAACCTAATGTGCTTCTGGTAAAAGGTATTTTAAGTCTTATGGATGTTAAAAGGAAAGCTTAAAGGATTACTTAGTGTTGTATTCTTTGGAGGTTGTATTTGAATTAATGGTTGCTAAGATGTTCACTGTACGTTTTAAAAAGGTTAGCTTGAGTTCATAGAATAAACACTGTTTTGTTTTAAAAAATACTTTTCCATTTCTGCTGTACCACACCTGTAGAGTGGGCCGTGTGCTCCCCATACCACAATCTATTAAAAGTTGTGGGTCAGGTGACCTCCATGATACACTTTGGGGTTCTCTAAATCCTGGCCCATTACAGTGCCATGAGCAAAGGTCTGATGTTCTTGTACGATTCGGAGCACCAGAGCTCATTGCAGAGTGGATTGTCATCATCCTCTAGCCAGTGGACTAGACCCGGTGTTACTGCCAGCCCAGCCCCCCCACCCCCCGGCCGTAGTGCGGCAGGTATGTATCATGGAGGAGATTGCAGTTAGTTGTTGGCCAGGGAGGGATGGGTAATGTGGGGAAGGGATGCGGGGTGCATGCTCCAGGCCAGTTTCTCCCCCCCCCCCCACCTACCTTGGTGAACCAAGGATTGTACAGAGTGTCCCATCCACATTAGCCCTGGTGCACACGTTGTCCGGCCTCCTGTGCTTTCCAGGGCTCCATGTCCTCCCAATCTCCCCCTCCCCCGCATCCTCCTCATTGTACGAGGCCAGGCGTTCATTCTCTTCCTCCAGCATGTCACCCCTCTGCTGCACAATATTGTGAAGTTGCTGTGAAGGACACAGCAGGCTGCCACGGTGCAGGCGACCATCTCAGTGTCATACTGGAGGGCCCATCCCGAGCAATCCAGGCACCTGAACCGTATCTTCAGGAGGCCGAAACACTGCTCGATCATGCTCCTGGTTGCTGTGTGGCCGTCGTGACAGCAGGTCTCCGAGTGGGCTGTGGCCTCAGAAAGGCATGTTTAGCCACAATCCCAGCAGATAGCCCCTGTTGCCCAGGAGCCATCTTCTCACCCCAGGGTGCACCTTGAAGGTGCCAGGAACCGTTGAGTATGTCAGGATGAAGGTGACGTGCACGCTACCCGGGTATCAGGAGCAGATGGGCAAGATGCAGAGCTGCTGGTCACATATCAGCGGCACGTTCATCAAGTCGAACCACTTTTGGTTTATGTAGAGCTGCCTGTTATCTATAAGTGCTCATAGGGGGCATTCATCCCGTCGATCACCCCCTGGACCCGGGGCATGTCGTCGATGGTGGCAAACCCCGCTGCCTGGGCAGCCTGGTAGGTTCGGTCCACATTGACGTGGATGTATTAAGCCGACTAGGCATACAGGGCCTCCGTGACAGCGCGGATACACCTGTGCATCGAGTTCTGTGAGACCCCAGACAGTTATTAGAATTATAGAATTTACAGTGCAGAAGGAGGTCATTCAGCCCATCGAGTCTGCATCGGCCCTCAGAAAGAGGTCCCCACTCTGCGCCTGGGAGGAAATCGTTGCGTAAATGTTCAGGGCGACCATCACTTTGACGGCCACCGGGAGCGGGTGAGACTTCTCCCATACCCCTGCGGTGCCAGGTATGCCATGATCTGGGCAGCACAGTGGCGCAGTGGTTAGCACTGGGACTACAGCGCTGAGGACCCGGGCTCGAATCTCAGCCCTGGGTCAGTACCCGTGTGGTGTTTGCACATTCTCCCCGTGTCTGCGTGGGTTTCACCCCCACAACCCAAAAGATGTGCTGGTTAGGTGGATTGGCCAAGCTAAATTGCCCCTTAATGTGAATAAAAAATAATTGGGTACTCTAAATTTAAAAAAAAGGTGTGCCATGATTCAGCAAATGTTGCACTGTCATCCTGCTCAGCTGGAGTGTTAAACGGCATGCCCGCTCCAGCTGGTCCTCGAATGACAGGGGCTGTTGGTACACATGAGCCCTCATGTGGGCCTTCTTTGCAACTCCTCCTCCTCCTCAGCCGGCTCTCCATCCTGGTCGGCTGCCGGTTGTTCCTCTGGGACATGCTCTGCTACTGCACACTCCGCTGCTGCAGCTTCCTCCTCCTCGACTGGCAGGAAGGCCACCATTTTGGTTGAATTCCAATATCCATTGGCTGCAGGGGGTGAAAGAGCGATATGTTAGCATGTTGTGTACCCTCATGCCCAACCAAGTCCACCGGGCTACAAGGTAGCCCTGGTTCGTTTTGGGGGCACTGCCCCCACATGTTCCCCATCTCCACACCTCTGGCCCCTTCATTGCTCGGCACCGGGGGGTGGGGGGGAGGGGGACTGGCCCTGGCTCCCATCCCTGATGGCATGAGTAACGAGAAGGCACTTCCCTTGCCAGCGGTATGCTCTACGGCCCCCGCCCAGTGCCCTTGTAGGGGCGACAGTGGGCGTTGCCAGTGAGTGGTGCCCTGTGGCGGGTGGAGGCCGGGTGGGAGGTGCCTGCCGCCAGGCCCCAGTCACATCGGGGGGGGTCATCCTGGCCACAAGGCCTGTTCCCTGGCAGAGGCCCCACCATCACAGCCAGCATGGCCAGTGTCCGGCCCGGCACCTCACGGTCGCTCCTCTGCGTGTCCCACCTCCTCTCTCTCCCTCATAGCTGGTTTCATGATTTTTAAAAGCACAAGTGAACCGTGTCATTGGGAACTCAGCCCATCGGAGGCGGAGGCCCCGGAGAATAGCGGGTCGGGCCCGCTAGTTATATATAAAATCTGTTTACTGTACCTGCATTCCGGACCGCATTAACGTCGAGGTTGAGGTGACGGACAATTGTGTCTTGGCGTCAAATCGGTGCCCGCCACCTTTTTGCCGTTGGAACCGATTCTCCGCCCAATCGCATTTCCCAATTTTGCCGTCAGCCAATGGAGAATCCCACCCGTGGTTTCTTGTTTTTTGAGTTAATATTGAGCAAAGTAGAGTATGAGGACAGAGCGATCAGTGGAATGCCTAATTAAAATGCAGCCAAGTGCTCTGGGTCACACTTGTGCACTAACTAAGCGTGTTAATGAATAATTACTACTTTTCTCCTTTCGTTCTCCTCCCTTCCAGAATCACGATAGGATACGTTGTATTCTTCTCTTTGAAGTTAAGGTATTTTTTGAGTCATCGGTTAGCTGAGGTCTGTATAAAAGACAGACAGACAGCGCACACAGTAAGCTAGCACTTTTCCAGGAGACACATCTGGGGCGAAATTCTCCGACCCCACGCAGGGTCGGAGAATCGGCCGGCAGCGGCGTTAATCCCGCTCCCGCAGGGTTTTTTATTCTCTGACCGGCCAAAAACCGGCGTTGTGCAAATCCCGCCGGCAGCCTCTGAAAACAGCTGGCGCCGGCGGGATTTCATTATATTTTTGTTTCCACAAATCTCCGGCCCGGATGGGCCGAAGTCCCACCGACGTGGCCACGGGTCACGTCGGCGAAAATCAGAGTAGCTTTAAAACGGCGTCAACCATTGATGATGGTTGACGTCGTTCAGTGTCGGGGGGGGGGGGGTTGCGGCATCGGGGAGGGGGGTTGCGGCATCGGGGAGGGGGGTTGCGGCATCGGGGGGGTTACGGCATCGGGTGGGGGTTGCGGCATCGGGGGGGGTTGCGGCATCGGGGGGGGTTGCGGCATCGGGGGGGGTTGCGGCATCGGGGGGGGTTGCGGCATCGGGGGGGTTGTGGCATGGGGGGGGTTGCGGCATCGGGGGGGTTGCGGCATGGGGGGGTTGCGGCATGGGGGGGGGTTTGGGGGCAGCGGCGTGCAGAGAGGGGGGGTGACGGATGCCCGGGGCCAACGCACCATCGCCCCCGCCCTCTGTAAGCCGCTGCCCCCACCCCAACCACCCCCCCTCACCACCCCTACCCCCCTCCCCACCACACCTACCCCCCTCCCCACCACCCCTACCCCCCTCCAACGCCACCCCCCCATCTCTCGCAACGCCGCAACCCCCCACCCTCAACGCCGCAACCCCCCCTCATCGCCGCAACCCCCCCCTCTCAACGCCGGGTCCCCCCCTCTCAACGCCGGGTCCCCCCCCCTCAACGCCGGTACCCACACCCCGTCCCCCTCCCTCTGAAGGCCGGTACCCACACCCCCCCTCCCTCTGAAGGCCGGTACCCACACCCCCCCTCTCTCCTCCTCCCCCCCTTCCTTCCTCCTCCCCCCCTTCCTGCCTCCTCCCCCCCTTCCTTCCTCCTCCCCCCTTCCTTCCTCCCCCCCTCCTTCCTCCTCCCCCCTTCCTTCCTCCTCCCCGCCTTCCTTCCTCCTCCCCCCTTCAAGGCAAGGCAACCTTGAGGAGGAGTTTATAGAATGTATCCGCGATAGTTTCCTAGAATAGTATGTAATGGAACCTACGAGGGAACAAGCGGTCCTAGATCTTGTCCTGTGTAATGAGACAGGATTGATTCATGATCTCATAGTTAGGGATCCTCTCGGAAGGAGCGATCACAATATGGTGGAATTTAAAATACAGATGGAGGGTGAGAAAGTAAAATCAAATACTAGTGTTTTGTGTTTAAACAAAGGAGATTACAAGGGGATGAGAGAAGAACTAGCTAAGGTAGACTGGGAGCTAAGACTTTATGGTGGAACAGTTGAGGAACAGTGGAGAACCTTCCAAGCAATTTTTCACAGTGCTCAGCAAAGGTTTATACCAACAAAATGGAAGGACGGAAAAAAGAGGGAAAATCGACCGTGGATATCTAAGGAAATAAGGGAGAGTATCAAATTGAAGGAAAAAGCATATAAAGTGGCAAAGATTGCTGGGAGATTAGAGGACTGGGAAATCTTTAGGGGGCAACAGAAAGCTACTAAAAAAGCTATAAAGAAGAGTAAGATAGAGTATGAGAGTAAACTTGCTCAGAATATAAAAACAGACAGTAAAAGTTTTTACAAATATATAAGACAAAAAAGAGTGGCTAAGGTAAATATTGGTCCTTTAGAGGATGAGAAGGGAGTTTTAATAATGGGAAATGAGGAAATGGCTGAGGAACTGAACAGGTTTTTTGGGTCGGTCTTCACAGTGGAAGACACAAATAACATGCCAGCGACTGATAGAAATGAGGCTATGACAGGTGAGGACCTTGAGAGGATTGTTATCACTAAGGAGGGAGTGATGGGCAAGCTAATGGGGCTAAAGGTAGACAAGTCTCCTGGCCCTGATGGAATGCATCCCAGAGTGCTAAAAGAGATGGCTAGGGAAATTGCAGATGCACTAGTGATAATTTACCGAAATTCACTAGACTCTGGGGTGGTCCCGGTGGATTGGAAATTAGCAAACGTGACGCCACTGTTTAAAAAAGGAGGTAGGCAGAAAGCAGGAAATTATAGGCCAGTGAGCTTAACTTCGGTAATAGGGAAGATGCTGGAATCTATCATCAAGGAAGAAATTGCGAGGCATCTGGATAGAAATTGTCCCATTGGGCAGACGCAGCATGGGTTCATAAAGGGCAGGTCATGCCTAACTAATTTAGTGGAATTTATTGAGGACATTACCAGTGCAGTAGATAACGGGGAGCCGATGGATGTGGTATATCTGGATTTCCAGAAAGCCTTTGACAAGGTGCCACACAAAAGGTTGCTGCATAAGATAAAGATGCATGGCATTAAGGGTAAAGTAGTAGCATGGATAGAGGATTGGTTAATTAATAGAAAGCAAAGAGTTGGGATAAATGGGTGTTTCTCTGGTTGGCAATCAGTAGCTAGTGGTGTCCCTCAGGGATCCGTGTTGGGCCCATAATTGTTCACAATTTACATATATGATCTGGAGTTGGGGACCAAGGGCAATGTGTCCAAGTTTGCAGATGACACTAAGATGAGTGGTAAAGCGAAAAGTGCAGAGGATACTGGAAGTCTGCAGAGGGATTTGGATAGGTTAAGTGAATGGGCTAGGGTCTGGCAGATGGAATACAATGTTGACAAATGTGAGGTTATCCATTTTGGTAGGAATAACAGCAAACGGGATTATTATTTAAATGATAAAATATTAAAGCATGCCTCTGTTCAGAGAGACTTGGGTGTGCTAGTGCATGAGTCACAGAAGGTTGGTTTACAAGTGCAACAGGTGATTAAGAAGGCAAATGGAATTTTGTCCTTCATTGCTAGAAGGATGGAGTTTAGGACCAGGGAGGTTATGTTGCAATTGTATAAGGTGTTAGTGCGGCCACACCTGGAGTATTGTGTTCAGTTTTGGTCTCCTTACTTGAGAAAGGACGTACTGGCGCTGGAGGGTGTGCAGAGGAGATTCACTAGGTTAATCCCAGAGCTGAAGGGGTTGGATTATGAGGAGAGGTTGAGTAGATTGGGACTGTACTCGTTGGAATTTAGAAGGATGAGGGGGGATCTTATAGAAACATTTAAAATTATGAAGGGAATAGATAGGATAGATGCGGGCAGGTTGTTTCCACTGGCGGGTGACAGCAGAACTAGGGGGCATAGCTTCAAAATAAGGGGAAGTAGATTTAGGACTGAGTTTAGGAGGAACTTCTTCACCCAAAGGGTTGTGAATCTATGGAATTCCTTGCCCGGTGAAGCAGTTGAGGCTCCTTCATTACATGTTTTTAAGGTAAAGATAGATAGTTTTTTGAAGGATAAAGGGATTAAGGGTTATGGTGTTCGGGCCGGAAAGTGGAGCTGAGTCCACAAAAGATCAGCCATGATCTAATTGAATGGCGGAGCAGGCTCGGGGGGCCAGATGGCCTACTCCTGCTCCTAGTTCTTATGTTCTTATGATACCCGTTCTCCTCATTTCTGCCCCACCTCCAAATATAGAGGAGACTGCACCTTCAGCAGCAAATACTAAATTTGAACAAATACAAGGAAATTTCTCCAGGCAAAACTCTTTGGATGCTTGAAATCTAATGGAAAGTCATCAATCTGAAGTGTAGACTCCTTTTCTCTCTGCACAGATGCCGCCTGGCCTGCTGAGTATTTCCAGAATGTTTTGTTTATGTGCGAGTAAATTGTTGTTTTATCGGGAAGCAGAGTTTGGGGCCTAGATGGTGGGTAAGGAAGAGGTAATAATAATAAAACAATATTTATTGTCACAAGTAGGCTTGCATTAACACTGCAATGAAGTTACTGTGAAAAGCCCCTAGTCGCCACATTCCGGGGCCTGCTCGGGTACACGGAGGGAGAATTTAGAATGTCCAAAAAACAGATACTGCATGTCCTGCACTTTCACATAAATGTTCGAAGGGAAGTAGGGCAGGGAGGGTGGTTGATGTTGGGGATGATTGAAGAGTGGATGAGGGTACCATGGAGGAAACATTGACTTCAGAATGCTGCAAAGGGAGAGGAGAAGAAGATTTATTTGGTAATAAAAGCGGATGCTGGAATCTGAAACCAAAGTGAAAATGCTGGAAAATCACAGCAAGTCTGGCAGCATCTGTAGGGAGAGAAAATTGCCAATGATTCGAGTCCCGATGACCCTTTGTCAAAGCCCTTTATTTCGTGGTGGCCTCACGCTGGAAATGACAGAGGATGATTCGTTGAATGTGTCGGCTGGGGCGGTGGGGTGGAAATAAAGAGAAGGGGAATACAATGGTGATTCTGGAAGGGAGGGTAACAACAGCAGGAAATGATTAAATATTCATTCAAACACACCTATTCCTGTTAAATGGCAAGCAAACTCTTACAGTATCGATATGCTGGATGTGTAGAGGGAGAAATATTGTGCCAATGCTATCAGATTAGCTTTGTGAAAATATTATTTTACTTGGAATTTGTTCTTTAAGCTGAAAGATGAAAAACATTAACATGAATGGCAATTTGCAGAAAAATAAAATTGAGACATGATTATAATTAGCTGTAGTTCCCTAACTGCAGTTTAATTGGAATCGCTCTGAACAAATCTATATCCTGAACAGAAATCTATATGATGAATAATTATTTTCTCCAGCATGTAACCCTAGTGGGAAATAAAAGGTGGCATATTATTTACATACATTAATAATATGTCCCTGTTGCTACTTCATGAAACATGTGACGATTTACGCAGAAATGGAAAAAGCTCCAAAGGATAGGAAATGGTGAATCTCTTTCTCGGGTCCGAATATCGGCCCGTTAAATGCATACACCAAAGCTGGAGATCTTGGGACTTGCCACAATTTGGCCTTTGGCTTCATCTGATCCATTCCAGCAAGTTGCAGATTCCAAAATCGCATCCCTAGGCAGCCTGCCAGGGTGCTCCAGATCAATTTGGGTGAGTAGTAATGCCGGCAAAGGCCTTTAGATAGGTGTGGGTCTGAGTGGGGAAAAGTGACATTGGGTGCCAGGGGAAGCATAATTGCTCCAAAAGCATCACATTATGGTCAGTGAAAGCCAAAATGCGCACCATTTTGGTGTCAGCCTCGAGTTGTGGCTTTAGGGATTCACTGGTTATGTGAAAGAAGAAGCCGAAAGATTGAGTAGAGTAGTTCAATGCAGCTAAAGTTCAGAACAGGCTCCTCGAATAGGCATTGAACCTCTCATTGCTATTTTCAAGGGGTCAAATGCTTGTTTGGGGTGACCTACAGACCTGCTTAACCAGGGCCCAACAAAGCTTTGGGCTGATCTTTATCTTTGGGCCGGGTAGTGGATATTGGGAAAAGTCCCCACTTGTGCATTGGCCTCAGGAGAAAGTGCCCGCAAAGATGAGATATTCATTTCTGGGGGGGGGGGGGTGCCCAGGCTGTAGTCAGGCCAGCTGAGCCGTAAAAGAGTTCAGAGGCCACAGGGGCTGACAGATGCCGAGGTAGGCTGTTTAAACGTTTTGTCTCAGTGTAAATAAACTATGTTTTCTCTGGTGCTCAGGTGTTTTGGTACTCAAATGGATTTCTGGGCACCTTGCCAAGAATAGAGGGCAGCACGGTAGCATTGTGGATAGCACAATTGCTTCACAGCTCCAGGGTCCCAGGTTCGATTCCGGCTTGAGTCACTGTCTGTGCGGAGTCTGCACATCCTCCCTGTGTGTGCGTGGGTTTCCTCCGGGTGCTCTGGTTTCCTCCCACAGTCCAAAGATGTGCAGGTTAGGTGGATTGGCCATGCTAAATTTCCCTCAGTGTCCAAAATTGCCCTTAGTGTTCGGTGGGGTTACTGGGTTATGGGGATAGGGTGGAGGTGTGGACCTTGGGTAGGGTGCTCTTTCCAAGAGCCGGTGCAGACTCGATGGGCCGAGTGGCCTCCTTCTGCACTGTAAATTCTATGACAATAAGGAATGAGACTTGGCTGACAGCCTAGAAATCCATTAGCCTGCTGAAATAAACTCGTTCCAGGGTAAACATTGCTTGGTTGGCAGCTCTGGCTCTCTGATGTCTGCTGTGAATTGCACAATATTTATTTGTCTATGGTTAAGAGGTCTGAGTGCTTGCAGTTTCTGAAATAGATACTTTAAAAGGTTTAGATGATTGGCAATTATTTTACTGCCCTGTAGTAAAATAACTTTTTTTTAACACAGTGGGAGGTATGAATTAATACTGTTTAAGATTTTGTTCACACATACTATTGTCACTGTAGAATTCTCTGATTCTATACAGTGTATATTGGGTCAATGGGCAAGAAAGTGCCACAGTTTGCCAGAGGGTGCCGGAGTCCTGGAAGTAGGGTATTGTGTATAGCATGACAATAACCTTTTGAACATACCTTTGATAAGGTTTCGATACTATAGTTCACAAAACCTCTTGAGGTGCCATAAGCCATGGGCTGGATTCTCTGAGCCGCTTGTACCAAAATCGCGTTGGATGCAGGGGTGCGGAGAATAGTCGTCAACCCGGAAATTCGGACCGGCGCCGCTCCCACGCTTCTGCGGTCCCCGGACAATCACTCGAAAATCACATGCGTGCGAACTACGAGGCACACGTAGGGGGCCATTGACAGATGCCCCCCGCTATTCTCCGCACGCAACTGGCTGAGTTCCCGACGGAGTGGTTCTAACCACCTACATTTTCGGAACCTACATTTTTGGTGCTGCTCCGCAGTCTGAGTCCGCCATGTCGTACGGGGCAAGCTGCCGCCGTGCGCATGCACGGACTCCCGACCGGAAGTGCAGGGCCCCATATCCATAGCTAGAGTTGCAAGAACCACTCTGGGGCCCTGCCAGCCCCCTGCAGATGGGAAAATCACTCAGGACTTTCTTAAGGAAAGTTCAGAGTGAAACGCCAGTATTTTTACGCTGGGGTGGGGACAGAGCCCCATTATTGGAGAATCCAGCCCCCGGACTCTGTTAAAAGCTGGCCCGATTCCATGGAAATTGCAGAGGAGTAGGACATGCTTATCTCTACAATGGAACTGGACAGGTCCGGACTGCAGGGTGCGGGCTCATAACCCGAACCAGCCCTCTGCCTTTAAAGGCCCTGGTGAAACTTGGAGAACACAGGAACAGGGTCACAATTGCAGCATCAGGACCCGCGCATCATTTTTAAAAGACTTGCAAGCCATCCCAACTTGGTGAATGTCCAGGTCATGGTGTCTGACATATTTTTAGTGCTATTTGTGTGGGGGCTGTCCATGCAAAAATGTTGGCGTTTGACCCTGCTTTGCAATCAAAAAAATGGGCACACTTTCCCGCAGCACTCAAGTAACCTAAGGGGAACTTAGCGAAGATAAATGATTGAGACTGATAAGTACCTTCGAGAATCAATTCTGCCAGTGCAGGAGATTTGCATTTGAATCACAACCTGTCACTAACCGTGCAGTTAATGGTACCAGTTCTCAGAGGACTGAAGAGCTCTCTGCTGAGAATTAAATTAGCCCTCAGCTGAATAAAAGGCTCAGTACCATTGATTATGCACTCTGTGAATCTTGTACTATTAGATATGGAATTCTCCTACAGCTTGCTTGAAGCTTCAAATGTACTACTAATTTTGATAGTTATTGGAAAGATGAAAATGTTCTGCTCTCCACAGTGGAAGTTTTGCATTTTTTTTCCTATTGTGGCTTCGGTCTAAAATGTGGCTGAGATTTTAATCTGTTAACAGTATGTGAAACGATATTGTTAATTGACATCAGGGGTATTCCCTGATTATTGCACTCAGAGACAAAAGGTTGATCATATTGTAAGCTGTGGTATCTGTTGAAAATTATTTGAGTGTAACACCAAAGTTTGGGAAAACAATAAATAGAAGTCCCTCTTGGGGAGCAGGAGTATGGTATTCAGATGGTATGGGGATTGGGGGGGAATGGGGAGAGGTTCACTCCACGTTCCCACTACATTCCCCCCCCTCAGACCACCTGAATTTATTGGCCATTTGACATAGGAACGCTGCCTGCCTCAAATGAGCTCAGTTCGAACTGGTGTCATTGTAAATGAGTGTTAGAATGCCGGAGTGCATTCCTGGCAGTCTAATCCTCATCATTTGGGCTTTGCCTTCTGGGAGGTCTGAGGACCTACGGGGAGGTGGTGGGGGTTAGCAGTGGCAGTGTATCACTATCTGTTGGATTCTGTCAGGGACTGGCTGGATCGAACGGCTTTTTCCTGTGCCGTATACTCGACAAGTTGAAATTGGCGCTAGAATTAGTCTTTATTACAGCATACCTGGGCTAACTCTAAGGACATGGGAGAGTGGCTTGAAGTAAAATGAAGCAGAGCCACTCCTAAAGAGCAATTGTTTAATCTTTTTTTCATGGCTACTCATTCTGTTGCAATAGTTTGAATGAATAGCTACACAACATTTTCTCCAGAATTGAATGGATTTGATCAGGGACAATTTACTCTGTGATACAGAATTAATGGTGTTTTATTGCTTGCTGAAGGGCAAAGGTAAATGCTTTACACGCATAAAACAATAATGATGCAATGACACAACTGACATTCTGCCTTACCTGAAGCAGCTTTAATGCTCAATGCTTCTATGATTCAATTATTTCTATGCTAGATCTGGTGCAATTGCCGGTGCCAGGGAGAGAGAGATATAGCCCAAGGTTAGAAGTGAATTTTCGACAAGGTGAACTGTTGATTCTACTCGAGGGATGGAATAATATTCAGCTATTCTCGCCATAAATTTACTTTCCAATGCACATTAAAGTGAAGAAAATAAGTCAGTGGAAATATCATGAATTGCACAGTGCTGTAGTTCAATGTGTCATGAAATCGCTGGTCACATAGGCCTAGATAGTGCGGCACTGCACGTGCTGGCATAGGGAATGATTTCTGAGCCTGAATGGAGGTGAGGTCCAAATGCACCCAATATTGAATTTCATTACCATCAGGCTGGTGAGCTGGGGCTACGGGGATTGGGTGGAGGAGTGGACTTAAGTAGGGTGCTTTTTCCAAGAGCCGGTGCAGACTCGAAGGGCTGAATGGCCTCCTTCTGCACTGTAAATTCTATGATCAAATAGTTATGTATTGTTAGCCTGTTATAGAATAGTTTGCACAATTAATGTTTGTGCACGCTGTTGCATCTCACTACCACCAGTTGTGGCAACTTAAACAGGTAGTAATCGCGTGATGATGTGATGACGCGTTTTTTCAAGAGGTCATGTTGCCGAAGCATGGGAGTTCACCCTGGAGCACAGGCAGAGTACAAGCGTGTAATAGCTGCTCAGCTGGCGAATAAACCATTGTTTGTTATAAGTCCTTGGTCGCCGGTCTTTGGGAACCCAGCACTTCTACAAAGAGCACTGTGGAAGACAAGTAACTTCATCAAATAGACTGCTGTAGCTCAAGAAGGCACACCACCACCAGCTTCTCAAGGGCAACCATGTGTGGACAGTAAATCCTGGACTAACCTGAGAATGAATAGCATTATCCCACTGTGAACCAAATATTTCTAGCCTGACAATTCCATAGTGGCATGTGACTGCTGAAAATCTAAAGCAGGTCCTTTGGTCTATTGAAAAATAGATCTGATTCTTTATGCTCCAGAGATGAGGATGAATTAGATTTGCCTAGCAATCTAATATAAGGAAAATCAAGTTTTTATGTTACTCTGGTGAACTGTGTCTGATTCCTGCTCTGAAAGAAAAAAAAGACTTGGGTTTATGTAAAATCTTTCACAACCTCAGGGCGTCCCTAAAGTGTTATTTTTACTGCCAGTGAAGTTCGAATGAAGTCTATGCACTGCTACCAGAAAGAATACAAGGCAGACATTGTTCATAGTAAGATCCCACAAACAGCAATCATAGAATTTACAGTGCAAAAGGAGGTCATTCGGCCCATCGAGTCTGCACCGACCTTGGAAAGAGCACCCTACTTAAACCCACATCTCCATCCTATCCCCGCAACCCTTTTGGGACACTAAGGGCAATTTAGCATGGCCAATCCACCTAACCTGCACATCTTTGGACTTTGGGAGGGAACCGGAGCATCCGGAGGTAACCCACGCAGACGCGGGGAGAATGTGTAGACTTCTGCACAGACAGTGACCCAAGCTGGGAATCGAACCTGGGATCATGGAGCTGTGAAGCAACAGTGCTAACCTCCGTGTTACCGTGCCACCCCTAAAGTAAAAGGGACCAAACGGAACAGTCATCGTCAGACATTAATTTCAGATTTGCAGTGGCAGGATTTGAATCTGAGTACTCTGGGTTACTAGTCCAGTGACAACACCACTACGCCACCACCTCCCCATGTCATACACTGTGATGGTGGCCAGAAAATCTCTTGTACTGGTGCTTGTTGAGAGATAAGTCTTGGCCAGGCACACCAGGGAGATTTCAGCTGCTCTTATTAGACGTAATGATGAGATCTATTACATTCAGCTGAGCGGGTATAGGTAAGGCTTCAGTCTCATGGCTCACTGAATTTTGGCACCTCCAAAACTTCACCACTCCCTTAATACTGCACTGAGATTGCAACCACTTTCCTCAGTGACCAATTGCAGGAATCTCCAACTTACACCTTGAGGGCAGCATGCGGTAGCAAAAGCATGTCAATCCACCCTGTCTCCCCCCCCCCCCCCCCCCCCCCCCCCCCCCCCCCCCCCCCCCCCCATATGTAGGAAACTCAACTCTCACTTTCCCCCAGAAAAGCAAGTGCAAGTCGATTGTATACATTTCCCCAATGATGTGTGCAAACTGGAAAAAAGTCTACGTCCTATCTTAACTGAGCATGTGTCTTGTTCCTAAAGGTAGGGAGGGTTTGCATTTGTATTCCTGGTGTTCGCAGAAAGGTTTGGCTCATAAAATCATGAACGGATATTCAGCTTGAATCATGTAGCTGTCCAAAGATTAACATTTCCAAAGCTCAGCCAGACACTGAATACCAAAGAGGCCTAAATTCTCATGCCTATTCCTAATTTATGTGGGCTCCATTAAGATAGATTGATGGGAAATATGGCTCACAAGAAATATGCAAATAGCGATTCTGACCAAATCATTTTTTTTTTTTAAACTGATATTCCCTTACAGAATAATCCCCATTGAATCAGCATTACTTTCTGCATGCATGATATTATATACCACTTAGTTTCACCTGAAGGATGGTGCAGCATTTGTGATTTATTGCTAATTTTACATTCAATTATTCCAACTTGAATAATGATGGTTCCTTATGGGAGTTGTTGTTTTAGACCTTGCTTATTTTCGGATCTTATTAATGACCAAAGTTCATTGATGGTTATTTACAAGAGGAAAACAAACAGCTTGTGTGGTTATTAAAGAATAAATGCTTACCTTTCTCAAGGGCAATGTTTCTTTTCATATTCATCGAAGATAAACTCCTTCCAGAATAGACTGAGCTATTAAATATTTTAAAATGCTGTTAGTGGTACAGAATATTAAGTAGATGGACACCTATGGATGACTGACGGAGCAGGACATTTAAAACACATAGCTCAGCACTGAGGAGAGAATGCAACTGCCCTCTCAACATAGCCTTTGCTACATAGAAATGTAGAAGCATAGAAAATATGAGCAGGAGGAGGCCATTTGGCGCCTCGAACCTGCTTCACCATTCAATATGATCGTGGACGATTCTCTAACTCAACGCCACAGTCCCAACTTCTCACCATACCCATCAACACCTTTAGAGTCTAGAAATCTAATTCCTTCTTAAATATATTCAGTGGTTTGTCCTCCACAGCCACTGGTGAGAATGCCACAGATTCACCACCCTCCGAGTGAAGAGGTTTCTCCTCATCTCAGTCCTAAACAGAGCGCCCTCGTGTGCTGTCTGTGATGCCTTGTTCTAGAACCCACCCTCCATTTAAATTCCTTCTCTTTCTTCTCTCTCCACAGATTCTGTCAGACTTGCTGAGATTATCCAGTACTTTCTGCTTTTGTTTCAGATTCCAGAATCCACAGTAATTTGCTTCCGCCCCCCTCCCCCACAGCCACCTAGATATCTGTCCAGCCCTATCAGAATTTTATGTTTCTATTAAATCCCCTATCATTCTTCTAATTCCAGTGAATACAGACCCAGTCAACCCGACCTCTCTTCATACGGCAATCCTGCCAATCCCCGAATCAGCCTGGTGAACCTTCACTGCACTCCCTCTATGACAAGTATATCCTTTCTTGGATACGGAGACCAAAAATGCACACAATACTCCAGGTGTGGTCTGACCAAGGTCCTGTATAGCTGTAGTAAGACATCCTTGTTCCTGTACTCAAGTCCTCTTGCAATGAAGACTAACATATAAAGGCCTCCCTAAGTGCTTGCTGTACCTGCATGTTTGCTTTCAGTGACAGGTGCACAAGGATATCAACATTTGAAATCCATCACCAGTTAAATAATACTTTGCCATTCTGTTTCTTTGTCCAAAGTGGATAACTTCACATTAATCCAAGTTATAATGCC